>NW_024041150.1:55331512-55351596 GCF_014851395.1 Micropterus salmoides
ACTCATACTTACCTGGCAGGGAGATACCATGATCAAGAGTGGTTCACCCAGGCGAGGCTTAGCCATTGCACTCCGGTTGTGCTGACCCCTGCGAATTCCCCAAATGTGGGAATCTCGCCTGCATAATTTGTGGTAGTGGGGACTGCGTTCGCGCTCATCCCCGTTATTGTGTCAAAAAAGAAAGGAGTCCTGGGCTGCGCGCGAGTCTGTCAACGTCCAGTCAGCGTATGCTTGCGGCAGTGTAAATGTTCACGGCCCCCGTTCCTTTGGCAGTTTGCCCAAGGTGGCAGCGTGTTGAGTAATGCCCAGGTCCCGATGGCCGCAAGAGAGGGGGTGTGTCCTTTTAGGTGGGACAAAATGAATTGCGTGTTGGCCTCTCTGATTTGTTCTTTCTTTGTGCAAGAAATGTCCTCCAGGCATGCTTCCAGCTAGCATGCTTAGGTTTTAGGCCTTTACGCGGATGTGTTTGCTTTTTCAGAGACAGAAAGACACTGCGAATTCCCCAAATGTGGGCATCTCGACTGCATATTTGTGGTAGTGGGGGACTGCGTTCGCGCGCTCTCCCCTGTTATTATGTCAGGAAAAGAAAGGACAAATGAATTGCGTGTTGGCCTCTCTGAGATTGTTCTTTCTTTGGAAGAATGTCCCCCAGGCATGCTTCCATTGCTAGCATTCTTGGGTTTAGGCTTTTCCTCCGCGGACGTGTTTGCTTTTTCAGAGACAGAAAGACTCTGACCTCTGGGATTATGCGTTGTAGCACCCTCAGCCAGAGTGCTGTGTCTGGGACCGACCACCCTGTCTCTGACACTTTCAACTCATACGTACCTGGCAGGGAAGATACCATGATCAAGAGTGGTTCACCCAGGGCGAGGCTTAGCCTTTCACTCCGGTTGCTGACCCCTGCGAATTCCCCAAATGTGGAATCTCGACTGCATAATTTGTGGTAGTGGGGGACTGCGTTCTCGCTCTCCCTCCTGTTATTGTGTCAAAGGAAAGAAAGGAGTCCTGGGCTGCGTGCCGCAGTCTGTCAACGTCCAAGTCAGCGTATGCTTGCGGCAGTGTAAATGTTCACGGGCCCCCGTTCCTTTGGCAGTTTGCCCAGAGAGTGGCAGCGTGTTGAGTAATGCCCAGGTCCCGATGGCCGCAAGAAGGGGGTGTGTCCTTTTAGGTGGGACAAATGAATTGCGTGTTGGCCTCTCTGAGATTGTTCTTTCTTTGTGCAAGAAATGTCCTCCAGGCATGCTTCCATTGCTAGCATGCTTAGGTTTTAGGCCTTTACGCGGATGGTGTTTGCTTTTTCAGAGACAGAAAGACCTGCGAATTCCCCAAATGTGGGCATCTCGACTGCATAATTTGTGGTAGTGGGGGACTGCGTTCGCGCTCTCCCTGTTATTATGTCAAAGGAAAAGAAAGGACAAATGAATTGCGTGTTGGCCTCTCTGAGATTGTTCTTTCTTTGTGGAAGAATGTCCCCCAGGCATGCTTCCATTGCTAGCATGCTGGGTTTTAGGCTTTTCCGCGGACGTGTTGCTTTTTCAGAGACAGAAAGACTCTGACCTTTGGGATTATGCGTTGTAGGCACCCTCAGCCAGAGTGCTGTGTCTGGGACCGACCACCCTGTCTCTGACACTTTCAACTCATACTTACCTGGCAGGGAGATACCGATCAAGAAGGTGGTTCACCCAGGGCGAGGCTTAGCCATTGCACTCCGGTTGTGCTGACCCCTGCGAATTCCCCAAATGTTGGAATCTCGACTGCATAATTTGTGGTAGTGGGGACTGCGTTCGCGCTCTCCCCTGTTATTGTGTCAAAGGAAAGAAAGGAGTCCTGGGCTGCGCGCGCAGTCTGTCAACGTCCAAGTCAGCGTATGCTTGCGGCAGTGTAATGTTCACGGGCCCCCCGTTTCCTTTGGCAGTTTGCCCAGAGAGTGGCAGCGTGTTGAGTAATGCCCAGGGTCCCGATGGCCGCAAGAAGGGGGTGTGTCCTTTTAGGTGGGACAAAATGAATTGCGTGTTGGCCTCTCTGAGATTGTTCTTTCTTTGTGCAAGAAATGTCCTCCAGGCATGCTTCCATTGCTAGCATGCTTAGGTTTTAGGCCTTTACGCGGATGTGTTGCTTTTTCAGAGACAGAAAGACACTGCGAATTCCCCAAATGTGGGCATCTCGACTGCATAATTTGTGGAGTGGGGGACTGCGTTCGCGCTCTCCCCTGTTATAGTCAAAGGAAAAGAAAGGACAAATGAATTGCGTGTTGGCCTCTCTGAGATTGTTCTTTCTTTGTGGAAGAAATGTCCCCCAGGCATGCTTCCATTGCTAGCATGCTTGGGTTTTAGGCTTTTCCGCGGACGGTGTTTGCTTTTTCAGAGACAGAAGACTTGACCTCTGGGTTATGCGTTGTAGGCACCCTCAGCCAGAGCTGTGTCTGGGACCGACCACCCTGTCTCTGACACTTTCAACTCATACTTACCTGGCAGGGGAGATACCATGATCAAGAAGGTGGTTCACCCAGGGCGAGGCTTAGCCATTGCACTCCGGTTGTGTCTGACCCCTGCGAATTCCCCAAAGGGGAATCTCGACTGCATAATTGTGGTAGTGGGGGACAGCGTTCGCGCTCTCCCCTGTTATTGTCAAAGGAAAAGAAGGAGTCCTGGGCTGCGCGCAGTCTGTCAACGTCCAGTCAGCGTATGCTTGCGGCAGTGTAAATGTTCACGGGCCCCCCGGTTCCTTTCAGTTTGCCCAGAGAGTGGCAGCGTGTTGAGTAATGCCCAGGGTCCCGATGGCTGCAAGAGGGGTGGTCCTTTTAGGTGGGACAAATGAATTGCGTGTTGGCCTCTCTGAGATTGTTCTTTCTTGTGCAAGAAATGTCCTCCAGGCATGCTTCCATTGCTAGCATGCTTAGGTTTTGGCCTTTACGCGGATGTGTTGCTTTTTCAGAGACAAAAGACACTGCGAATTCCCCAAATGTGGGCATCTCGACTGCATAATTTGTGGTATGGGGGACTGCGTTCGCGCTCTCCCCTGTTATTATGTCAAAGGAAAAGAAAGGACAAATGAATTGCGTGTTGGCCTCTCTGAGATTGTTCTTTCTTTGTGGAAGAAATGTCCCCCAGGCATGCTTCCATTGCTAGCATGCTTGGGTTTTAGGCTTTTCCGCGGACGTGTTTGCTTTTTCAGAGACAGAAAGACTCTGACCTCTGGGATTATGCGTTGTAGGCACCCTCAGCCAGAGTGCTGTGTCTGGGACCGACCACCCTGTCTCTGACACTTTCAACTCATACTTACCTGGCAGGGGATACCATGATCAAGAGTGGTTCAACCCAGGGCGAGGCTTAGCCATTGCACTCCGTTGTGCTGACCCCTGCGAATTCCCCAAATGTGGGAATCTCGACTGCATAATTTGTGGTGTGGGGACTGCGTTCGCGCTCTCCCCTGTTATTGTGTCAAAGGAAAGAAAGGAGTCCTGGGCTGCGCGCGCAGTCTGTCAACGTCCAAGTCAGCGTATGCTTGCGGCAGTGTAAATGTTCACGGGCCCCCCGGTTCCTTTGGCAGTTTGCCCAGAGAGTGGCAGCGTGTTGAGTAATGCCCAGGTCCCGATGGCCGCAAGAAGGGGGTGTGTCCTTTTAGTGGGACAAAATGAATTGCGTGTTCCTCTCTGAGATTGTTCTTTCTTGTGCAAGAAATGTCCTCCAGGCATGCTTCCATTGCTAGCATGCTTAGGTTTTAGGCCTTTACGCGGATGTGTTTGCTTTTTCAGAGACAGAAAGACACTGCGAATTCCCCAAATGTGGGCATCTCGCGACTGCATAATTTGTGGTAGTGGGGGACTGCGTTCGCGCTCTCCCCTGTTATTATGTCAAAGGAAAAGAAAGGACAAATGAATTGCGTGTTGGCCTCTCTGAGATTGTTCTTTCTTTGTGGAAGAAATATCCCCCAGGCATGCTTCCATTGCTAGCATGCTTGGGTTTTAGGCTTTTCCCGACGTGTTTGCTTTTTCAGAGACGAAAGACTCTGACCTCTGGGATTATGCGTTGTAGGCACCCTCAGCCAGAGTGCTGTGTCTGGACCGACCACCCTGTCTCTGACACTTTCAACTCATACTTACCTGCAGGGGATACCATGATCAAGAAGGTGGTTCACCCAGGGCGGGCTTAGCCATTGCACTCCGGTTGTGCTGACCCCTGCGAATTCCCCAAATGTGGGAATCTCGACTGCATAATTTGTGGTAGTGGGGACTGCGTTCGCGCTCTCCCCTGTTATTGTGTCAAGGAAAAGAAGGAGTCCTGGGCTGCGCGCGCAGTCTGTCAACGTCCAAGTCAGCGTATGCTTGCGGCAGTGTAAATGTTCACGGCCCCCCGGTTCCTTTGGCAGTTTGCCCAGAGAGTGGCAGCGTGTTGAGTAATGCCCAGGGTCCCGATGGCCGCAAGAAGGGGTGTGTCCTTTTAGGTGGACAAATGAATTGCGTGTTGGCCTCTCTGAGATTGTTCTTCTTTGTGCAAGAAATGTCCTCCAGGCATGCTTCCATTGCTAGCATGCTTAGGTTTTAGGCCTTTACGCGGATGTGTTTGCTTTTTCAGAGACAGAAGACACTGCGAATTCCCCAAATGTGGGCATCTCGACTGCATAATTTGGTAGTGGGGGACTGCGTTCGCGCTCTCCCCTGTTATTATGTCAAAGGAAAAGGACAAATGAATTGCGTGTTGGCCTCTCTGAGATTGTTCTTTCTTTGTGGAAGAAATGTCCCCCAGGCATGCTTCCATTGCTAGCATGCTTGGGTTTTAGGCTTTTCCGCGGACGTGTTTGCTTTTTCAGAGACAGAAACTCTGACCTCTGGGATTATGCGTTGTAGCACCCTCAGCCAGAGTGCTGTGTCTGGGACCGACCACCCTGTCTCTGACACTTTCAACTCATACTTACCTGGCAGGGGAGATACCATGATCAAGAAGGTGGTTCACCCAGGGCGAGGCTTAGCCATTGCACTCCGGTTGTGCTGACCCCTGCGAATTCCCCAAATGTGGGAATCTCGACTGCATAATTTGTGGTAGTGGGGGACTGCGTTCGCGCTCTCCCCTGTTATTGTGTCAAAGGAAAAGAAAGGAGTCCTGGGCTGCGCGCAGTCTGTCAACGTCCAAGTCAGCGTATGCTTGCGGCAGTGTAAATGTTCACGGGCCCCCGGTTCCTTTGGCAGTTTGCCCAGAGAGTGGCAGCGTGTTGAGTAATGCCCAGGGTCCCGATGGCCGCAAGAAGGGGGTGTGTCCTTTTAGGTGGGACAAAATGAATTGCGTGTTGGCCTCTCTGAGATTGTTCTTTCTTTGTGCAAGAAATGTCCTCCAGGCATGCTTCCATTGCTAGCTGCTTAGGTTTTAGGCCTTTACGCGGATGTGTTTGCTTTTTCAGAGACAGAAAGACACTGCGAATTCCCCAAATGTGGGCATCTCGACTGCATAATTTGTGGTAGTGGGGACTGCGTTCGCGCTCTCCCCTGTTATTGATGGAAAGAAAGGCAAATGATGTGTTGGCCTCTCTGAGATTGTTCTTTCTTTGTGGAAGAAATGTCCCCCAGGCATGCTTCCATTGCTAGCATGCTTGGGTTTTAGGCTTTTCCGCGGACGTGTTTGCTTTTTCAGAGACGAAAGACTCTGACCTCTGGGATTATGCGTTGTAGGCACCCTCAGCCAGAGTGCTGTGTCTGGGACCGACCACCCTGTCTCTGACACTTTCAACTCATACTTACCTGGCAGGGAGATACCATGATCAGAAGGTGGTTCACCCAGGGCGAGGCTTAGCCATTGCACTCCGGTTGTGCTGACCCCTGCGAATTCCCCAAATGTGGGAATCTCGACTGCATAATTTGTGGTAGTGGGGGACTGCGTTCGCGCTCTCCCCTGTTATTGTGTCAAAGGAAAAGAAAGGAGTCCTGGGCTGCGCGCGCAGTCTGTCAACGTCCAAGTCAGCGTATGCTTGCGGCAGTGTAAATGTTCACGGGCCCCCGGTTCCTTTGGCAGTTTGCCCAGAGAGTGGCAGCGTGTTGAGTAATGCCCAGGGTCCCGATGGCCGCAAGAAGGGGTGTGTCCTTTTAGGTGGGACAAAATGAATTGCGTGTTGGCCTCTCTGAGATTGTTCTTTCTTTGTGCAAGAAATGTCCTCCAGGCATGCTTCCATTGCTAGCATGCTTAGTTTTAGGCCTTTACGCGGATGTGTTTGCTTTTTCAGAGACAGAAAGACACTGCGAATTCCCCAAATGTGGCATCTCGACTGCATAATTTGTGGTAGTGGGGGACTGCGTTCGCGCTCTCCCCTGTTATTATGTCAAAGGAAAAGAAAGGACAAATGAATTGCGTGTTGGCCTCTCTGAGATTGTTCTTTCTTTGTGGAAAAATGTCCCCCAGGCATGCTTCCATTGCTAGCATGCTTGGGTTTTAGGCTTTTCCGCGGACGTGTTTGCTTTTTCAGAGACAGAAAGACTCTGACCTCTGGGATTATGCGTTGTAGCACCCTCAGCCAGAGTGCTGTGTCTGGGACCGACCACCCTGTCTCTGACACTTTCAACTCATACTTACCTGGCAGGGGAGATACCATGATCAAGAAGGTGGTTCACCCAGGCGAGGCTTAGCCATTGCACTCCGGTTGTGCTGACCCCTGCGAATTCCCCAAATGTGGGAATCTCGACTGCATAATTTGTGGTAGTGGGGGACTGCGTTCGCGCTCTCCCCTGTTATTGTGTCAAAGGAAAAGAAAGGAGTCCTGGGCTGCGCGCGCAGTCTGTCAACGTCCAAGTCATGTATGCTTGCGGCAGTTTGCCCAGAGAGTGGCAGCGTGTTGAGTAATGCCCAGGGTCCCGATGGCCGCAAGAAGGGGTGTGTCCTTTTAGGTGGACAAAATGAATTGCGTGTTGGCCTCTCTGAGATTGTTCTTTCTTTGTGCAAGAAATGTCCTCCAGCATGCTTCCATTGCTAGCATGCTTAGGTTTTAGGCCTTTACGCGGATGTGTTTGCTTTTTCAGAGACAGAAAGACACTGCGAATTCCCCAAATGTGGGCATCTCGACTGCATAATTTGTGGTAGTGGGGGACTGCGTTCGCGCTCTCCCCTGTTATTGTGTCAAAGGAAAAGAAAGGAGTCCTGGGCTGCGTGCGCAGTCTGTCAACGTCCAAGTCAGCGTATGCTTGCGGCAGTGTAAATGTTCACGGGCCCCCCGGTTCCTTTGGCAGTTTGCCCAGAGAGTGGCAGCGTGTTGAGTAATGCCCAGGGTCCCGATGGCCGCAAGAAGGGGGTGTGTCCTTTTAGGTGGGACAAAATGAATTGCGTGTTGGCCTCTCTGAGATTGTTCTTTCTTTGTGCAAGAAATGTCCTCCAGCATGCTTCCATTGCTAGCATGCTTGGGTTTTAGGCTTTTCCGCGGACGTGTTTGCTTTTTCAGAGACAGAAAGACTCTGACCTCTGGGATTATGCGTTTTAGGCACCCTCAGCCAAGTGCTGTGTCTGGGACCGACCACCCGTCTCTGACACTTTCAACTCATACTTACCTGCAGGGGAGATACCATGATCAAGAAGTGGTTCACCCAGGGCGAGGCTTAGCCATTGCACTCCGGTTGTGCTGACCCCTGCGAATTCCCCAAATGTGGGAATCTCGACTGCATAATTTGTGGTAGTGGGGGACTGCGTTCGCGCTCTCCCCTGTTATTGTGTCAAAGGAAAAGAAAGGAGTCCTGGGCTGCGCGCGCAGTCTGTCAACGTCCAAGTCAGCGTATGCTTGCGGCAGTGTAAATGTTCACGGGCCCCCCGGTTCCTTTGGCAGTTTGCCCAGAGAGTGGCAGCGTGTTGAGTAATGCCCAGGGTCCCGATGGCCGCAAGAAGGGGGTGTTCCTTTTAGGTGGGACAAAATTGCGTGTTGGCCTCTCTGAGATTGTTCTTTCTTTGTGCAAGAAATGTCCTCCAGGCATGCTTCCATTGCTAGCATCTTAGGTTTTAGGCCTTTACGCGGATGTGTTTGCTTTTTCAAGACAGAAAGACACTGCGAATTCCCCAAATGTGGGCATCTCGACTGCATATTTGTGGTAGTGGGGGACTGCGTTCGCGCTCTCCCCTGTTATTATGTCAAAGGAAAAAAGGACAAATGAATTGCGTGTTGGCCTCTCTGAGATTGTTCTTTCTTTGTGGAAGAAATGTCCCCAGGCATGCTTCCATTGCTAGCATGCTTGGGTTTTAGGCTTTTCCGCGGACGTGTTTGCTTTTTCAGAGACAGAAAGACTCTGACCTCTGGATTATGCGTTGTAGGCACCCTCAGCCAGAGTGCTGTGTCTGGGACCGACCACCCTGTCTCTGACACTTTCAACTCATACTTACCTGGCAGGGGATACCATGATCAAGAAGGTGGTTCACCCAGGGCGAGGCTTAGCCATTGCACTCCGGTTGTGCTGACCCCTGCGAATTCCCCAAATGTGGGAATCTCGACTGCATAATTTGTGGTAGTGGGGGACTGCGTTCGCGCTCTCCCTGTTATTGTGTCAAGGAAAAGAAAGGAGTCCTGGGCTGCGCGCGTCTGTCAACGTCCAAGTCAGCGTATGCTTGCGAGTGTAAATGTTCACGGCCCCCGGTTCCTTTGGCAGTTTGCCCAGAGAGTGGCAGCGTGTTGAGTAATGCCCAGGGTCCCGATGGCCGCAAGAAGGGGGTGTCCTTTTAGGTGGGACAAAATGAATTGCGTGTTGGCCTCTCTGAGATTGTTCTTTCTTTGTGCAAGAAATGTCCTCCAGGCATGCTTCCATTGCTAGCATGCTTAGGTTTTAGGCCTTTACGCGGATGTGTTTGCTTTTTCAGAGACAGAAAGACACTGCGAATTCCCCAAATGTGGGCATCTCGACTGCATAATTTGTGGTAGTGGGGGACTGCGTTCGCGCTCTCCCCTGTTATTATGTCAAAGGAAAAGAAAGGACAAATGAATTGCGTGTTGGCCTCTCTGAGATTGTTCTTTCTTTGTGGAAGAAATGTCCCCCGGCATGCTTCCATTGCTAGCATGCTTGGGTTTTAGGCTTTTCCGCGGACGTGTTTGCTTTTTCAGAGACAGAAAGACTCTGACCTCTGGGATTATGCGTTGTAGGCACCCTCAGCCAGAGTGCTGTGTCTGGGACCGACCACCCTGTCTCTGACACTTTCAACTCATACTTACCTGGCAGGGAGATACCATGATCAAAGGTGGTTCACCCAGGGCGAGGCTTAGCCATTGCACTCCGGTTGTGCTGACCCCTGCGAATTCCCCAAATGTGGGAATCTCGACTGCATAATTTGTGGTAGTGGGGGACTGCGTTCGCGCTCTCCCCTGTTATTGTGTCAAGGAAAAGAAAGGAGTCCTGGGCTGCGCGCGCAGTCTGTCAACGTCCAAGTCAGTGTATGCTTGCGGCAGTGTAAATGTTCACGGGCCCCCGGTTCCTTTGGCAGTTTGCCCAGAGAGTGGCAGCGTGTTGAGTAATGCCCAGGGTCCCGATGGCCGCAAGAAGGGGGTGTGTCCTTTTAGGTGGGACAAAATGAATTGCGTGTTGGCCTCTCTGAGATTGTTCTTTCTTTGTGCAAGAAATGTCCTCCAGGCATGCTTCCATTGCTAGCATGCTTAGGTTTTAGGCCTTTACGCGGATGTGTTTGCTTTTTCAGAGACAGAAAGACACTGCGAATTCCCCAAATGTGGGCATCTCGACTGCATAATTTTGGTAGTGGGGGACTGCGTTCGCGCTCTCCCCTGTTATTGTGTCAAAGGAAAAGAAAGGAGTCCTGGGCTGCGTGCGCAGTCTGTCAACGTCCAAGTCAGCGTATGCTTGCGGCAGTGTAAATGTTCACGGCCCCCCGGTTCCTTTGGCAGTTTGCCCAGAGATGGCAGCGTGTTGAGTAATGCCCAGGGTCCCGATGGCCGCAAGAAGGGGGTGTGTCCTTTTAGGTGGGACAAAATGATTGCGTGTTGGCCTCTCTGAGATTGTTCTTTCTTTGTGCAAGAAATGTCCTCCAGGCATGCTTCCATTGCTAGCATGCTTAGGTTTTAGGCCTTTACGCGGATGTGTTTGCTTTTTCAGAGACAGAAAGACACTGCGAATTCCCCAAATGTGGGCATCTCGACTGCATAATTTGTGGTAGTGGGGGACTGCGTTCGCGCTCTCCCCTGTTATTATGTCAAAGGAAAAGAAAGGACAAATGAATTGCGTGTTGGCCTCTCTGAGATTGTTCTTTCTTTGTGCAAGAAATGTCCTCCAGGCATGCTTCCATTGCTAGCATGCTTAGGTTTTAGGCCTTTACGCGGATGTGTTTGCTTTTTCAGAGACAGAAAGACACTGCGAATTCCCCAAATGTGGGCATCTCGACTGCATAATTTGTGGTAGTGGGGACTGCGTTCGCGCTCTCCCCTGTTATTATGTCAAAGGAAAAAAAGGACAAATGAATTGCGTGTTGGCCTCTCTGAGATTGTTCTTTCTTTGTGGAAGAAAGTCCCCCAGGCATGCTTCCATTGCTAGCATGCTTGGGTTTTAGGCTTTTCCGCGGACGTGTTTGCTTTTTCAGAGACAGAAAGACTCTGACCTCTGGGATTATGCGTTGTAGGCACCCTCAGCCAGAGTGCTGTGTCTGGGACCGACCACCCTGTCTCTGACACTTTCAACTCATACTTACCTGGCAGGGGAGATACCATGATCAAGAAGGTGGTTCACCCAGGGCGAGGCTTAGCCATTGCACTCCGGTTGCGCTGACCCCTGCGAATTCCCCAAATGTGGGAATCTCGACTGCATAATTTGTGGTAGTGGGGGACTGCGTTCGCGCTCTCCCCTGTTATTGTGTCAAAGGAAAAGAAAGGAGTCCTGGGCTGCGCGCCAGTCTGTCAACGTCCAAGTCAGCGTATGCTTGCGGCAGTGTAAATGTTCACGGGCCCCCCGGTTCCTTTGGCAGTTTGCCCAGAGAGTGGCAGCGTGTTGAGTAATGCCCAGGGTCCCGATGGCCGCAAGAAGGGGGTGTGTCCTTTTAGGTGGGACAAAATGAATTGCGTGTTGGCCTCTCTGAGATTGTTCTTTCTTTGTGCAAGAAATGTCCTCCAGGCATGCTTCCATTGCTAGCATGCTTAGGTTTTAGGCCTTTACGCGGATGTGTTTGCTTTTTCAGAGACAGAAAGACACTGCGAATTCCCCAAATGTGGGCATCTCGACTGCATAATTTGTGGTAGTGGGGGACTGCGTTCGCGCTCTCCCCTGTTATTATGTCAAAGGAAAAGAAAGGACAAATGAATTGCGTGTTGGCCTCTCTGAGATTGTTCTTTCTTTGTGGAAGAAATGTCCCCCAGGCATGCTTCCATTGCTAGTGCTTGGGTTTTAGGCTTTTCCACGGACGTGTTTGCTTTTTCAGAGACAGAAAGACTCTGACCTCTGGGATTATGCGTTGTAGGCACCCTCAGCCAGAGTGCTGTGTCTGGGACCGACCACCCTGTCTCTGACACTTTCAACTCATACTTACCTGGCAGGGAGATACCATGATCAAGAAGGTGGTTCACCCAGGGCGAGGCTTAGCCATTGCACTCCGGTTGTGCTGACCCCTGCGAATTCCCCAAATGTGGGAATCTCGACTGCATAATTTGGGTAGTGGGGGACTGCGTTCGCGCTCTCCCCTGTTATTGTGTCAAGGAAAAGAAAGGAGTCCTGGGCTGCGCGCGCAGTCTGTCAACGTCCAAGTCATGTATGCTTGCGGCAGTGTAAATGTTCACGGGCCCCCGGTTCCTTTGGCAGTTTGCCCAGAGAGTGGCAGCGTGTTGAGTAATGCCCAGGTCCCGATGGCCGCAAGAAGGGGTGTGTCCTTTTAGGTGGGACAAAATGAATTGCGTGTTGGCCTCTCTGAGATTGTTCTTTCTTTGTGCAAGAAATGTCCTCCAGGCATGCTTCCATTGCTAGCATGCTTAGGTTTTTAGGCCTTTACGCGGATGTGTTTGCTTTTTCAGAGACAGAAAGACACTGCGAATTCCCCAAATGTGGGCATCTCGACTGCATAATTTGTGGTAGTGGGGGACTGCGTTCGCGCTCTCCCCTGTTATTATGTCAAAGGAAAAGAAAGGACAAATGAATTGCGTGTTGGCCTCTCTGAGATTGTTCTTTCTTTGTGGAAGAAATGTCCCCCAGGCATGCTTCCATTGCTAGCATGCTTGGGTTTTAGGCTTTTCCGCGGACGTGTTTTTTTTTCAGAGACAGAAAGACTCTGACCTCTGGGATTATGCGTTGTAGGCACCCTCAGCCAAGTGCTGTGTCTGGACCGACCACCCTGTCTCTGACACTTTCAACTCATACTTACCTGGCAGGGGAGATACCATGATCAAGAAGGTGTTCACCCAGGGCGAGGCTTAGCCATTGCACTCCGGTTGCGCTGACCCCTGCGAATTCCCCAAATGTGGGAATCTCGACTGCATAATTTGTGGTAGTGGGGGACTGCGTTCGCGCTCTCCCCTGTTATGTGTCAAAGGAAAAGAAAGGAGTCCTGGGCTGCGCGCGCAGTCTGTCAACGTCCAAGTCAGTGTATGCTTGCGGCAGTGTAAATGTTCACGGGCCCCCGTTCCTTTGGCAGTTTGCCCAGAGAGTGGCAGCGTGTTGAGTAATGCCCAGGGTCCCGATGGCCGCAAGAAGGGTGTGTCCTTTTAGGTGGGACAAAATGAATTGCGTGTTGGCCTCTCTGAGATTGTTCTTTCTTTGTGCAAGAAATGTCCTCCAGGCATGCTTCCATTGCTAGCATGCTTAGGTTTTAGGCCTTTACGCGGATGTGTTTGCTTTTTCAGACAGAAAGACACTGCGAATTCCCCAAATGTGGGCATCTCGACTGCATAATTTGTGTAGTGGGGACTGCGTTCGCTCTCCCCTGTTATTATGTCAAAGGAAAAGAAAGGACAAATGAATTGCGTGTTGGCCTCTCTGAGATTGTTCTTTCTTTGTGGAAGAAATGTCCCCCAGGCATGCTTCCATTGCTAGCATGCTTGGGTTTTAGGCTTTTACGCGGATGTGTTTGCTTTTTCAGAGACAGAAAGACTCTGACCTCTGGTATGCGTTGTAGGCACCCTCAGCCAGAGTGCTGTGTCTGGGACCGACCACCCTGTCTCTGACACTTTCAACTCATACTTACCTGGCAGGGGAGATACCATGATCAAGAAGGTGGTTCACCCAGGGCGAGGCTTAGCCATTGCACTCCGTTGCGCTGACCCCTGCGAATTCCCCAAATGTGGGAATCTCGACTGCATAATTTGTGGTAGTGTGGGGACTGCGTTCGCTCTCTCCCCTGTTATTGTGTCAAAGGAAAAGAAAGGATCCTGGGCTGCGCGCGCAGTCTGTCAACGTCCAAGTCAGCGTATGCTTGCGGCAGTGTAAATGTTCACGGGCCCCCCGGTTCCTTTGGCAGTTTGCCCAAGAGTGGCAGCGTGTTGAGTAATGCCCAGGGTCCCGATGGCCGCAAGAAGGGGGTGTCCTTTTAGGTGGACAAAATGAATTGCGTGTTGGCCTCTCTGAGATTGTTCTTTCTTTGTGCAAGAAATGTCCTCCAGGCATGCTTCCATTGCTAGCATGCTTAGGTTTTAGGCCTTTACGCGGATGTGTTTGCTTTTTCAGAGACAGAAAGACACTGCGAATTCCCCAAATGTGGGAATCTCGACTGCATAATTTGTGGTAGTGGGGGACTGCGTTCGCGCTCTCCCCTGTTATTGTGTCAAAGGAAAAGAAAGGAGTCCTGGGCTGCGTGCGCAGTCTGTCAACGTCCAAGTCAGCGTATGCTTGCGGCAGTGTAAATGTTCACGGCCCCCCGGTTCCTTTGGCAGTTTGCCCAGAGAGTGGCAGCGTGTTGAGTAATGCCCAGGGTCCCGATGGCCGCAAGAAGGGGGTGTGTCCTTTTAGGTGGGACAAAATGAATTGCGTTTGGCCTCTCTGAGATTGTTCTTTCTTTGTGCAAGAAATGTCCTCCAGGCATGCTTCCATTGCTAGCATGCTTAGGTTTTAGGCCTTTACGCGGATGTTTTGCTTTTTCAGAGACAGAAAGACACTGCGAATTCCCCAAATGTGGGCATCTCGACTGCATAATTTGTGGTAGTGGGGACTGCGTTCGCGCTCTCCCCTGTTATTATGTCAAAGGAAAAGAAAGGACAAATGAATTGCGTGTTGGCCTCTCTGAGATTGTTCTTTCTTTGTGGAAGAAATGTCCCCCAGGCATGCTTCCATTGCTAGCATGCTTGGGTTTTAGGCTTTTCCGCGGACGTGTTTGCTTTTTCAGAGACAGAAAGACTCTGACCTCTGGGATTATGCGTTGTAGGCACCCTCAGCCAGAGTGCTGTGTCTGGGACCGACCACCCTGTCTCTGACACTTTCAACTCATACTTACCTGGCAGGGGAGATACCATGATCAAGAAGGTGGTTCACCCAGGGCGAGGCTTAGCCATTGCACTCCGGTTGTGCTGACCCCTGCGAATTCCCCAAATGTGGGAATCTCGACTGCATAATTTGTGGTAGTGGGGGACTGCGTTCGCGCTCTCCCCTGTTATTTGTCAAAGAAAAGAAAGGAGTCCTGGGCTGCGCGCGCAGTCTGTCAACGTCCAAGTCAGCGTATGCTTGCGGCAGTGTAAATGTTCACGGGCCCCCGGTTCCTTTGGCAGTTTGCCCAGAGAGTGGCAGCGTGTTGAGTAATGCCCAGGGTCCCGATGGCCGCAAGAAGGGTGTGTCCTTTTAGGTGGGACAAAATGAATTGCGTGTTGGCCTCTCTGAGATTGTTCTTTCTTTGTGCAAGAAATGTCCTCCAGGCATGCTTCCATTGCTAGCATGCTTAGGTTTTAGGCCTTTACGCGGATGTGTTTGCTTTTTCAGAGACAGAAAGACACTGCGAATTCCCCAAATGTGGCATCTCGACTGCATAATTGTGGTAGTGGGGACTGCGTTCGCGCTCTCCCCTGTTATTATGTCAAGGAAAAAAAGGACAAATGAATTGCGTGTTGGCCTCTCTGAGATTGTTCTTTCTTTGTGGAAAATGTCCCCCAGGCATGCTTCCATTGCTAGCATGCTTGGGTTTTAGGCTTTTCCGCGGACGTGTTTGCTTTTTCAGAGACAGAAAGACTCTGACCTCTGGGATTGCGTTGTAGCACCCTCAGCCAGAGTGCTGTGTCTGGGACCGACCACCCTGTCTCTGACACTTTCAACTCATACTTACCTGGCAGGGGAGATACCATGATCAAGAAGGTGGTTCACCCAGGGCGAGGCTTAGCCATTGCACTCCGGTTGTGCTGACCCCTGCGAATTCCCCAAATGTGGAATCTCGACTGCATAATTTGTGGTAGTGGGGGACTGCGTTCGCGCTCTCCCCTGTTATTGTGTCAAAGGAAAAGAAAGGAGTCCTGGGCTGCGCGCGCAGTCTGTCAACGTCCAAGTCAGCGTATGCTTGCGGCAGTGTAAATGTTCACGGGCCCCCCGGTTCCTTTGGCATTTGCCCAGAGAGTGGCAGCGTGTTGAGTAATGCCCAGGGTCCCGATGGCCGCAAGAAGGGGGTTGTCCTTTTAGGTGGGACAAAATGAATTGCGTGTTGGCCTCTCTGAGATTGTTCTTTCTTTGTGCAAGAAATGTCCTCCAGGCATGCTTCCATTGCTAGCATGCTTAGGTTTTAGGCTTTTCCGCGGACGTGTTTGCTTTTTCAGAGACAGAAAGACCCTGACCTCTGGGATTATGCGTTGTAGGCACCCTCAGCCAGAGTGCTGTGTCTGGGACCGACCACCCTGTCTCTGACACTTTCAACTCATACTTACCTGGCAGGGGAGATACCATGATCAAGAAGGTGGTTCACCCAGGGTGAGGCTTAGCCATTGCACTCCGGTTGTGCTGACCCCTGCGAATTCCCCAAATGTGGGAATCTCGACTGCATAATTTGTGGTAGTGGGGGACTGCGTTCGCGCTCTCCCCTGTTATTGTGTCAAAGGAAAAGAAAGTCCTGGGCTGCGCGCGCAGTCTGTCAACGTCCAAGTCAGCGTATGCTTGCGGCAGTGTAAATGTTCACGGGCCCCCGGTTCCTTTGGCAGTTTGCCCAGAGAGTGGCAGCGTGTTGATAATGCCCAGGGTCCCGATGGCCGCAAGAAGGGGTGTGTCCTTTTAGTGGGACAAAATGAATTGCGTGTTGGCCTCTCTGAGATTGTTCTTTCTTTGTGCAAGAAATGTCCTCCAGGCATGCTTCCATTGCTAGCATGCTTAGGTTTTAGGCCTTTACGCGGATGTGTTTGCTTTTTCAGAGACAGAAAGACACTGCGAATTCCCCAAATGTGGGCATCTCGACTGCATAATTTGTGGTAGTGGGGGACTGCGTTCGCGCTCTCCCCTGTTATTATGTCAAAGGAAAAGAAAGGACAAATGATTGCGTGTTGGCCTCTGAGATTGTTCTTTCTTTGTGGAAGAAATGTCCCCCAGGCATGCTTCCATTGCTAGCATGCTTGGGTTTTAGGCTTTTCCGCGGACGTGTTTTGCTTTTCAGAGACAGAAAGACTCTGACCTCTGGGATTATGCGTTGTAGGCACCCTCAGCCAGAGTGCTGTGTCTGGGACCGACCACCCTTTCTCTGACACTTTCAACTCATACTTACCTGCAGGGGAATACCATGATCAAGAAGGTGGTTCACCCAGGGCGAGGCTTAGCCATTGCACTCCGTTGTGCTGACCCCTGCGAATTCCCCAAATGTGGATTCTCGACTGCATAATTTGTGGTAGTGGGGGACTGCGTTCGCGCTCTCCCTGTTATTGTGTCAAAGGAAAAGAAAGGAGTCCTGGGGTGCGCGCGCAGTCTGTCAACGTCCAAGTCAGCGTATGCTTGCGGCAGTGTAAATGTTCACGGGCCCCCGTTCCTTTGGCAGTTTGCCCAGAGTGGCAGCGTGTTGAGTAATGCCCAGGGTCCCGATGGCCGCAAGAAGGGGGTGTCCTTTTAGGTGGACAAAATGAATTGCGTGTTGGCCTCTCTGAGATTGTTCTTTCTTTGTGCAAGAAATGTCCTCCAGGCATGCTTCCATTGCTAGCATGCTTAGTTTTAGGCTTTTCCGCGGACGTGTTTGCTTTTTCAGAGACAGAAAGACCCTGACCTCTGGGATTATGCGTTGTAGGCCCCTCACAGAGTGCTGTGTCTGGGACCGACCACCCTGTCTCTGACACTTTCAACTCATACTTACCTGGCAGGGAGATACCATGATCAAGAAGGTGGTTCACCCAGGTGAGGCTTAGCCATTGCACTCCGTTGTGCTGACCCCTGCGAATTCCCCAAATGTGGGCATCTCGACTGCATAATTTGTGGTAGTGGGGGACTGCGTTCGCGCTCTCCCCTGTTATTGTGTCAAAGGAAAAGAAAGGAGTCCTGGGCTGCGCGCGCAGTCTGTCAACGTCCAAGTCAGCGTATGCTGCGGCAGTGTAAATGTTCACGGGCCCCCCGGTTCCTTTGGCAGTTTGCCCAGAGAGTGGCAGCGTGTTGAGTAATGCCCAGGGTCCCGATGGCCGCAAGAAGGGGTGTGTCCTTTTAGGTGGGACAAAATGAATTGCGTGTTGGCCTCTCTGAGATTGTTCTTTCTTTGTGCAAGAAATGTCCTCCAGGCATGCTTCCATTGCTATGCTTAGGTTTTAGGCTTTTCCGCGGACGTGTTTGCTTTTTCAGAGACAGAAAGACCCTGACCTCTGGATTATGCGTTGTAGGCACCCTCAGCCAGAGTGCTGTGTCTGGGACCGACCACCCTGTCTCTGACACTTTCAACTCATACTTACCTGGCAGGGGAGATACCATGATCAAGAAGGTGGTTCACCCAGGGTGAGGCTTAGCCATTGCACTCCGGTTGTGCTGACCCCTGCGAATTCCCCAAATGTGGGAATCTCGACTGCATAATTTGTGGTAGTGGGGGACTGCGTTCGCGCTCTCCCCTGTTATTGTGTCAAAGGAAAAGAAAGGAGTCCTGGGCTGCGCGCGCAGTCTGTCAACGTCCAAGTCAGCGTATGCTTGCGGCAGTGTAATGTTCACGGCCCCCGGTTCCTTTGGCAGTTTGCCCAGAGAGTGGCAGCGTGTTGAGTAATGCCCAGGGTCCCGATGGCCGCAAGAAGGGGGTGTCCTTTTAGGTGGACAAAATGAATTGCGTGTTGGCCTCTCTGAGATTGTTCTTTCTTTGTGCAAGAAATGTCCCCCAGGCATGCTTCCATTGCTAGCATGCTTAGGTTTTAGGCCTTTACGCGGATGTGTTTGCTTTTTCAGAGACAGAAAGACACTGCGAATTCCCCAAATGTGGCATCTCGACTGCATAATTTGTGGTAGTGGGGGACTGCGTTCGCGCTCTCCCCTGTTATTATGTCAAAGGAAAAGAAAGGACAAATGAATTGCGTGTTGGCCTCTCTGAGATGTTCTTTCTTTGTGGAAGAAATGTCCCCCAGGCATGCTTCCATTGCTAGCATGCTTGGGTTTTAGGCTTTTCCGCGGACGTGTTTGCTTTTTCAGAGACAGAAAGACTCTGACCTCTGGGATTATGCGTTGTAGGCACCCTCAGCCAGAGTGCTGTGTCTGGACCGACCACCCTGTCTCTGACACTTTCAACTCATACTTACCTGGCAGGGGAGATACCATGATCAAGAAGGTGGTTCACCCAGGGCGAGGCTTAGCCATTGCACTCCGGTTGTGCTGACCCCTGCGAATTCCCCAAATGTGGGATTCTCGACTGCATAATTTGTGGTAGTGGGGGACTGCGTTCGCGCTCTCCCCTGTTTATGTGTCAAAGGAAAGAAAAGGAGTCCTGGGCTGCGCGCGCAGTCTTTCAACGTCCAAGTCAGCGTATGGTTGCGGCAGTGTAAATGTTCACGGGCCCCCGGTTCCTTTGGCAGTTTGCCCAGAGAGTGGCAGCGTGTTGAGTAATGCCCAGGGTCCCGATGGCCGCAAGAAGGGGGTGTGTCCTTTTAGGTGGGACAAATGAATTGCGTGTTGGCCTCTCTGAGATTGTTCTTTCTTTGTGCAAGAAATGTCCTCCAGGCATGCTTCCATTGCTAGCATGCTTAGTTTTAGGCCTTTACGCGGTGTTTGCTTTTTCAGAGACAGAAAGACACTGCGAATTCCCCAAATGTGGGAATCTCGACTGCATAATTTGTGGTAGTGGGGGACTGCGTTCGCGCTCTCCCCTGTTATTGTGTCAAAGGAAAAGAAAGGAGTCCTGGGCTGCGTGCGCAGTCTGTCAACGTCCAAGTCAGCGTATGCTTGCGGCAGTGTAAATGTTCACGGCCCCCCGGTTCCTTTGGCAGTTTGCCCAGAGAGTGGCAGCGTGTTGAGTAATGCCCAGGGTCCCGATGGCCGCAAGAAGGGGTGTGTCCTTTTAGGTGGGACAAAATGATTGCGTGTTGGCCTCTCTGAGATTGTTCTTTCTTGTGCAAGAAATGTCCTCCAGGCATGCTTCCATTGCTAGCATGCTTAGTTTTAGGCCTTTACGCGGATGTGTTTGCTTTTTCAGAGACAGAAAGACACTGCGAATTCCCCAAATGTGGGCATCTCGACTGCATAATTTGTGGTAGTGGGGACTGCGTTCGCGCTCTCCCCTGTTATTATGTCAAAGGAAAAGAAAGGACAAGAATTGCGTGTTGGCCTCTCTGAGATTGTTCTTTCTTTGTGGAAGAAATGTCCCCCAGGCATGCTTCCATTGCTAGCATGCTTGGGTTTTAGGCTTTTCCGCGGACGTGTTTGCTTTTTCAGAGACAGAAAACTCTGACCTCTGGGATTATGCGTGTAGGCCCCTCAGCCAGAGTGCTGTGTCGGGACCGACCACCCTGTCTCTGACACTTTCAACTCATACTTACCTGGCAGGGAGATACCATGATCAAGAAGGTGGTTCACCCAGGGCGAGCTTAGCCATTGCACTCCGGTTGTGCTGACCCCTGCGAATTCCCCAAATGTGGGAATCTCGACTGCATAATTTGTGGTAGTGGGGGCTGCGTTCGCGCTCTCCCCTGTTTTGTGTCAAGGAAAAGAAAGGAGTCCTGGGCTGCGCGCGCAGTCTGTCAACGTCCAAGTCAGCGTATGCTTGCGCAGTGTAAATGTTCACGGGCCCCCGGTTCCTTTGGCAGTTTGCCCA
>NW_024041150.1:55352096-55372981 GCF_014851395.1 Micropterus salmoides
CCTCTTGGGCAAACTGCCAAAGGAACCGGGGGCCCGTGAACATTTACACTGCCGCAAGCATACCTGACTTGGACGTTGACAGACTGCGCGCGCAGCCCAGGACTCCTTTCTTTTCCTTTGACACAATAACAGGGGAGAGCGCGAACGCAGTCCCCCACTACCACACAAATTATGCAGTCGAGATTCCCACATTTGGGGAATTCGCAGGGGTCAGCACAACCGGAGTGCAATGGCTAAGCCTCGCCCTGGGTGAACCACCTTCTTGATCATGGTATCTCCCCTGCCAGGTAAGTATGAAGTGTCAGAGACAGGGTGGTCGGTCCCAGACACAGCACTCTGGCTGAGGGTGCCTACAACGCATAATCCCAGAGGTCAGAGTCTTTCTGTCTCTGAAAAAGCAAACACGTCCGCGGAAAAGCCTAAAACCCAAGCATGCTAGCAATGGAAGCATGCCTGGGGGACATTTCTTCCACAAAGAAAGAACAATCTCAGAGAGGCCAACACGCAATTCATTTGTCCTTTCTTTTCCTTTGACATAATAACAGGGGAGAGCGCGAACGCAGTCCCCCACTACCACAAATTATGCAGTCGAGATGCCCACATTTGGGGAATTCGCAGTGTCTTTCTGTCTCTGAAAAAGCAAACACATCCGCGTAAAGGCCTAAAACCTAAGCATGCTAGCAATGGAAGCATGCCTGGAGGACATTTCTTGCACAAAGAAAGAACAATCTCAGAGAGGCCAACACGCATTCATTTTGTCCCACCTAAAAGGACACACCCCCTTCTTGCGGCCATCGGGACCCGGGCATTACTCAACACGCTGCCACTCTCTGGGCAAACTGCCAAAGGAACCGGGGGCCCGTGAACATTTACACTGCCGCAAGCATACGCTGACTTGGACGTTGACAGACTGCGCGCGCAGCCCAGGACTCCTTTCTTTTCCTTTGACACATAACAGGGGAGCGCGAACGCAGTCCCCCACTACCACAAATTATGCAGTCGAGATTCCCATTTGGGGAATTCGCAGGGTCAGCACAACCGGAGTGCAATGGCTAAGCCTCGCCCTGGGTGAACCACCTTCTTGATCATGGTATCTCCCCTGCCAGGTAAGTATGAGTTGAAAGTGTCAGAGACAGGTGGTCGGTCCCAGACACAGCACTCTGGCTGAGGGTGCCTACAACGCATAATCCCAGAGGTCAGAGTCTTTCTGTCTCTGAAAAAGCAAACACGTCCGCGGAAAAGCCTAAACCCAAGCATGCTAGCAATGGAAGCATGCCTGGGGGACATTTCTTCCACAAAGAAAGAACAATCTCAGAGAGGCCAACACGCAATTCATTTGTCCTTTCTTTTCCTTTGACATAATAACAGGGAGAGCGCGAACGCAGTCCCCCACTACCACAAATTATGCAGTCGAGATGCCCACATTTGGGGAATTCGCAGTGTCTTTCTGTCTCTGAAAAAGCAAACACATCCGCGTAAAGGCCTAAAACCTAAGCATGCTAGCAATGGAAGCATGCCTGGAGGACATTTCTTGCACAAAGAAAGAACAATCTCAGAGAGGCCAACACGCAATTCATTTTGTCCCACCTAAAGGACACCCCCCTTCTTGCGGCCATCGGGACCCTGGGCATTACTCAACACGCTGCCACTCTCTGGGCAAACTGCCAAAGGAACCGGGGGGCCCGTGAACATTTACACTGCCGCAAGCATACGCTGACTTGGACGTTGAGACTGCGCGCGCAGCCCAGGACTCCTTTCTTTTCCTTTGACACAATAACAGGGAGAGCGCGAACGCAGTCCCCCACTACCACAAATTATGCAGTCGAGATTCCCACATTTGGGGAATTCGCAGGGGTCAGCACAACCGGAGTGCAATGGCTAAGCCTCGCCCTGGGTGAACCACCTTCTTGATCATGGTATCTCCCCTGCCAGGTAAGTATGAGTTGAAAGTGTCAGAGACAGGTGGTCGGTCCCAGACACAGCACTCTGGCTGAGGGTGCCTACAACGCATAATCCCAGAGGTCAGAGTCTTTCTGTCTCTGAAAAAGCAAACACGTCCGCGAAAAGCCTAAAACCCAAGCATGCTAGCAATGGAAGCATGCCTGGGGGACATTTCTTCCACAAAGAAAGAACAATCTCAGAGAGGCCAACACGCAATTCATTTGTCCTTTCTTTCCTTTGACATAATAACAGGGGAGAGCGCGAACGCAGTCCCCCACTACCACAAATATGCAGTCGAGATGCCCACATTTGGGGAATTCGCAGTGTCTTTCTGTCTCTGAAAAAGCAAACACATCCGCGTAAAGGCCTAAAACCTAAGCATGCTAGCAATGGAAGCATGCCTGGAGGACATTTCTTGCACAAAGAAAGAACAATCTCAGAGAGGCCAACACGCAATTCATTTTGTCCCACCTAAAAGGACACACCCCCTTCTTGCGGCCATCGGGACCCTGGGCATTACTCAACACGCTGCCACTCTCTGGGCAAACTGCCAAAGGAACCGGGGGCCCGTGAACATTTACACTGCCGCAAGCATACGCTGACTTGGACGTTGACAGACTGCGCGCGCAGCCAGGATCCTTTCTTTTCCTTTGACACAATAACAGGGGAGAGCGCGAACGCAGTCCCCCACTACCACAAATTATGCAGTCGAGATTCCCACATTTGGGGAATTCGCAGGGGTCAGCACAACCGGAGTGCAATGGCTAAGCCTCGCCCTGGGTGAACCACCTTCTTGATCATGGTATCTCCCCTGCCAGGTAAGTATGAGTTGAAAGTGTCAGAGACAGGGTGGTCGGTCCCAGACACAGCACTCTGGCTGAGGGTGCCTACAACGCATAATCCCAGAGGTCAGAGTCTTTCTGTCTCTGAAAAAGCAAACACGTCCGCGGAAAAGCCTAAAACCCAAGCATGCTAGCAATGGAAGCATGCCTGGGGGACATTTCTTCCACAAAGAAAGAACAATCTCAGAGAGGCCAACACGCAATTCATTTGTCCTTTCTTTCCTTTGACATAATAACAGGGGAGAGCGCGAACGCAGTCCCCACTACCACAAATTATGCAGTCGAGATGCCCACATTTGGGGAATTCGCAGTGTCTTTCTGTCTCTGAAAAAGCAAACACATCCGCGTAAAGGCCTAAAACCTAAGCATGCTAGCAATGGAAGCATGCCTGGAGGACATTTCTTGCACAAAGAAAGAACAATCTCAGAGAGGCCAACACGCAATTCATTTTGTCCCACCTAAAAGGACACACCCCCTTCTTGCGGCCATCGGGACCCTGGGCATTACTCAACACGCTGCCACTCTCTGGGCAAACTGCCAAAGGAACCGGGGGCCCGTGAACATTTACACTGCCGCAAGCATACGCTGACTTGGACGTTGACAGACTGCGCGCGCAGCCCAGGACTCCTTTCTTTTCCTTTGACACAATAACAGGGGAGAGCGCGAACGCAGTCCCCCACTACCACAAATTATGCAGTCGAGATTCCCACATTTGGGGAATTCGCAGGGGTCAGCACAACCGGAGTGCAATGGCTAAGCCTCGCCCTGGGTGAACCACCTTCTTGATCATGGTATCTCCCCTGCCAGGTAAGTATGAGTTGAAAGTGTCAGAGACAGGGTGGTCGGTCCCAGACACAGCACTCTGGCTGAGGGTGCCTACAACGCATAATCCCAGAGGTCAGAGTCTTTCTGTCTCTGAAAAAGCAAACACGTCCGCGGAAAAGCCTAAAACCCAAGCATGCTAGCAATGGAAGCATGCCTGGGGACATTTCTTCCACAAAGAAAGAACAATCTCAGAGAGGCCAACACGCAATTCATTTGTCCTTTCTTTTCCTTTGACATAATAACAGGGAGAGCGCGAACGCAGTCCCCCACTACCACAAATTATGCAGTCGAGATGCCCACATTTGGGGAATTCGCAGTGTCTTTCTGTCTCTGAAAAAGCAAACACATCCGCGTAAAGGCCTAAAACCTAAGCATGCTAGCAATGGAAGCATGCCTGGAGGACATTTCTTGCACAAAGAAAGAACAATCTCAGAGGCCAACACGCAATTCATTTTGTCCCACCTAAAAGGACACACCCCTTCTTGCGGCCATCGGGACCCTGGGCATTACTCAACACGCTGCCACTCTCTGGGCAAACTGCCAAAGGAACCGGGGGCCCGTGAACATTTACACTGCCGCAAGCATACGCTGACTTGGACGTTGACAGACTGCGCGCGCAGCCCAGGACTCCTTTCTTTTCCTTTGACACAATAACAGGGGAGAGCGCGAACGCAGTCCCCACTACCACAAATTATGCAGTCGAGATTCCCACATTTGGGGAATTCGCAGGGGTCAGCACAACCGGAGTGCAATGGCTAAGCCTCGCCCTGGGTGAACCACCTTCTTGATCATGGTATCTCCCCTGCCAGGTAAGTATGAGTTGAAAGTGTCAGAGACAGGGTGGTCGGTCCCAGACACAGCACTCTGGCTGAGGGTGCCTACAACGCATAATCCCAGAGGTCAGAGTCTTTCTGTCTCTGAAAAAGCAAACACGTCCGCGGAAAAGCCTAAAACCCAAGCATGCTAGCAATGGAAGCATGCCTGGGGGACATTTCTTCCACAAAGAAAGAACAATCTCAGAGAGGCCAACACGCAATTCATTTGTCCTTTCTTTTCCTTTGACATAATAACAGGGGAGAGCGCGAACGCAGTCCCCCACTACCACAAATTATGCAGTCGAGATGCCCACATTTGGGGAATTCGCAGTGTCTTTCTGTCTCTGAAAAAGCAAACACATCCGCGTAAAGGCCTAAAACCTAAGCATGCTAGCAATGGAAGCATGCCTGGAGGACATTTCTTGCACAAAGAAAGAACAATCTCAGAGAGGCCAACACGCAATTCATTTTGTCCCACCTAAAAGGACACACCCCCTTCTTGCGGCCATCGGGACCCTGGGCATTACTCAACACGCTGCCACTCTCTGGGCAAACTGCCAAAGGAACCGGGGGGCCCGTGAACATTTACACTGCCGCAAGCATACGCTGACTTGGACGTTGACAGACTGCGCGCGCAGCCCAGGACTCCTTTCTTTTCCTTTGACACAATAACAGGGAGAGCGCGAACGCAGTCCCCCACTACCACAAATTATGCAGTCGAGATTCCCACATTTGGGGAATTCGCAGGGGTCAGCACAACCGGAGTGCAATGGCTAAGCCTCGCCCTGGGTGAACCACCTTCTTGATCATGGTATCTCCCCTGCCAGGTAAGTATGAGTTGAAAGTGTCAGAGACAGGGTGGTCGGTCCCAGACACAGCACTCTGGCTGAGGGTGCCTACAACGCATAATCCCAGAGGTCAGAGTCTTTCTGTCTCTGAAAAAGCAAACACGTCCGCGGAAAAGCCTAAAACCCAAGCATGCTAGCAATGGAAGCATGCCTGGGGGACATTTCTTCCACAAAGAAAGAACAATCTCAGAGAGGCCAACACGCAATTCATTTGTCCTTTCTTTTCCTTTGACATAATAACAGGGGAGAGCGCGAACGCAGTCCCCCACTACCACAAATTATGCAGTCGAGATGCCCACATTTGGGGAATTCGCAGTGTCTTTCTGTCTCTGAAAAAGCAAACACATCCGCGTAAAGGCCTAAAACCTAAGCATGCTAGCAATGGAAGCATGCCTGGAGGACATTTCTTGCACAAAGAAAGAACAATCTCAGAGAGGCCAACACGCAATTCATTTTGTCCCACCTAAAAGGACACACCCCCTTCTTGCGGCCATCGGGACCCTGGGCATTACTCAACACGCTGCCACTCTCTGGGCAAACTGCCAAAGGAACCGGGGGGCCCGTGAACATTTACACTGCCGCAAGCATACGCTGACTTGGACGTTGACAGACTGCGCGCGCAGCCCAGGACTCCTTTCTTTTCCTTTGACACAATAACAGGGGAGAGCGCGAACGCAGTCCCCCACTACCACAAATTATGCAGTCGAGATTCCCACATTTGGGGAATTCGCAGGGGTCAGCACAACCGGAGTGCAATGGCTAAGCCTCGCCCTGGGTGAACCACCTTCTTGATCATGGTATCTCCCCTGCCAGGTAAGTATGAGTTGAAAGTGTCAGAGACAGGGTGGTCGGTCCCAGACACAGCACTCTGGCTGAGGGTGCCTACAACGCATAATCCCAGAGGTCAGAGTCTTTCTGTCTCTGAAAAAGCAAACACGTCCGCGGAAAAGCCTAAAACCCAAGCATGCTAGCAATGGAAGCATGCCTGGGGGACATTTCTTCCACAAAGAAAGAACAATCTCAGAGAGGCCAACACGCAATTCATTTGTCCTTTCTTTTCCTTTGACATAATAACAGGGGAGAGCGCGAACGCAGTCCCCCACTACCACAAATTATGCAGTCGAGATGCCCACATTTGGGGAATTCGCAGTGTCTTTCTGTCTCTGAAAAAGCAAACACATCCGCGTAAAGGCCTAAAACCTAAGCATGCTAGCAATGGAAGCATGCCTGGAGGACATTTCTTGCACAAAGAAAGAACAATCTCAGAGAGGCCAACACGCAATTCATTTTGTCCCACCTAAAAGGACACACCCCCTTCTTGCGGCCATCGGGACCCTGGGCATTACTCAACACGCTGCCACTCTCTGGGCAAACTGCCAAAGGAACCGGGGGGCCCGTGAACATTTACACTGCCGCAAGCATACGCTGACTTGGACGTTGACAGACTGCGCGCGCAGCCCAGGACTCCTTTCTTTTCCTTTGACACAATAACAGGGGAGAGCGCGAACGCAGTCCCCCACTACCACAAATTATGCAGTCGAGATTCCCACATTTGGGGAATTCGCAGGGGTCAGCACAACCGGAGTGCAATGGCTAAGCCTCGCCCTGGGTGAACCACCTTCTTGATCATGGTATCTCCCCTGCCAGGTAAGTATGAGTTGAAAGTGTCAGAGACAGGGTGGTCGGTCCCAGACACAGCACTCTGGCTGAGGGTGCCTACAACGCATAATCCCAGAGGTCAGAGTCTTTCTGTCTCTGAAAAGCAAACACGTCCGCGGAAAAGCCTAAAACCCAAGCATGCTAGCAATGGAAGCATGCCTGGGGGACATTTCTTCCACAAAGAAAGAACAATCTCAGAGAGGCCAACACGCAATTCATTTGTCCTTTCTTTTCCTTTGACATAATAACAGGGGAGCGCGAACACAGTCCCCCACTACCACAAATTATGCAGTCGAGATGCCCACATTTGGGGAATTCGCAGTGTCTTTCTGTCTCTGAAAAAGCAAACACATCCGCGTAAAGGCCTAAAACCTAAGCATGCTAGCAATGGAAGCATGCCTGGAGGACATTTCTTGCACAAAGAAAGAACAATCTCAGAGAGGCCAACACGCAATTCATTTTGTCCCACCTAAAAGGACACACCCCCTTCTTGCGGCCATCGGGACCCTGGGCATTACTCAACACGCTGCCACTCTCTGGGCAAACTGCCAAAGGAACCGGGGGCCCGTGAACATTTACACTGCCGCAAGCATACGCTGACTTGGACGTTGACAGACTGCGCGCGCAGCCCAGGAGTCCTTTCTTTTCCTTTGACACAATAACAGGGAGAGCGCGAACGCAGTCCCCCTACCACAAATTATGCAGTCGAGATTCCCACATTTGGGGAATTCGCAGGGGTCAGCACAACCGGAGTGCAATGGCTAAGCCTCGCCCTGGGTGAACCACCTTCTTGATCATGGTATCTCCCCTGCCAGGTAAGTATGAGTTGAAAGTGTCAGAGACAGGGTGGTCGGTCCCAGACACAGCACTCTGGCTGAGGGTGCCTACAACGCATAATCCCAGAGGTCAGAGTCTTTCTGTCTCTGAAAAAGCAAACACGTCCGCGGAAAAGCCTAAAACCCAAGCATGCTAGCAATGGAAGCATGCCTGGGGGACATTTCTTCCACAAAGAAAGAACAATCTCAGAGAGGCCAACACGCAATTCATTTGTCCTTTCTTTTCCTTTGACATAATAACAGGGGAGAGCGCGAACGCAGTCCCCACTACCACAAATTATGCAGTCGAGATGCCCACATTTGGGGAATTCGCAGTGTCTTTCTGTCTCTGAAAAAGCAAACACATCCGCGTAAAGGCCTAAAACCTAAGCATGCTAGCAATGGAAGCATGCCTGGAGGACATTTCTTGCACAAAGAAAGAACAATCTCAGAGAGGCCAACACGCAATTCATTTTGTCCCACCTAAAAGGACACACCCCCTTCTTGCGGCCATCGGGACCCTGGGCATTACTCAACACGCTGCCACTCTCTGGGCAAACTGCCAAAGGAACCGGGGGCCCTGAACATTTACACTGCCGCAAGCATACGCTGACTTGGACGTTGACAGACTGCGCGCGCAGCCCAGGACTCCTTTCTTTTCCTTTGACACAATAACAGGGGAGAGCGCGAACGCAGTCCCCCACTACCACAAATTATGCAGTCGAGATTCCCACATTTGGGAATTCGCAGGGGTCAGCACAACCGGAGTGCAATGGCTAAGCCTCGCCCTGGGTGAACCACCTTCTTGATCATGGTATCTCCCCTGCCAGGTAAGTATGAGTTGAAAGTGTCAGAGACAGGGTGGTCGGTCCCAGACACAGCACTCTGGCTGAGGGTGCCTACAACGCATAATCCCAGAGGTCAGAGTCTTTCTGTCTCTGAAAAAGCAAACACGTCCGCGGAAAAGCCTAAAACCCAAGCATGCTAGCAATGGAAGCATGCCTGGGGGACATTTCTTCCACAAAGAAAGAACAATCTCAGAGAGGCCAACACGCAATTCATTTGTCCTTTCTTTTCCTTTGACATAATAACAGGGAGAGCGCGAACGCAGTCCCCCACTACCACAAATTATGCAGTCGAGATGCCCACATTTGGGGAATTCGCAGTGTCTTTCTGTCTCTGAAAAAGCAAACACATCCGCGTAAAGGCCTAAAACCTAAGCATGCTAGCAATGGAAGCATGCCTGGAGGACATTTCTTGCACAAAGAAAGAACAATCTCAGAGAGGCCAACACGCAATTCATTTTGTCCCACCTAAAAGGACACACCCCCTTCTTGCGGCCATCGGGACCCTGGGCATTACTCAACACGCTGCCACTCTCTGGGCAAACTGCCAAAGGAACCGGGGGCCCTGAACATTTACACTGCCGCAAGCATACGCTGACTTGGACGTTGACAGACTGCGCGCGCAGCCCAGGACTCCTTTCTTTTCCTTTGACACAATAACAGGGGAGAGCGCGAACGCAGTCCCCCACTACCACAAATTATGCAGTCGAGATTCCCACATTTGGGGAATTCGCAGGGGTCAGCACAACCGGAGTGCAATGGCTAAGCCTCGCCCTGGGTGAACCACCTTCTTGATCATGGTATCTCCCCTGCCAGGTAAGTATGAGTTGAAAGTGTCAGAGACAGGGTGGTCGGTCCCAGACACAGCACTCTGGCTGAGGGTGCCTACAACGCATAATCCCAGAGGTCAGAGTCTTTCTGTCTCTGAAAAAGCAAACACGTCCGCGGAAAAGCCTAAAACCCAAGCATGCTAGCAATGGAAGCATGCCTGGGGGACATTTCTTCCACAAAGAAAGAACAATCTCAGAGAGGCCAACACGCAATTCATTTTGTCCCACCTAAAAGGACACACCCCCTTCTTGCGGCCATCGGGACCCGGGCATTACTCAACACGCTGCCACTCTCTGGCAAACTGCCAAAGGAACCGGGGGCCCGTGAACATTTACACTGCCGCAAGCATACGCTGACTTGGACGTTGACAGACTGCGCGCGCAGCCCAGGACTCCTTTCTTTTCCTTGACACAATAACAGGGGAGAGCGCGAACGCAGTCCCCCACTACCACAAATTATGCAGTCGAGATTCCCACATTTGGGGAATTCGCAGGGGTCAGCACAACCGGAGTGCAATGGCTAAGCCTCGCCCTGGGTGAACCACCTTCTTGATCATGGTATCTCCCCTGCCAGGTAAGTATGAGTTGAAAGTGTCAGAGACAGGGTGGTCGGTCCCAGACACAGCACTCTGGCTGAGGGTGCCTACAACGCATAATCCCAGAGGTCAGAGTCTTTCTGTCTCTGAAAAAGCAAACACATCCGCGTAAAGGCCTAAAACCTAAGCATGCTAGCAATGGAAGCATGCCTGGAGGACATTTCTTGCACAAAGAAAGACAATCTCAGAGAGGCCAACACGCAATTCATTTTGTCCCACCTAAAAGGACACACCCCCTTCTTGCGGCCATCGGGACCCTGGGCATTACTCAACACGCTGCCACTCTCTGGCAAACTGCCAAAGGAACCGGGGGCCCGTGAACATTTACACTGCCGCAAGCATACGCTGACTTGGACGTTGACAGACTGCGCGCGCAGCCCAGGACTCCTTTCTTTTCCTTGACACAATAACAGGGGAGAGCGCGAACGCAGTCCCCCACTACCACAAATTATGCAGTCGAGATTCCCACATTTGGGGAATTCGCAGGGGCAGCACAACCGGAGTGCAATGGCTAAGCCTCGCCCTGGGTGAACCACCTTCTTGATCATGGTATCTCCCCTGCCAGGTAAGTATGAGTGAAAGTGTCAGAGACAGGGTGGTCGGTCCCAGACACAGCACTCTGGCTGAGGGTGCCTACAACGCATAATCCCAGAGGTCAGAGTCTTCTGTCTCTGAAAAAGCAAACACGTCCGCGGAAAAGCCTAAAACCCAAGCATGCTAGCAATGGAAGCATGCCTGGGGGACATTTCTTCCACAAAGAAAGAACAATCTCAGAGAGGCCACACGCAATTCATTTGCCTTTCTTTTCCTTTGACATAATAACAGGGGAGAGCGCGAACGCAGTCCCCCACTACCACAAATTATGCAGTCGAGATGCCCACATTTGGGGAATTCGCAGTGTCTTTCTGTCTCGGAAAAGCAAACACATCCGCGTAAAGGCCTAAAACCTAAGCATGCTAGCAATGGAAGCATGCCTGGAGACATTTCTTGCACAAAGAAAGAACAATCTCAGAGAGGCCAACACGCAATTCATTTTGTCCCACCTAAAAGGACACACCCCTTCTTGCGGCCATCGGGACCCTGGGCATTACTCAACACGCTGCCACTCTCTGGCAAACTGCCAAAGGAACCGGGGCCCGTGAACATTTACACTGCCGCAAGCATACGCTGACTTGGACGTTGACAGACTGCGCGCGCAGCCCAGGAGTCCTTTCTTTTCCTTTGACACAATAACAGGGGAGAGCGCGAACGCAGTCCCCCCTACCACAAATTATGCAGTCGAGATTCCCACATTTGGGAATTCGCAGGGGTCAGCACAACCGGAGTGCAATGGCTAAGCCTCGCCCTGGGTGAACCACCTTCTTGATCATGGTATCTCCCTGCCAGTAAGTATGAGTTGAAAGTGTCAGAGACAGGGTGGTCGGTCCCAGACACAGCACTCTGGCTGAGGGTGCCTACAACGCATAATCCCAGAGGTCAGAGTCTTTCTGTCTCTGAAAAAGCAAACACGTCCGCGGAAAAGCCTAAAACCCAAGCATGCTAGCATGGAAGCATGCCTGGGGACATTTCTCCAAAAGAAAGAACAATCTCAGAGAGGCCAACACGCAATTCATTTTGTCCCACCTAAAAGGACACACCCCCTTCTGCGGCCATCGGACCCTGGCATTACTCAACACGCTGCCACTCTCTGGGCAAACTGCCAAGGAACCGGGGGGCCCGTGAACATTACACTGCCGCAAGCATACGCTTGACTTGGACGTTGACAGACTGCCGCGCAGCCCAGACTCCTTTCTTTTCCTTTGACACAATAACAGGGAGAGCGCGAACGCAGTCCCCCCTACCACAAATTATGCAGTCGAGATTCCCACATTTGGGGAATTCGCAGGGGTCAGCACAACCCGGAGTGCATGGCTAAGCCTCGCCCTGGGTGAACCACCTTCTGATCATGGTATCTCCCCTGCCAGGTAAGTATGAGTTGAAAGTGTCAGAGACAGGGTTGGTCCCAGACACAGCACTCTGGCTGAGGGTGCCTACAACGCATATCCCAGAGGTCAGAGTCTTTCTGTCTCTGAAAAAAGCAAACACATCCGCGTAAAGGCCTAAAACCTAAGCTGCTAGCAATGGAAGCATGCCTGGGGACTTTCTTGCACAAGAAGAACAATCTCAGAGAGGCCAACACGCAATTCATTTTGTCCCACCTAAAAGGACACACCCCCTCTTGCGGCCATCGGGACCCTGGGCATTACTCACACACGCTGCCACTCTCTGGCAAACTGCCAAAGGAACCGGGGGGCCCGTGAACATTTACACTGCCGCAAGCATACGCTGACTTGGACGTTGACAGACTGCGCGCGCAGCCCAGGACTCCTTTCTTTTCCTTTGACACAATAACAGGGAGAGCGCGAACTCAGTCCCCCACTACCACAAATTATGCAGTCGAGATTCCCACATTTGGGGAATTCGCAGGGGTCAGCACAACCGGAGTGCATGGCTAAGCCTCGCCCTGGTGAACCACCTTCTTGATCATGGTATCTCCCCTGCCAGTAAGTATGAGTTGAAAGTGTCGAGACAGGGTGGTCGTCCCAGACACAGCACTCTGGCTGAGGGTGCCTACAACGCATATCCCGAGGTCAGAGTCTTTCTGTCCTGAAAAAGCAAACACGTCCGGAAAGCCTAAAACCCAAGCATGCTAGCAATGGAAGCATGCCTTGGGGGACATTTCTTCCACAAAGAAACAATCTCAGAGAGGCCAACACGCAATTCATTTGTCCTTTCTTTTCCTTTGACATAATAACAGGGGAGAGCGCGAACGCAGTCCCCCACTACCACAAATTATGCAGTCGAGATGCCCACATTTGGGGAATTCGCAGTGTCTTTCTGTCTCTGAAAAAGCAAACATCCGCGTAAAGGCCTAAAACCTAAGCATGCTAGCAATGGAAGCATGCCTGGCGGACATTTCTTGCACAAAGAAAGAACAATCTCAGAGCCAACACGCAATTCATTTTGTCCCACCTAAAGGACACACCCCCTTCTTGCGGCCATCGGACCCTGGGCATTACTCAACACGCTGCCACTCTCTGGCAAACTGCCAAAGGAACCGGGGGCCCTGAACATTACACTGCCGCAAGCATACGCTGACTTGGACGTTGACAGACTGCGCGCGCAGCCCAGACCCTTTCTTTTCCTTTACACAATAACAGGGGAGGCGCGAACGCAGTCCCCCACTACCACAAATTATGCAGTCGAGATTCCCACATTTGGGGAATTCGCAGGGGTCAGCACAACCGAGTGCAATGGCTAAGCCTCGCCCTGGGTGAACCACCTTCTGATCATGGTATCTCCCCTGCCAGGTAAGTTGAGTTGAAAGTGTCAGAGACAGGGTGGTCGGTCCCAGACACCACTCTGGCTGAGGTGCCTCAACGCATAATCCCAGAGGTCAGAGTCTTCTGTCTCTGAAAAAGCAAACACGTCCGCGGAAAAGCCTAAAACCCAAGCATGCTAGCAATGAAGCATGCCTGGGGACATTTCTTCCACAAAGAAAGAACAATCTCGAGAGGCCAACAGCAATTCATTTGTCCTTTCTTTTCCTTTGACATAATAACAGGGGAGAGCGCGAACGCAGTCCCCCACTACCACAAATTATGCAGTCGAGATGCCCACATTTGGGAATTCGCATGTCTTCTGTCTCTGAAAAAGCAAACACATCCGCGTAAAGGCCTAAAACCTAAGCATGCTAGCAATGGAAGCATGCCTGGACATTTCTTGCACAAAGAAAGAACAATCTCAGAGAGGCCAACACGCAATTCATTTTGTCCCACCTAAAAGGCACACCCCCTTCTTGCGGCCATCGGGACCTGGGCATTACTCAACACCTTCCACTCTTCTGGCAAACTGCCAAAGGAACCGGGGGGCCCGTGAACATTTACACTGCCGCAAGCATACGCTGACTTGGACGTTGACAGACTGCGCACGCAGCCCAGGACTCCTTTCTTTTCCTTTGACACAATAACAGGGGAGAGCGCGAACGCAGTCCCCCACTACCACAAATTATGCAGTCGATTCCCACATTTGGGGAATTCGCAGTGTCTTTCTGTCTCTGAAAAAGCAAACACATCCGCGTAAAGGCCTAAAACCTAAGCATGCTAGCAGGAAGCATGCCTGGAGGACTTTCTTGCACAAGAAAGACAATCTCAGAGAGGCCAACACGCAATTCATTTTGTCCCACCTAAAAGGACACACCCCCTTCTTGCGGCCATCGGACCCTGGGCATTACTCAACACGCTGCCACTCTCTGGGCAAACTGCCAAAGGAACCGGGGGCCCGTGAACATTTACACTGCCGCAACCATACGCTGACTTGGACGTTGAAGACTGCGCTCGCAGCCCAGGACTCCTTCTTTTCCTTTGACACAATAACAGGGGAGAGCGCGAACGCAGTCCCCCACTACCACAAATTATGCAGTCGAGATTCCCACATTTGGGAATTCGCAGGGGTCAGCACAACCGGAGTGCATGGCTAAGCCTCGCCCTGGGTGAACCACCTTCTTGATCATGGTATCTCCCCTGCCAGGTAAGTATGAGTTGAAAGTCAGAGACAGGGTGGTCGATCCCAGCACAGCACTCTGGCTGAGGGTGCCTACAACGCATATCCCAGAGGTCAGAGTCTTTCTGTCTCTGAAAAGCAACACGTCCGCGGAAAGCCTAAAACCCAGCATGCTAGCAATGGAAGCATGCCTGGGGGACATTTCTTCCACAAAGAAAGAACAATCTCAGAGAGGCCACACGCAATTCATTTGTCCTTTCTTTTTCCTTTGACATATAACAGGGGAGAGCGCGAACGCAGTCCCCACTACCACCAAATTATGCAGTCGAGATGCCCACATTTGGGAATTCGCAGTGTCTTTCTGTCTCTGAAAAAGCAAACACGTCCGCGTAAAGGCCTAAAACCTAAGCATGCTAGCATGGAAGCATGCCTGGAGGACATTTCTTGCACAAAGAAAGAACAATCTCAGAGAGGCCAACACGCAATTCATTTGTCCTTTCTTTTCCTTTGACATATAACAGGGAAGCGCGAACGCAGTCCCCCACTACCACAAATTATGCAGTCGAGATGCCACATTTGGGAATTCGCAGTGTCTTTCTGTCTCTGAAAAAGCAAACACATCCGCGTAAAGGCCTAAAACCTAAGCATGCTAGCAATGGAAGCATGCCTGGAGGACATTTCTTGCACAAAGAAACAATCTCAGAGAGGCCAACACGCAATTCATTTTGTCCTTTCTTTTCCTTTGACATAATAACAGGGAGAGCGCGAACGCAGTCCCCCACTACCACAATTATGCAGTCGAGATTCCCACATTGGGGAATTCGCAGTGTCTTTCTGTCTCTGAAAAAGCAACACATCCGCGTAAAGGCCTAAAACCTAAGCATGCTAGCAATGGAAGCATGCCTGGAGGACTTTCTTGCACAAAGAAAGAACAATCTCAGAGAGGCCAACACGCAATTCATTTTGTCCCACCTAAAAGGACACACCCCCTTCTTGCGGCCATCGGGACCCTGGGCATTACTCAACCCCTGCCACTCTCTGGGCAAACTGCCAAAGGAACCGGGGCCCGTGAACATTTACACTGCCGCAAGCATACGCTGACTTGGACGTTGACAGACTGCGCACGCAGCCCAGGACTCCTTCTTTCCTTTGACACAATAACAGGGGAGAGCGCGAACGCAGTCCCCCACTACCACAAATTATGCAGTCGAGATTCCCACATTTGGGGAATTTCGCAAGATCAGCACAACCGAGTGCAATGGCTAAGCCTCGCCCTGGGTGAACCACCTTCTTGATCATGGTATCTCCCCTGCCAGGTAAGTATGATTGAAAGTGTCGAGACAGTGGTCGTCCCAGACACAGCACTCTGGCTGAGGGTGCCTACAACGCATAATCCCAGAGGTCAGAGTCTTTCTGTCCTGAAAAAGCAACACGTCCGCGGAAAGCCTAAAACCCAAGCATGCTAGCAATGAAGCATGCCTGGGGGGACATTTCTTCCACAAAGAAAGAACAATCTCAGAGAGGCCAACACGCAATTCATTTGTCCTTTCTTTTCCTTTGACATAATAACAGGGAGAGCGCGAACGCATCCCCCACTACCACAATTGCAGTGAGATGCCCACATTTGGGGAATTCGCAGTGTCTTTCTGTCTCTGAAAAAGCAAACACATCCGCGTAAAGGCCTAACCTAAGCATGCTAGCAATGGAAGCATGCCTGGAGGACATTTCTTGCACAAAGAAAGAACAATCTCAGAGAGGCCAACACGCAATTCATTTTGTCCACCTAAAAGGACACACCCCCTTCTTGCGGCCATCGGGACCCTGGGCATTACTCAACACGCTGCCACTCTCTGGGCAAACTGCCAAAGGAACCGGGGGCCCGTGAACATTTACACTGCCGCAAGCATACGCTGACTTGGACGTTGACAGACTGCGCGCGCAGCCCAGGACTCCTTTCTTTTCCTTGACACATAACAGGGGAGAGCGCGCACGCAGTCCCCCACTACCACAAATTATGCAGTCGAGATTCCCACATTTGGGAATTCGCAGGGGTCAGCACAACCGAGTGCAATGCTAAGCCTCGCCCTGGGTGAACCACCTTCTTGATCATGGTATCTCCCCTGCAGGTGTAAGTATGAGTTGAAAGTGTCAGAGACAGGGTGGTCGGTCCCAGACACAGCACTCTGGCTGAGGGTGCCTACAACGCATAATCCCAGAGGTCAGAGTCTTTCTGTCTCTGAAAAAGCAACACGTCCGCGGAAAGCCTAAAACCCAAGCATGCTAGCAATGGAAGCATGCCTGGGGGACATTTCTTCCCACAAGAAGAACAATCTCAGAGAGGCCAACACGCAATTCATTTGTCCTCTTTTCCTTTGACATAATAACAGGGGAGAGCGCGAACGCAGTCCCCACTACCACAAATTATGCAGTCGAGATGCCCACATTTGGGGAATTCGCAGTGTCTTTCTGTCTCTGAAAAAGCAACACATCCGCGTAAAGGCCTAAACCTAAGCATGCTAGCAATGGAAGCATGCCTGAGGACATTTCTTGCACAAAGAAAGAACAATCTCAGAGAGGCCAACACGCATTCATTTTGTCCCACCTAAAGGACACACCCCCTTCTTGCGGCCATCGGGACCCTGGGCATTACTCAACACGCTGCCACTCTCTGGCAAACTGCCAAAGGAACCGGGGCCCGTGAACATTTACACTGCCGCAACCATACGCTGACTTGGACGTTGAAAGACTGCGCGCGCAGCCCAGGACTCCTTTTTTCCTTTGACACAATAACAGGGGAGAGCGCGAACGCAGTCCCCCACTACCACAAATTATGCAGTCGAGATTCCCACATTTGGGGAATTCGCAGGGGGTCACAAACCGGAGTGCAATGGCTAAGCCTCGCCCTGGGTGAACCACCTTCTTGATCATGGTATCTCCCCTGCCAGGTAAGTATGAGTTGAAAGTGTCAGAGACAGGGTGGTCGGTCCCAGACACAGCACTCTGGCTGAGGTGCCTACAACGCATAATCCCAGAGGTCAGAGTCTTTCTGTCTCTGAAAAAGCAAACACGTCCGCGGAAAAGCCTAAAACCCAAGCATGCTAGCAATGGAACATGCCTGGGGGACATTTCTTCCACAAAGAAGAACAATCTAGAGAGGCCAACGCAATCATTTGTCCTTTCTTTTCCTTTGACATAATAACAGGGGAAGCGCGAACGCAGTCCCCCACTACCACAAATTATGCAGTCGGATGCCCACATTTGGGAATTCAGTGTCTTTCTGTCCTGAAAAGCAAACACATCCGCGTAAAGGCCTAAAACCTAAGCATGCTAGCAATGGAAGCATGCCTGGAGGACATTTCTTGCACAAAGAAAGAACAATCTCAGAGAGGCCAACACGCAATTCATTTTGTCCCACCCTAAAAGGACACACCCCCTTCTTGCGGCCATCGGGACCCTGGGCATACTCAACACGCTGCCACTCTCTGGCAAACTGCCAAAGGAACCGGGGGCCCGTGAACATTTACACTGCCGCAAGCATACGCTGACTTGGACGTTACAGACTGCGCGCGCGCCCCAGGACTCCTTTCTTTTCCTTTGACACAATAACAGGGGAGAGCGCGAACGCAGTCCCCACTACCACAAATTGCAGAGTCGAGATTCCACATTTGGGGAATTCGCAGGGGTCAGCACAACCGGAGTGCAATGGCTAAGCCTCGCCCTGGTGAACCACCTTCTTGATCATGGTATCTCCCCTGCCAGGTAAGTATGAGTTGAAAGTGTCAGAGACAGGGTGGTCGGTCCCAGCACAGCACTCTGGCTGAGGGTGCCTACAACGCATAATCCCAGAGGTCAGAGTCTTTCTGTCTCTGAAAAAGCAAACACGTCCGCGGAAAAGCCTAAAACCCAAGCATGCTAGCAATGGAAGCATGCCTGGGGACATTTCTTCCAAAGAAAGAACAATCTCAGAGAGGCCAACACGCAATTTCATTTGTCCTTCTTTTCCTTTGACATAATAACAGGGGAGAGCGCGAACGCAGTCCCCCACTACCACAAATTATGCAGTCGAGATGCCCACATTTGGGGAATTCGCAGTGTCTTTCTGTCTCTGAAAAAGCAAACACTCCGCGTAAAGGCCTAAAACCTAAGCATGCTAGCAATGGAAGCATGCCTGGAGGACATTCTTGCACAAAGAAAGAACAATCTCAGAGAGGCCAACACGCAATTCATTTTGTCCCACCTAAAAGGACACACCACCCTTCTTGCGGCCATCGGGACCTGGGCATTACTCAAACACGCTGCCACTCTCTGGGCAAACTGCCAAAGGAACCGGGGGCCCGTGAACATTTACACTGCGCAAGCATACGCTGACTTGACGTTTGACAGACTGCGCGCGCAGCCCAGGACTCCTTTCTTTTCCTTGACACAATAACAGGGAGAGCGCGAACGCAGTCCCCCACTACCACAAATTATGCAGTCGAGATTCCCACATTTGGGGAATTCGCAGGGGTCAGCACAACCGGAGTGCAATGGCTAAGCTCGCCCTGGGTGAACCACCTTCTTGATCATGTTATCTCCCTGCCAGGTAAGTATAGTTGAAAGTGTCAGAGACAGGGTGGTCGGTCCCAGACACAGCACTCTGGCTGAGGGTGCCTACACGCATAATCCCAGAGGTCAGAGTCTTTCTGTCTCTGAAAAAGCAAACACGTCCGCGGAAAAGCCTAAACCCAAGCATGCTAGCAATGGAAGCAATGCCTGGGGGACATTTCTTCCACAAAGAAGAACAATCTCAGAGAGGCCAACACGCAATTCATTTGTCCTTTCTTTTCCTTTGACATAATAACAGGGAGAGCGCGAACGCAGTCCCCCACTACCACAAATTATGCAGTCGAGATGCCCACATTGGGGAATTCGCAGTGTCTTTTCTGTCTCTGAAAAGCAAACACATCCGCGTAAAGGCCTAAAACTAGCATGCTAGCAATGGAAGCATGCCTGGGAGGACATTTCTTGCACAAGAAAGACAACTCAGAGAGGCCAACACGCAATTCATTTTGTCCCACCTAAAAGGACACACCCCCTTCTTGCGGCCATCGGACCCTGGGCATTCTCAACACGCTGCCACTCTCTGGGCAAACTGCCAAAGGAACCGGGGGGCCGTGAACATTTACACTGCCGCAAGCATACGCTGACTTGGACGTTGACAGACTGCGCACGCAGCCCAGGACTCCTTTCTTTTCCTTTGACACAATAACAGGGGAGAGCGCGAACGCAGTCCCCACTACCACAATTATGCAGTCGAGATTCCCACATTTGGGGAATTCGCAGTGTCTTTCTGTCTCTGAAAAAGCAAACATCCGCGTAAAGGCCTAAAACTAAGCATGCTAGCAATGGAAGCATGCCTGGAGGACATTTCGCACAAAGAAGAACAATCTCAGAGGGCCAACACGCAATTCATTTGTCCCACCTAAAAGGCACACCCCCTTCTGCGGCCATCGGACCCTGGGCATTACTCAACACGCTGCCACTCTCTGGGCAAACTGCCAAAGGAACCGGGGGCCCGTGAACATTTACACTGCCGCACCATACGCTGACTTGGACGTTGAAAGACTGCGCGCGCATCCCAGGACTCCTTTCTTTTCCTTTGACACAATAACAGGGGAGAGCGCGAACGCAGTCCCCCCACTACCACAAATTATGCAGTCGAGAATCCCACATTTGGGGAATTCGCAGGGGTCAGCACAACCGGAGTGCAATGGCTAAGCCTCGCCCTGGGTGAACCACCTTCTTGATCATGGTATCTCCCCTGCCAGGTAAGTATGAGTTGAAAGTGTCAGGACAGGGTGGTCGGTCCCAGACCAGCCTCTGGCTGAGGGTGCCTACAACGCATAATCCCAGGGTCAGAGTCTTTCTGTCTCTGAAAAAGCAAACCGTCCGCGGAAAAGCCTAAAACCCAAGCTGCTAGCAATGAAGCATGCCTGGGGGACATTTCTTCCACAAAGAAAGAACAATCTCAGAGAGGCCAACACGCAATTCATTTGTCCTTTCTTTCCTTTGACATAATAACAGGGGAGAGCGCGAACGCAGTCCCCCCTACCACAAATTATGCAGTCGAGATGCCCACATTTGGGGAATTCGCAGTGTCTTTCTGTCTCTGAAAAAGCACACATCCGCGTAAAGGCCTAAAACCTAAGCATGCTAGCAATGGAAGCATGCCTGAGGACATTTCTTGCACAAAAGAAAGAACAACTCAGAGAGGCCAACACGCATTCATTTTGTCCCACCTAAAAGGACACACCCCCTTCTTGCGGCCATCGGGACCCTGGGCATTAC
>NW_024041150.1:55373481-55393516 GCF_014851395.1 Micropterus salmoides
GTTGCCTCATCTGCCCACCAGAGGCCGATCTAGCATAGGATAACGTTTCTGAGATTCAGAGGTACTCTTGAGCTTTAAAGCAAATATTTTGATTGTATTCCCTCTGTGCCATCAAAAGCCACCGGGCTCTTGCCGAAACCCGGGATCTTTAGATCTTCAGTCTAACGCTCTCCCAGCTGAGCTATTTCGGCCGCTGTTGCCTCATCTGCCCACCAGAGGCCGATCTAGCATAGGATAACGTTCTGAGATAACGCAGCACAGGTACTCTTGAGCTTTAAAGCAAATATTTTGATTGTATTCCCATCATTAAAACATATACTTTTACCTAAATAGCATTTTAATCCAGTGTCTAAAAACGGTTTCCTAAATTAGATGGAATATGTAGTGCGGGTGAGGGGGTCCCGTCTCAGGGCTATCCAATCCCTGTACATCCAAAGCGAGAACTGTGTCCGAGTACTCGGCTGTAAGTCGGACTTTTTCCAGGTGAGGGTTGGCCTTCGCCAGGGCTGCGCTTTGTCACCAATCCTGTTTGCGATAGCCATGGACAGGATGTCGAGGCGTAGTCGTGGTGGGGAGGGGTTGCGGTTTGGTATCTCGTCGCTGCTTTTTGCGGATGATGTGGTCCTGATGGCGTCATCGGTCCTTGACCTTCAGCTCTCACTGGATCGGTTGGCAGCAGAGTGTGAAGCGGTTGGGATGAGGATTCGCACCTCTAAATCTGAGGCCATGGTTCTCAGCAGGAAACGGTGGGGTGCCAACTCCAGGTAGGGAATGAGTCCTTACCCCAAGTGAAGGAGTTCAAGTACCTCGGGGTCTTGTTCACGCGTGAGGGGAGACTGGAGCAGGAGATTGGCCGCAGAATCGGAGCAGCGGGGGCAGTATTGCACTCGCTTTACCGCACCGTTGTGACAAAAAGAGAGCCGAGCCGTAAGGCAAAGCTCTCGATCCGCCGGTCAATTTTCGTTCCTACCCTCACCTATGGTCATGAAGGCTGGGTCATGACCGACAGAACGAGGTCGCGGGTACAAGCGGCCGAAATGGGTTTCCTCAGGCGGGTGGCTGGTGTCTCCCTTAGAGATAAGGTGAGAAGCTCAGCCATCCGCGAGGAGCTCAGAGTAGAGCCGCTGCTCCTTTGCGTCGAAAGGAGCCAGTTGAGGTGGTTTGGGCATCTGGTAAGGATGCCTCCTGAACGCCTCCCTAGGGAGGTTTCCAGGCACGTCCAGCTGGGAGGAGGCCTAGGGGAAGACCCAGGACTAGGTGGAGGGATTGTATCTCCACACTGGCCTGGGAACGCCCCGGGATCCCCCGGTCAGAGCTGGTTAATGTGGCTCGGTAAAGAGAAGTTTGGGTCCCCTGCTGGAGCTGCTGCCCCCGCGCCCCGACCCCGGATAAGCAGATGAAGATGGATGGAAGGAATGTGTGGGATGCAGTGTGGTGTAATATGCTGCCTGTTCAGGGAAAGTCAAGGCTTTTACAAAACACAATGGCTATAGTGGGTGTATTTCTCGGTTGAATCTCTTCTTTGGGTTTCACATCCACTGTTTCTTCGGAGCTTTAAAGCAAATATTTTGATTGTATTCCCTCTGTGCCATCAAAACCGGGCTCTTGCCGAAACCCGGGATCGAACCAGGGACCTTTAGATCTTCAGTCTAACGCTCTCCCAGCTGAGCTATTTCGGCCGCTGTTGCCTCATCTGCCCACCAGAGGCCGATCTAGCATAGGATAACGTTTCTGAGATACAGAGGTACTCTTGAGCTTTAAAGCAAATATTTTGATTGTATTCCCTCTGTGCCATCAAAAGCCACCGGGCTCTTGCCGAAACCCGGGATCGAACCAGGGACCTTTAGATCTTCAGTCTAACGCTCTCCCAGCTGAGCTATTTCGGCCGCTGTTGCCTCATCTGCCCACCAGAGGCCGATCTAGCATAGGATAACGTTTCTGAGATAACGCAGCACAGGTACTCTTGAGCTTTAAAGCAAATATTTTGATTGTATTCCCTCATCATTAAAACATATACTTTTACCTAAATAGCATTTTAATCCAGTGTCTAAAAACGGTTTCCTAATTAGATGGAATATGTAGTGCGGGGTGAGGGGGTCCCGTCTCAGGGCTATCCAATCCCTGTACATCCAAAGCGAGAACTGTGTCGAGTACTCGGCTGTAAGTCGGACTTTTTCCAGGTGAGGGTTGGCCTTCGCCAGGGCTGCGCTTTGTCACCAATCCTGTTTGCGATAGCCATGGACAGGATGTCGAGGCGTAGTCGTGGTGGGGGGGTTGCGGTTTGGTATCTCGTCGCTGCTTTTTGCGGATGATGTGGTCCTGATGGCGTCATCGGTCCTTGACCTTCAGCTCTCACTGGATCGGTTGGCAGCAGAGTGTGAAGCGGTTGGGATGAGGATTCGCACCTCTAAATCTGAGGCCATGGTTCTCAGCAGGAAACGGGTGGGGTGCCAACTCCAGGTAGGGAATGAGTCCTTACCCCAAGTGAAGGAGTTCAAGTACCTCGGGGTCTTGTTCACGCGTGAGGGGAGACTGGAGCAGGAGATTGGCCGCAGAATCGGAGCAGCGGGGCAGTATTGCACTCGCTTTACCGCACCGTTGTGACAAAAGAGAGCCGAGCCGTAAGGCAAAGCTCTCGATCCGCCGGTCAATTTTCGTTCCTACCCTCACCTATGGTCATGAAGGCTGGGTCATGACCGACAGAACGAGGTCGCGGGTACAAGCGGCCGAAATGGGTTTCCTCAGGCGGGTGGCTGGTGTCTCCCTTAGAGATAAGGTGAGAAGCTCAGCCATCCGCGAGGAGCTCAGAGTAGAGCCGCTGCTCCTTTGCGTCGAAAGGAGCCAGTTGAGGTGGTTTGGGCATCTGGTAAGGATGCCTCCTGAACGCCTCCCTAGGGAGGTGTTCCAGGCACGTCCAGCTGGGAGGAGGCCTAGGGGAAGACCCAGGACTAGGTGGAGGGATTGTATCTCCACACTGGCCTGGGAACGCCCCGGGATCCCCCGGTCAGAGCTGGTTAATGTGGCTCGGTAAAGAGAAGTTTGGGGTCCCCTGCTGGAGCTGCTGCCCCCGCGCCCCGACCCCGGATCAGATGAAGATGGATGGAAGGAATGTGTGTGGATGCAGTGTGGTGTAATATGCTGCCTGTTCAGGGAAAGTCAAGGCTTTTACAAAACACAATGGCTATAGTGGGTGTATTTCTCGGTTGAATCTCTTCTTTGGGTTTCACATCCACTGTTTCTTCGGAGCTTTAAAGCAAATATTTTGATTGTATTCCCTCTGTGCCATCAAAAGCCACCGGGCTCTTGCCGAAACCCGGGATCGAACCAGGGACCTTTAGATCTTCAGTCTAACGCTCTCCCAGCTGAGCTATTTCGGCCGCTGTTGCCTCATCTGCCCACCAGAGGCCGATCTAGCATAGGATAACGTTTCTGAGATACAGAGGTACTCTTGAGCTTTAAAGCAAATATTTTGATTGTATTCCCTCTGTGCCATCAAAAGCCACCGGGCTCTTGCCGAAACCCGGGATCGAACCAGGGACCTTTAGATCTTCAGTCTAACGCTCTCCCAGCTGAGCTATTTCGGCCGCTGTTGCCTCATCTGCCCACCAGAGGCCGATCTAGCATAGGATAACGTTTCTGAGATAACGCAGCACAGGTACTCTTGAGCTTTAAAGCAAATATTTGATTGTATTCCCTCATCATTAAAAACATATACTTTTACCTAAATAGCATTTTAACCAGTGTCTAAAAACGGTTTCCTAAATTAGATGGAATATGTAGTGCGGGTGAGGGGGTCCCGTCTCAGGGCTATCCAATCCCTGTACATCCAAAGCGAGAACTGTGTCCGAGTACTCGGCTGTAAGTCGGACTTTTCCAGGTGAGGGTTGGCCTTCGCCAGGGCTGCGCTTTGTCACCAATCCTGTTTGCGATAGCCATGGACAGGATGTCGAGGCGTAGTCGTGGTGGGGAGGGGTTGCGGTTTGGTATCTCGTCGCTGCTTTTTGCGGATGATGTGGTCCTGATGGCGTCATCGGTCCTTGACCTTCAGCTCTCACTGGATCGGTTGGCAGCAGAGTGTGAAGCGGTTGGGATGAGGATTCGCACCTCTAAATCTGAGGCCATGGTTCTCAGCAGGAAACGGGTGGGGTGCCAACTCCAGGTAGGGAATGAGTCCTTACCCCAAGTGAAGGAGTTCAAGTACCTCGGGGTCTTGTTCACGCGTGAGGGGAGACTGGAGCAGGAGATTGGCCGCAGAATCGGAGCAGCGGGGGCAGTATTGCACTCGCTTTACCGCACCGTTGTGACAAAAAGAGCCGAGCCGTAAGGCAAAGCTCTCGATCCGCCGGTCAATTTTCGTTCCTACCCTCACCTATGGTCATGAAGGCTGGGTCATGACCGACAGAACGAGGTCGCGGGTACAAGCGGCCGAAATGGGTTTCCTCAGCGGGTGGCTGGTGTCTCCCTTAGAGATAAGGTGAGAAGCTCAGCCATCCGCGAGGAGCTCAGAGTAGAGCCGCTGCTCCTTTGCGTCGAAAGGAGCCAGTTGAGGTGGTTTGGGCATCTGGTAAGGATGCCTCCTGAACGCCTCCCTAGGGAGGTGTTCCAGGCACGTCCAGCTGGGAGGAGGCCTAGGGGAAGACCCAGGACTAGGTGGAGGGATTGTATCTCCACACTGGCCTGGGAACGCCCCGGGATCCCCCGGTCAGAGCTGGTTAATGTGGCTCGGTAAAGAGAAGTTTGGGGTCCCCTGCTGGAGCTGCTGCCCCCGCGCCCCGACCCCGGATAAGCAGATGAAGATGGATGGAAGGAATGTGTGTGGATGCAGTGTGGTGTAATATGCTGCCTGTTCAGGGAAAGTCAAGGCTTTTACAAAACACAATGGCTATAGTGGGTGTATTTCTCGGTTGAATCTCTTCTTTGGGTTTCACATCCACTGTTTCTTCGGAGCTTTAAAGCAAATATTTTGATTGTATTCCCTCTGTGCCATCAAAAGCCACCGGGCTCTTGCCGAAACCCGGGATCGAACCAGGGACCTTTAGATCTTCAGTCTAACGCTCTCCCAGCTGAGCTATTTCGGCCGCTGTTGCCTCATCTGCCCACCAGAGGCCGATCTAGCATAGGATAACGTTTCTGAGATACAGAGGTACTCTTGAGCTTTAAAGCAAATATTTTGATTGTATTCCCTCTGTGCCATCAAAAGCCACCGGGCTCTTGCCGAAACCCGGGATCGAACCAGGGACCTTTAGATCTTCAGTCTAACGCTCTCCCAGCTGAGCTATTTCGGCCGCTGTTGCCTCATCTGCCCACAGAGGCCGATCTAGCATAGGATAACGTTTCTGAGATAACACAGCACAGGTACTCTTGAGCTTTAAAGCAAATATTTTGATTGTATTCCCTCATCATTAAAAATATACTTTTACCTAAATAGCATTTTAATCCAGTGTCTAAAAACGGTTTCCTAAATTAGATGGAATATGTAGTGCGGGGTGAGGGGGTCCCGTCTCAGGGCTATCCAATCCCTGTACATCCAAAGCGAGAACTGTGTCCGAGTACTCGGCTGTAAGTCGGACTTTTTCCAGGTGAGGGTTGGCCTTCGCCAGGGCTGCGCTTTGTCACCAATCCTGTTTGCGATAGCCATGGACAGGATGTCGAGGCGTAGTCGTGGTGGGGAGGGGTTGCGGTTTGGTATCTCGTCGCTGCTTTTTGCGGATGATGTGGTCCTGATGGCGTCATCGGTCCTTGACCTTCAGCTCTCACTGGATCGGTTGGCAGCAGAGTGTGAAGCGGTTGGGATGAGGATTCGCACCTCTAAATCTGAGGCCATGGTTCTCAGCAGGAAACGGGTGGGGTGCCAACTCCAGGTAGGGAATGAGTCCTTACCCCAAGTGAAGGAGTTCAAGTACCTCGGGGTCTTGTTCACGCGTGAGGGGAGACTGGAGCAGGAGATTGGCCGCAGAATCGGAGCCGGGGGCAGTATTGCACTCGCTTTACCGCACCGTTGTGACAAAAAGAGAGCCGAGCCGTAAGGCAAAGCTCTCGATCCGCCGGTCAATTTTCGTTCCTACCCTCACCTATGGTCATGAAGGCTGGGTCATGACCGACAGAACGAGGTCGCGGGTACAAGCGGCCGAAATGGGTTTCCTCAGGCGGGTGGCTGGTGTCTCCCTTAGAGATAAGGTGAGAAGCTCAGCCATCCGCGAGGAGCTCAGAGTAGCCGCTGCTCCTTTGCGTCGAAAGGAGCCAGTTGAGGTGGTTTGGGCATCTGGTAAGGATGCCTCCTGAACGCCTCCCTAGGGAGGTGTTCCAGGCACGTCCAGCTGGGAGGAGGCCTAGGGGAAGACCCAGGACTAGGTGGAGGGATTGTATCTCCACACTGGCCTGGGAACGCCCCGGGATCCCCCGGTCAGAGCTGGTTAATGTGGCTCGGTAAAGAGAAGTTTGGGGTCCCCTGCTGGAGCTGCTGCCCCCGCGCCCGACCCCGGATAAGCAGATGAAGATGGATGGAAGGAATGTGTGGATGCAGTGTGGTGTAATATGCTGCCTGTTCAGGGAAAGTCAAGGCTTTTACAAAACACAATGGCTATAGTGGGTGTATTTCACGGTTGAATCTCTTCTTTGGGTTTCACATCCACTGTTTCTTCGGAGCTTTAAAGCAAATATTTTGATTGTATTCCCTCTGTGCCATCAAAAGCCACCGGGCTCTTGCCGAAACCCGGGATCGAACCAGGGACCTTTAGATCTTCAGTCTATCTCTCTCCCAGCTGAGCTATTTCGGCCGCTGTTGGCCGATCTAGCATAGGATAACATTTCTGAGATACGCAGCACAGGTACTCTTGAGCTTTAAAGCAAATATTTTGATTGTATTCCCTCATCATTAAAAACATATACTTTTACCTAAATAGCATTTTAATCCAGTGTCTAAAAACGGTTTCCTAAATTAGATGGAATATGTAGTGCGGGGTGAGGGGGTCCCGTCTCAGGGCTATCCAATCCCTGTACATCCAAAGCGAGAACTGTGTCCGAGTACTCGGCTGTAAGTCGGACTTTTTCCAGGTGAGGGTTGGCCTTCGCCAGGGCTGCGCTTTGTCACCAATCCTGTTTGCGATAGCCATGGACAGGATGTCGAGGCGTAGTCGTGGTGGGGAGGGGTTGCGGTTTGGTATCTCGTCGCTGCTTTTTGCGGATGATGTGGTCCTGATGGCGTCATCGGTCCTTGACCTTCAGCTCTCACTGGATCGGTTGTCAGCAGAGTGTGAAGCGGTTGGGATGAGGATTCGCACCTCTAAATCTGAGGCCATGGTTCTCAGCAGGAAACGGGTGGGGTGCCAACTCCAGGTAGGGAATGAGTCCTTACCCTAAGTGAAGGAGTTCAAGTACCTCGGGGTCTTGTTCACGCGTGAGGGAGACTGGAGCAGGAGATTGGCCGCAGAATCGGAGCAGCGGGGCAGTATTGCACTCGCCTTACCGCACCGTTGTGACAAAAAGAGAGCCGAGCCGTAAGGCAAAGCTCTCGATCCGCCGGTCAATTTTCGTTCCTACCCTCACCTATGGTCATGAAGGCTGGGTCATGACCGACAGAACGAGGTCGCGGGTACAAGCGGCCGAAATGGGTTTCCTCAGGCGGGTGGCTGGTGTCTCCCTTAGAGATAAGGTGAGAAGCTCAGCCATCCGCGAGGAGCTCAGAGTAGAGCCGCTGCTCCTTTGCGTCGAAAGGAGCCAGTTGAGGTGGTTTGGGCATCTGGTAAGGATGCCTCCTGAACGCCTCCCTAGGGAGGTGTTCCAGGCACGTCCAGCTGGGAGGAGGCCTAGGGGAAGACCCAGGACTAGGTGGAGGGATTGTATCTCCAAAACGGTTTCCTAAATTAGATGGAATATGTAGTGCGGGTGAGGGGGTCCCGTCTCAGGGCTATCCAATCCCTGTACATCCAAAGCGAGAACTGTGTCCGAGTACTCGGCTGTAAGTCGGACTTTTTCCAGGTGAGGGTTGGCCTTCGCCAGGGCTGCGCTTTGTCACCAATCCTGTTTGCGATAGCCATGGACAGGATGTCGAGGCGTAGTCGTGGTGGGGAGGGGTTGCGGTTTGGTATCTCGTCGCTGCTTTTTGCGGATGATGTGGTCCTGATGGCGTCATCGGTCCTTGACCTTCAGCTCTCACTGGATCGGTTGGCAGCAGAGTGTGAAGGAGCTCAGAGTAGAGCCGCTGCTCCTTTGCGTCGAAAGGAGCCAGTTGAGGTGGTTTGGGCATCTGGTAAGGATGCCTCCTGAACGCCTCCCTAGGGAGGTGTTCCAGGCACGTCCAGCTGGGAGGAGGCCTAGGGGAAGACCCAGGACTAGGTGGAGGGATTGTATCTCCACACTGGCCTGGGAACGCCCCGGGTCCAGCTGGGAGGAGGCCTAGGGGAAGACCCAGGACTAGGTGGAGGGATTGTATCTCCACACTGGCCTGGGAACGCCCCGGGTCCAGCTGGGAGGAGGCCTAGGGGAAGACCCAGGACTAGGTGGAGGGATTGTATCTCCACACTGGCCTGGGAACGCCCCGGATCCCCCGGTCAGAGCTGGTTAATGTGGCTCGGTAAAGAGAAGTTTGGGGTCCCCTGCTGGAGCTGCTGCCCCCGCGCCCGACCCCGGATAAGCAGATGAAGATGGATGGAAGGAATGTGTGTGGATGCAGTGTGGTGTAATATGCTGCCTGTTCAGGGAAAGTCAAGGCTTTTACAAAACACAATGGCTATAGTGGGTGTATTTCTCGGTTGAATCTCTTCTTTGGGTTTCACATCCACTGTTTCTTCGGAGCTTTAAAGCAAATATTTTGATTGTATTCCCTCTGTGCCATCAAAAGCCACCAGGCTCTTGCCGAAACCCGGGATGAACCAGGGACCTTTAGATCTTCAGTCTAACGCTCTCCCAGCTGAGCTATTTCGGCCGCTGTTGCCTCATCTGCCCACCAGAGGCCGATCTAGCATAGGATAACGTTTCTGAGATACAGAGGTACTCTGAGCTTAAAGCAAATATTTTGATTGTATCCCTCATCATTAAAAACATATACTTTACCTAAATAGCATTTTAACCCAGTGTCTAAAAACGGTTTCCTAAATTAGATGGAATATGTAGTGCGGGGTGAGGGGGTCCCGTCTCAGGGCTATCCAATCCCTGTACATCCAAAGCGAGAACTGTGTCCGAGTACTCGGCTGTAAGTCGGACTTTTTCCAGGTGAGGGTTGGCCTTCGCCAGGGCTGCGCTTTGTCACCAATCCTGTTTGCGATAGCCATGGACAGGATGACGAGGCGTAGTCGTGGTGGGGAGGGGTTGCGGTTTGGTATCTCGTCGCTGCTTTTTGCGGATGATGTGGTCCTGATGGCGTCATCGGTCCTTGACCTTCAGCTCTCACTGGATCGGTTGGCAGCAGAGTGTGAAGCGGTTGGGATGAGGATTCGCACCTCTAAATCTGAGGCCATGGTTCTCAGCAGGAAACGGGTGGGGTGCCAACTCCAGGTAGGGAATGAGTCCTTAACCCAAGTGAAGGAGTTCCATGTTCCAGGCACGCCCAGCTGGGAGGAGGATCTTCAGGCTAACGCATTACCAGCTGAGCTATTTTAGGTGCTGTTGCTTTGTCTGCCCACCAGCGGTGTGTGACCTCTGACATGTATAGCAATTGTAAGTCGCTTTGGATAAAAGCGAATAAATATAAATGTAATGATTTATAGTTAACCTGAGTTTGATTGTGATTGGTTAATTCTGAACACGCCGCATCCCCAGTTATAAGAGGGTGCACACTTGGGTTATTGTAAGGTTTTATTTTTCATTTTTCCCCCTCGAAGATTTCAGTTTGTTTTTCTATTGAATTGTTCACATTAGGTCACATTAAAGGTGGAAAAAGTTCTGACATGATTTATCTTTGTCTCATTATTTTACATCATAAGACCTTGGCATTTACAGGGGTGTGTAGACTTTTTCTATTCACTGTACCTCTTTAACAATCTTTTTTTTAAAACAATCTCATGCAATAAATTCTATGTTCAGAACAGAAAATGTTTATTTCTTACCAGCATATACAAACGATATGCTTTGCATGAAAGCAAATAATTGTGGCCTTCATAGGAGTGTAATTTCCACATCTACATTTCTTTTGACCTGAACATGTTTCCTGCTCTAGGATTGATTCTCATATAAAGGATCAAATTTAAACTCAGTCATTTGAGTGAGTGTGTGTTTTTTCAGAAGTATCTTGCTATCAACAGGATGGTCTAATTATTCAATCTATGATTGTATACTGACTCTGGCTGACCGTAAAAGCAGTCACGTCTGGCTGTATTTTAGCTGTGAAGGTAATAATGTTGCTCTCTGTGATGTGTGTGCAAAGACAGTGAAACACTTTGGCAACACCGCAAACTTCACTAAACATATGAGATTAAGTCTAAATAATATGATGATATTGTTGAAGCAGCAGTTCTGAGCAGGATATTTTTTATCATAATTAAAGAATATTACAGTAGTTTGATGTCTTGTCATTATGCAGCGAGTGCTTGCTCTTGATGGGAATTGTTGGGCTTCTCTAAATAACAACGAGTACGGTCTAGACCTGCTATTTTATGAAAAGCGCTGTGAGATAACTGTTGTTGTGATTTGGCGCTATATAAATAAAATTAATTGAATTGAATTGAATTGAACAGATAGCTGTGGTAGCATTAGGCAAAGCCTAAAACAGGTTCATAAATATTTTTCCGTTACCATCAAGTTGTTTTACATGTAAAAGCTTCCACAATGACAGCATTGTTGTCTCTGATGAGGACTGCACTACAGAGCCATGCACAGACCTGGGACCGGACCAGGGTCGAGGTGAAGCAGAGGAGGGAGGGCTGCCAGGGTTAGAGGTAGGTTATTTTATTAAATTGGTGCAGAAAAATTGTTGAAAACATGAAAGATTTGTTTCAAGAGCCTGGAAACACCCCTGGATTTCAGTCAGGATGCTTTCTAATGCTCCTCTTTAAAAACTGAACTTGGCATGGGAATGTGTCCTTCTTGAGCTTCGTCAAGAATATAGTCATTTCTGAGCTTTCTTCACCAGTGTGGAGATGTGAGATGACCAAATAAGTTTCTCTGCAATGCTGATTCCCAGGAACATGAAACTGTTCACCTGCTCCACCTCAGCTCCACTGATGTAGACAGGAGTGTGTCTTTATCTCCTTCTTGCTGAAATCAATAATCAGCTCCTCGGTTTGGTGGCGCTGAGCAATAGGTCGTTCTCTGTGTACTGCACCTGTGAGCTCTGTTCTGTTTCATCACTTCATATTCACATTGTATTAACAACAGTCCACACTGAACTACAGGGAAACACTTTATTCACATTTTAGAAACACAAACAAAGAAAGCAAAGATCAAATACAGAACATGGGATTAAAGATTCATCTTGATGTCACCAGTTGTAAATCGTCCATTTTATCTGACATGGAACAAAACAAACACTTGGTTTGTCGACTTCTTTCAGAAACAAGAAAAAAACAACTACACTGTATCTACTATATACTATAAATTACACACTTTAAAGAACACAGTGGAACAAAGAAGACCCTGAATGTTATTTGAGTGATATAGACCAGAGTTTTGAAACAAATGATTCTACAGAGTCAGTGAGTAATTTGGCTTTTAAATTCCTGACTGGAACAATGTCTCAGAGGAGGTAGTGATTATTGAAATCTCTTCTCAAAACTCACTTTTGTAGTGCAGCCTTACTGTGATCCTCTATCATACCTTCCCGCACTATGAGTCTACTGTCTTTTTTTTTTTTTACTATTGTTCCTATTTTTCATTTAAAATAACACTTTCAAGATTCCTGTTGTTTGTTGTTTTTACCCTGTAAAACACTTGCTGTTATGGAAATAATAAAACCATACAAATAATTCAAGTTTAACATTTCTCATATTGTCTAATCAATGACATATCCGCATTGGTCTATCTAAAAGAAGAAAAGTTTATTGTTACTACTGCAACAACTGTAACGTGCCCTGCTTTTTAACACTTGTTTGTTATAACTCTTAATTACCACCTATGAGGGATGATTATTATGTGTTTATTGGATTTTCTGGATTTCATATCAGCCTTAAACCCCAATAATGATCTGTGGTCATGTACCTGTTTTATTTTCTCCATCCTATGGTTTTAAACAAATTTTTTTACAGCCAGTCTGACCACATTATTACTAAACAAGTTACTTCTGCAGACACTGATAAAATATCAACAAAACAAACATACTGGAAGCAAACCTGGATATCCACTGGTTATTTTAATAAACTAAGGGAGCAAAAAGGCTTCAGTTAAATCCTTCATGTTCTAAAGTCTCTTTTTAGACAGTGTAAAGCATGGTTAGGGCAGTTTCAATAGTTAGTTAACTGCTAACATAACCTTCACCATCAGTACTGTTAATTGTTATAGTCACTCATTGTATGCTGGACAGATTGTAAAGTTTTTGACATTGGCCTGTAGAAATGAAATTAACTTGACTTGTTCTCTCAACAATATCCGTACCAAAAGGGAAAGATTTATATATTCACTTTTTGGTGCCATGACAGAGCTTTCTATCTGTGTCCATGTTCACTGTCTTAGGTTAGTGTTCTTGTTCTTTCCTTAAGTTTTCTCTCCTTTTCAATTTCTGCTTTCTTTTCTCTTTTTGCATATCTCCCTTTTATTTTCTTTGAAGCTCCTCCCTCTCTCTCGTCAACTCTTCTTCCTTCTCCTTCAGGATCCTCTTCATTTCTTTCTTTATAGCTCATTGGTGTAGCAGCTGCCTCCATTTTTCTTCACCATGGTGTCAATCTTGGTTATCAGTTCACTGACTTGTGTGCGGTTTTTTTCATCATCGTTATCAAACACATGGTATCTTCCTTCACAATCAGAAATACGATTCTTAAAAAGTAACAGTTACTTAGTTACTTTTTTAACCTCCTAAAATAACTTATTTATATTGATTTATTATCTTATTTATACTGATTTTTCTTATTTATACATATTATACTTATTTAATTAAACTGCAGTCTTTTGTGATTTAATAAGGGAACAAAGCCATATGGCGCTTTCAATTTTATTTTGTTTGACAGGTACTTTGCCAAATCAATGACAAAAAACAATGGCGTTTAATGTTTTACTGAGAAGTTTGAGAATGTTTTCGCTTCATTAACAAACTGTGGTGGAACAGATTAGACTCTGGCAGGCCACACTGGACTGGGAAAACGAGAAACACTGGACTGTATATGAAGTTATATCCCTATTTACATTCAAACAGGTGATGATTTTAATGGGATATCATAAGTATTAGTATAACAAATAACTAGTTACCAGCAAGTTGCTAATGCCAGCCAATATTGTCATGCACCGATGTCTTTTTTGTCTACTTGGAGCAAAGCATCTTACCAAACTATGAACCACCAATGGAATTAGGCTATTATTAGCTGTTAGATAAAGGGCTGCAGGCGACAGGCTGCACACCTCCACCTTCTCAGCCAGGTAACCAACTCCTTTCACTTTCGCTGTTTGCAGAGTTATGTTGTGTGCAGCTAAACAAACTATTGTCATTATTATTATTTATGTCGTTATTGCTATTTTCCATAATTCAGTGAGCAGTCATGGTCTGACTTTATGCTGCACACAAAATGACTCTGCGAACAGAGTTGGTTACCTGTCTGAGAAGGTGGAGGTGTGCAGCCTGCAGCTCTCTATCTAACCGCTCACTGTGTCTGCTGCTGACTGTTGCATTACTCACTGCAATATTTCAAACTGGTACTTTTTGTTGAGTCAACTCATGATGTCACTTTATACAATTTGTTAATTAATGATAATTTATATTTTGAACTCAATAAAACAACTATCTATATTACATTGTCCATTCAAGGAAACTTGCTTTCTCTTGTTAAACAAACATACAATTCTACACCCTTTCAACTCACATTTTTAAGTTCAGATAACATTTCAAGTTAGTTTAACTTGGGAATGCAAGTTCACCTGCAGCCTTGAAAATGCAAGTTTACTCAACTTGAAGATTGCCTTTGTTTCAACTCAAATTCAAGTTCATAAAGTTGATGTACAGGTGCATCTCAGAAAATTAGCATATCGTGCAAAAGTTCATTTATTTTTGTAATTCACCTTAAAAGGTGAAACTATTATATAGACTCATTACATGCAAAGTGAGATATTTCAAGCCTTTATTTGATATAATTTCGATGTTTATTGCGTACAGTTTATGAAAACCCCAAATTCAAAATCTCAGAAAATTGGAATATTACATCAATTAAAAAAAAAGGATTTTAAATACAGAAATGTCAGCCCTCTGAAAAGTATAATCATGCATATGTACTCAGTACTTGGTTTGGGCCCCTTTTGCATGAATTACTGCCTCAAAGCGGCGTGGCATGGATGCTTTCAGCCTGTGGCACTGCTGAGGTGTTATGGAAGACCAGGATGCTTCAATAGCGGCCTTCAGCTCTTCTGCATTCTTCAGTCTCATGTCTTTCATCTTTCTCTTGGCAATGCCCCGTAGATTCTCTATGGGGGTTCAGGCGAGTTTACTGGCCAATCAAGCACAGTAATCCCATGGTCATTGAACCAGGTTTTGGTACTTTCGGCAGTGTGGGCAGGTGCCAAGTCCTGCTGGAAAATGAAGTCAGCATCTCCATAAAGCTCGTCTGCTGAAGGAAGCATAAAGTGCTCTAAAATGTCCTGGTAGACGGCTGCGCTGACTCTGGACTTAATAAAGCACAGTGGACCAACACCAGCAGATGACATGGCTCCCCAAACCAACACAGACTGTGGAAACTTCACACTGGACTTCAAGCATCTTGGATTGTGTGCCTCTCCATTCTTCTTCCAGACTCTGGGACCTTGGTTTCCAAATGAGATGCAAAATTTGCTCTCATCAGTAAAGAGGACTTTGGACCACTGAGAAACAGACCAGTTCTTTTTTCCTTTAGCCCAGGTAAGACGCTTCTGTCTTGTTGTTCAGGAGCAGCTTGACAAGAGGAATACGACATTTGAAGCCCGTGTCCAGGACCCGTCTGTGTGTGGTGGCTCTTGATGCAGTAACTCCAGCCTCAGTCCTTGTGAAGCTCCCCCACACATTTGAATGGCCTTTTCCTGACAATCCCCTCCAGGCTACGGTCATCCCTGCTGCTTGTGCACCTTTTTCTTCCACACTTTTCCCTTTCCACTTAACTTTCTATTAATGTACCTTGATACAGCACTTTTTGAACATCCAACTTCTTTTGCAATTACCTTTTGAGGCTTTCCCTCCTTGTGGAGGGTGTCGATGATGGTTTTCTGCATAACTGTCAGGTCAGCAGTCTTCTTCCATTAAACCAGACTGAGAGACCAATTAAAGGCTCAGGAACCCTTTGCAGGTGTTTTGGATTAATTAGCTGATAAGAGTGGGACACTTTGAGCCTATTCACAATATTCTAATTTTCTGAGATTTTGAATTTGGGGTTTTCATAAGCTGTACGCAATAATCATCAAAATTATATCAAATAAAGGCTTGAAATATCTCACATTTAGCACAATATTCTAATTTTTTCGAGTTTCACCTGTAACTCAAATGTTCTAGTTGTCTCAATGTTGTTTTTGAGCTATTTGAAATTTTAAAAAAAAGTAAGTTGACATAAATGGGTCCATGATATTTTTCAGTGAGCTCATTACTTGGGTGTTACAAATAAACCAAATATCTAATATTTTTTACATGTAAAATAAGATTTTTCTAACCACATTTTAATTAGTTAATTCACATAATTAGTATGAAATTAATTTAGACCTTAAAATATTTGAAAGAGGTGGTATTATACTCATTTTCAGGTTAAAAATCTTATTTAGGGGTCGTACCAGAACAGGTTTACATGGTTTAATTTTATTTGCTTTTATTTTTCTCATACTGCACATTGCTGCAGCTCCTCTTTTCACCCTGTGTGTTGTACGCTGCGCTCTTGAGCTACAGAGTGATGCATTTTAATTGTACAAAATCTTTGTTGGGAGTTGCACATGTGCAGTTCCCAGGTATGGACTACTAGCAAGTAGAAGTAGAGAAGGGCGGGTCGTAAGAAAAATGGTAATGTGATCAAAATAAAAGCCACTTCATTTACATACTTAGATGACACTTTCATCTAAAGCGACTTACAATTGCTATATATGTCAGAGGTCGCACACCTATGGAGCAACGAGGGGTTAAGTGTCTTGCTCAGGGCGGATGTCTCACAGTGGGAATTGAACGCAGGTCTCCCACACCAAAGGCAAGCATCTTATCTATGTGCCAACACCCCCAGCTTCAAACTGCAACCGTAACCTAGCAGATGGTATAAGAAACTCTCAAGTCCACAACATCATTGTTCCACATCTTACCATCAGGACTAAACGTTGAACTGTTGCCGGTGTTCTGACGATCTTTGCTGCCTTTGCCGAAAAATGCTTCCATAGCGCAAATCAGAGATAGTACGTAGCTGGTCATAGTGACGCCACACACAGTAAAGGAAGTGAAGGGCTGGACTACAAACGAGCTGTATTCAAGCGGTTCAGAGCAGAGCTTTCTGTGGGAGATGGGAACTCCCTTTGGGCTGGACTTTGGGCTTTTTCACTTTGCAAACCTGTTACATGCACAAAAAAGATATATAACTCAATAAAGGAGAAGGGAAAAAGCCAAAAAGCAGAATACCACCTCTTTAACATTGATATTTCTTTGATGTGGAGTTCATCTCTTACATCTATTATCTTCATATTTAATCTGTGAAATAGCTTCAGTGGGTGAGGCCTGGAAAGCATGTCTAGTTAATAAGTTCTTCCTCATACCTAAAATGATGACCGTGACTATCTTTCATCAGAAAATCTGAATGAAACGTTGACAGACTGAGCCGAGGAAGATTCACATCAAAGTGGTGGAACATTATGTCTGTGTGCAGGATGTCTCTCTTTATTACACAAACACAATTTAAAACTATCATTGAAAACACTATACTAATGTTAGATTAGATCAGCTCCTCCTCCACACATTTGATTAAAAACAACACACTTTAAAAAAGTATTTTGATAATTATTATTGTTTCAGAGATAAAAGTTCACCAGACAGGTAGCTGATAAAGTGCATGTGTACATATTTTACAATATTGCATTTCTGTTGGTCTGCCCTTGACAATGCAAACATTAACACAACGAAGGGTTAAGTGGGCAAACTGGCTCTCTGTTAAACTAAAATGGAGGACTTATTTAAGACACGCGGCTATGAGCTGTATGCCTAGTTACCGTGAGACATATGTTAACTAGAGGGTTCCTTTAATAGTTAATAATATATAGCTTTATACATTTGAGTCAACTTTGACTTTTTTTAATTAGTTATATAACTCATCATCATCTATGTCTACAGCATTAAACATATAGTTTTTCAACAGCACCTTATGTGCATTTTATTTTATACTTAGTACCACATGTTCATCATTCCGTAAAGGACATTTCAATTAGACATCTAACACAATACTGCACATTTTGTAAAACAGTTTCCCACCGTTTTTGGTAAAGTAGATCTGGATGACCAGTAACCTTACCTTATTAAAAAAAATTTAATGTCTGGCTCATGGCACAATGAGATAACTGTTGTTGTAAATTTGCGCTATATAAAAAAAACCCTAATTAAATGTCTCAATAAATGTAGAATAAGCATCAAAACATTACATTTTAAATGCAGTAGCCTACTTTAACTTGTAAGAGAGTACTTTGCAAAGTGTGGTGGCAGTACTTTTACTTAAGTAAAGATTCTGGATACTTCCTCCACCACTGCTACAAAGCAGTCTAATGCAAAAACTCCACTGTGCACAACTTAAATTCTCTCTTTTACCAGCGATGATATTTGTTAATCAATATCTTTTAGTTTGGTCCAGAGAAAGTTATATTTTCCATTTTTCAAAATACTACTAGAGCAGATATGAGATATTTAAAGGATAGGTTTCTATATGACTATCAATATGGATTTTGTGAAAGGCACCTCCATGGCCCTGGTCCAATTAACTGACATAGTAATTACAGCTTCAGACAACACCTGAAGGGGCTGTTTTGAAACAGGTTTTGAAACCTGCATGCATGCGTGACAGATGCCTTCTCTAGCTCATCAGGACACAATCTTATACAACTTCATCTTGCCAATGAGAGTGGCAGCCCAGAGAACTTTACCTTTTTATGGACACCAGCACTCCCACGAACACAAATAAAAGCAGTGCAGTTTGGCTCCTGAAGCTGCATTCACCAAGCACATCTCAGGTAGAGAAACACCTGCACCTGTCACCTACATCAGGTGAGCCAGCTGTAGTTTCTGACAGTTTATTAGTTGTTTTATCTGAAATATTTCACAAAGCAAAATGTTACAGTTGAGTATTGATAAAGGACAGAGGTTTACTGAGGTTTACTGGGTTGACTTAACACTTTATCACTTCATGTGTGTTACAGGCAGGTGACGACAGGATGATTGAGCTTTTTTTGCTTTAGAAATGCATAAAACATTTTCTTCAGCCCTTTGAAATTTAGGGAAAGGGTCCAACTGGATGAACAAAACAGCATAATGTCCTCTTAAGTATTTATGGTTAGTTTTTGGTTTTGCAAAGGTTAAACATCCTGAAAGATGCTAAATGGTCTATGTGGTGTCGCTTTTTAACTTGCAGCGGCAAATCTTCTTGGTTATGTTTAGGAAAAAGAAATCATGGTTCTAACATTACTTATGTCACTTATATTACATAAATTAAGGAAATTAAGTAACATTGTTTGCATCGGGTGAAAGTCCAGTTTCTGGCCCACCATCCACCTTGTTGAATGTTTTCTGTTTTGTTTGCTGGTGCACTGACTGAGCAATATAATGTTCTGAGGGAGGAGCTGCTCCATTCGGCAACTCACCTAATTGTCATAACTTGAATAATTTGTTTCTCACAGACTGGATGCTGCTGTAAACTGGACCGGTCTCACATGGTAATTAAAAAGGGTGCAGACCAAATATGAAAACTTTTTAAATACATGATACAAGAGTGACAGCCTAGAGTTTGCAGGGTTTACTAAGCAGGAGTTTTTGCTGTTCTGCCTGAACTTGAAATATCCTGACACGATGGGGCTTAATGTCAAACAGTAAAAAGAGTAAAGTTGATCAGGTGGAACAATTAAAGTGACATGCCCGACAAACCACATTCCAGTGTGTGCTGCAGGGAGGGAAACACATTAAAATATGTGCACAAAGTGAGAGTAGTTTCAGTTTTGTCTCAGAGGGAAATGAACATCCAACAGAAACCACAGAATAGAATAGAATTGAATTTCCTCCACATGGAGATACTGGGGAAATGAAAATAAGCATCCCTTGGTTGATGTGGACCACACTCCTGCACATGCTTAATTGTGGACATGTAGAATGATCTCTTCATAATCAATTTGTTGAAAAGGGAGAAAAATAAGACTAGCAGCAAGTGGGGATTGAACACACAAACTCCAACGGAAGTCCAGTGCACGACTGACAGAGCTAAAAAAGCACACCGTACAGGACAGATTATAAATAGCCTGGCAGCTAATGACTTGAAAAAAATTTGGCCCGATGCCAGACTTATTTGCTGATCTAAATTCTAATCAGTTCTAACATATTATTAACAAACTGTTTAGAGAGCAGGACAATATTAAATAGCTGATAATGGTATCATTAATGACAGCAACAACATGAATAGCAATATCTAGCAACTTAAACAAAGTAGTAGCCTACTACAAAGAACAAGAGATAAAACAATGGGTGGAGTGTTTAAGAAGAGCGTAGCTGTTTAGGGTTTGTCATGGGAGAGAAATAAACACCATGTTGCTCATTAATCTACATGTTTCCTTTCAGAAATGGAAGACGAGATCCCTGCCCTTGTTGTCGACAACGGCTCCGGCCTGTGCAGGGCCGGCTTTGCTGGAGATGACGCCCCCCGCGCCAACTTCTTGTCCGTGGTTGGCTACCCCAGACACAAGTACAGATACCAGCATGGACGTCACCTGCGTCTCATGACTTTAAAAT
>NW_024041150.1:55394016-55419124 GCF_014851395.1 Micropterus salmoides
TTACTGGTCTGATGTGGACCCTGCAGCCTGTTACTGGTCTGGTCTATGTGGACCCTGCAGCCTGTTACTGGTCTGGTCTGAGTGGACCCTGCAGCCTGTTGCGGTCTTATGTGGACCCTGCAGCCTTTTACTGGTCTGGTCTGATGTGACCCTGCGCCTGTTACGGTCTGATGTGACCCTGCAGCCTGTTACTGGTCTGGTCTGATGTGGACCCTGCAGCCTGTTACTGTCTGGTCTGATGTGGACCCTGCAGCCTGTTACTGGTCTGATGTGGACCCTGCAGCCTGTTACTGGTCTGATGTGACCTGCAGCCTGTTACTGTCTGATGTGGACCCTGCAGCCTGTTACTGATCTGATGTGGACCCTGCAGCCTGTTTCGGTCATGTGGACCCTGCAGCCTGTTACTGATCTGATGTGGACCCTGCAGCCTGTTACTGGTCTGATGTGGACCCTGCAGCCTGTTACTGGTCTTATGTGACCCTGCAGCCTGTTACTGTCTGATGTTGACCCTGCAGCCTTTACTGGTCTGGTCTGATGTGGACCCTCAGCCTGTTACTGGTCTGATGTGGATCCTGCAGCCTGTTACTGGTCTGATGTGGACCCTGCAGCCTGTTACTGGTCTGATGTGACCCTGCAGCCTTTACTGTCTGGTCTGATGTGGACCCTGCAGCCTGTTACTTGGTCTGATGTGGACCCTGCAGCCTGTTACTGGTCTGGTCTGAACTGGACCCTGCAGCCTGTTACTGGTCTGATGTGGACCCTGCAGCCTGTTACTGGTCTGGTCTGATGTGGACCCTGCAGCCTGTTGTGGGTCAGATGTGGACCCTGCACGCCTTTCTGGCTGATGTGGACCCTGCAGCCTGTGTGAGTCTGATGTGGACCCTGCAGCCTGTTACTGGTCGGGTCTGATGTGGACCCTGCAGCCTGTTACTAGTCTGGTCTGATGTGGACCCTGCAGCCTGTTACTAGGCTGGTCTGATGTGGACCCTGCAGCCTGTTACTGGTCTGTCTGATGTGGACCCTGCAGCCTGTCTGGTCTGATCTGATTGGACCCTCAGCCTGTTACTGGTCTGATGTGGACCCTGCAGCCTGTTACTGGTCTGATCTGATGTGGACCCTGCAGCCTGTTACTGGTCTGTCTGATGTGGACCCTGCAGCCTGTTACTGGTCTGATGTGGACCCTGCAGCCTGTTGCGGGTCTGTTGTGGACCCTGCCCTGTTACTGGTCTGATGTGGACCCTGCAGCCTGTTACTGGTCTGTTGTGGACCCTGCAGCCTGTTACTGGTCTGATGTGGACCCTGCAGGTCCGCTGTTGGCTCTAGCATCAGCTGCTCGCAGTACATAAGAGCAGTAATGGCTGCACCGCTGTCTGTTCTCCATCGTGTGTATCAAAGTGAACCCTGGAATCCCCCTCCCGTAGTGAATCAGATCCGGCCCAGGAGCTCAGAGCTCGCCGCAGATTCGGGCTTTGTCCGCTGTTTCAGTGTTATGAGCTGCTGTTATGTGTCGTTAGCCCGGCGGCTAGCGCAGGATGCTAGCTAGCGTACTTTCTTGACGACCACCCTCTCCACTTCACCAGATACTCAAACTTGCCCTGCGGAGAGACAAAGAACCGTGAGGGACACGCAGAGGAAGGGGTCCGGTCCGGAGCGGCGGCCCCCGGGCGCGCGGGCGGCGGTTTTCTTACCTTTCTCGCCGTTTGCTGAGGATGCATTCCGCGTCAAATACCTGGCCGACTGTGACCCCCTCCATTACTACAGCCCCTCCGAACGGGCTGCCTGCGCGCTTTTTACCTCGCACGGCCACCGTAGGTCCTGTTCCGTAGGGCTGGTTGCAGAGAGAAACAGAAAATAAAAATAAAAGACACAACAACAATAATAATAATATAAGTTTTACTATAAAATGCGTAATATACAATTTAATTAAAATTAAATTAAATTAAATTTCATTTCATTCAATAAAAATAAGACTAATTATAATAAATAGTTATAATAATAACAACAACAACATAATAATTATGTATATATATAAAAATAATACAATTAAATTAGGTGTACTACAGAATCATTTGGCAGAAGTGTAATTAATAATCGTTGTAGTGATAATAATGATCATGATAATAACGATTTTTGAAAATATAGAAAATAAAGATAGGACTGTGTGACAGTTTACTAGAGTTACATGTGACTAGTGGACAAATCTAATAATCAAAGATGGACAGTAATTAAGTACATATATGCAGTACAAATTGAGGTATTTGTATTATTAGACTGACATTGAGATTACTGGCAACCTTTGATATTTGTATAAACATTTTAATGTGGGATGTATAATTCCCTTTTAATTATTTTAATTTATTTTTAACACTGTTGAGCTTTATGCTGTTAGACAAGAAAACATTGCGTTGGCATCAGTTTGGACTCTGGGTAACTGGCATTTGCCACTGTTTTCAGAGTTTTGAAAATCAATCAAGTGAGAAAATCATTAACTGCAACATTAATTAGCTTTAGAGATGCTTGTAGAATCAGAAAGTTTGCACAGTACATGCAGAAAGAAACAAAGAAGTAAAAACAAGGACAATAAAGCTGAACACAGAAAACAAAGAACCATTTATACATATACAAATACTTTGTTGAAAAATAATTGTGTGTGTATATATATAAACTATAGCAAGCAACTCTGATCAGCAACATGTCTATATGTTTCTGTAAATTGTAAACAATAGTATAAAGGAAAAACTATTAAACGGGTAATTTAATAGATTACTTTATATACATGAAGTTGGCAGTTATAAACAGCATTTATATTTAATAATAAATGAATAATAAATGAATAAAGCTAATCATGTGATTTTGTAGCGTGTATTTTCACCTGTGCGGAACCTTTGCGCTTTGCTCTTATAGAGTTAATTCCGTGGTGCACCCATGTTATGTATGTGTCTTTCCGCAGTGCTGCTGTCCACGGTGAACGTGAGACAGCGGAGCTCCTCTTCGGGTATCCGCGTGTTAAAGTATTTTTAACTAAATAACAGTGTTTATTTATTGTTTCTAATAGTTCCGCTAGCATGCTACCGTTAGCTTAGCCCAGACAGACGTGGAGACACCTGGACACAGTAGGTCAACTCACCTGACTACATAATGACTATTAATGTGACAACTTGTTCAATCAGTCTAAATTAAGCTAAACTGAAAGTTAAATATGTTGCCCCGATAACTGCTCAGTGCTTTATACTATGGTTAAATACAAACCTGCAAACGTCGATTAAAACTGGAGAAATTAAGATGTTTGTGTTTTGGCACGCGGACATGCATAGTATAATATGACTGGAGACATATTCAGATCGCCAGTGTTCGCTGGCAAATTCGGCATATATGTGATCCACCCAGAACACACAACATGGTTAAAATACACGTTCATAAAAGTAAGTAGTGGCTGCCCACAGGCCGCTGTTTGAGAGGGTTATCAATATTTCCAACCCGATTTGCACAGAAAGAGTTGCAGCTTAGAGAGCGAGTCATATAGGCCGAATTGAAGCGTTAGTGTTAGCAAGTTTGGGGAATATATTTATTCTTATTACAACAGGCATGTTACATGTTGGTAAGCAAGGAGGTATTAAAGTGTAACTTTTTCAAACGGAGTCTGGTTTTATATTGTCACTTGCAGATTATAATGTATTGGCTGCAGCGATTAGTCAATGAATTAAGTTAATCAACAGAAAAATCAACTACTTAGGTAATTTGTTTCGCCAAAATAACAAACATTTGATGGTTCCAGCTTCTTAAATGTCAGAATTTGTTGTTCTTGTCTTAGAATTTGTTTCATGTTATAGACCAAAAGATTAATTAATTAAATTAATAATTAGATGCTGCCCTACTTTACATCTAACAAACTTAACCACTATTTGTCTATGTAAAAACTAAAGTAAATGGAAAGTCTGAGCTGACTGAATGTGTTTGTCCTCCCTCCAGGTGAGTTTCCTCCAGCTGACCCAGCGTCAGGTGACTGCAGCACCAGCCATGCTGCTCCACCTCCTGGTACGTCAGCCCCTCTGCTGCCCTCAGTTGTTAACACGATGCGTCTGGACTCTTCGCTGCGACACTGCGAGGACGCTGCACTCTCAGGCTGAGCACTTCCTGCGGCGGAGGCTTCCCCTGCGCTTCAGCACACAGAGCCGGGGCGCCAAGAGCCAAAACAGGAAGTCCGAGAGCCAGGAGGAGGCGTGGAAAACCAGGAACAAGACGGTGCTGACGTACATCACCGCCGCCGGGGTGGGGATGATCGGCCTGTCGTACGCTGCAGTGCCGCTCTACAGGCTCTACTGCCAGGTGAGGACAAAAAAAAACGACTTCCTGTTCCGGGTAACCTCCAGCCTGCAGGCGTGACCACTGTGTTTCTGTCTGTCAGGCGTCGGGGCTCGGCGGCACGGCGGTGGCCGGCCACGACGCAGATCTGGTGGAGACGATGAAACCGGTGAAGGAACGCGTCCTCAAGATCACCTTCAACGCCGACCGTCACGCCAGCATGCAGTGGAACTTCAAACCGCAGCAGACGGAGATCTTTGTAAGACCTGGTCCCTCCTTTCTCAGGTCCCTTTTTATATTCTCACCCTAAATCTGGGTTTGAATGAAGACGTTATAGTGTGGAGATGCTGTCAGTACATGACTGGAATTTAATTTGTACCAAAGAGAAGGTTCGACACACAAGAACAAGAACGCGACACGTTCCCTTAAATCCCTCAAACCGGCCACTTGCAAACAAAGTAAAAGCACTGCGGTTTGTCGGATGGTTGAAAAAGCGTCTTATTTTCTGACATCCACAAGTCAAATTAGGGCTGGGCAATAAAACAATAATGATAATTATCGCAACATAATTTCCTCAATAACAATTTAACTAATATTCAATATATCGTCAATAAATGTTTGAATTGATTAATTTGAATCACAAATGAATTAATTTTGTTGAGAAAAATGGACTAAAAAAAGATTTACTCATAATAGTTTTGAAGGTTCTACCTCAGATGTGTGAAGTGATCCGATGTTTGGCCTCAAATGTTTGTCACATTCTGACCGTAAAGAAAAGTTTAATCACACGATTAACCATCTGTATTCTTCAACTTTCACTTCAAAAATCAACCTTTACACTTGAAGAAAATGATGATTTAACATTTATCGTGATAATTATCAAATGTTATTTTCGTGATAACATTTTAGTGTTCATTTAAGTCAAATGATGCAAAAACCCAAAACCAGCAGAAACCAGTCTAGTTGTTAAATGCCTTGATTAACGTCCCCTTCCCGAAACCAAACTTGCAGAGCTCTGATTAACTGCAGTCAGTGAACACAGCCCCAGACCTGGTCTGGTGCTGATTCAGGTCTGGTGTAACTGGAGGTTTGAGCTGATGTTTGTTGTGCAGGTGGTTCCAGGTGAGACGGCGCTGGCTTTCTACAGAGCAAAGAACCCCACAGACAAACCCATCGTGGGCATCTCCACCTACAACGTGGTGCCCTTTGAGGCGGGACAGTACTTCAACAAGATCCAGGTTAGTCTACCGGCCGCTGGTTCCTCCAGTCCACATCATAACAAGTCCACGAGGCCTGTTCCAGGTCACGAGGCGCCTCTAGTTTACGTTAAACACGTGCTTCTCCGTCCTCTCCGCAGTGTTTCTGCTTCGAGGAGCAGCGTCTGAACCCTCACGAGGAGGTGGACATGCCCGTCTTCTTCTACATCGACCCGGAGTTCGATGAGGACCCCCGGATGGCCCGAGTGGACACCATCACACTCTCCTACACCTTCTTCGAGGCCAAGGAGGGTCAGACGCTGCCTCTGCCCGGATACGGCCGCAAGTGATCCGTCTGCCGCCGCTGCACTGAGAGGATCGCCCCAGATGCTGAACCGGGAGACGGATTCTGCTTCAAGACTCAGTCTGAGGAGGCACCGGGTGGAAAAAGTGTAAAAGACAAGAAGGAACGTTCTTCTGTACTTTGTTGAAACCGAAGTACGTGCCGCAGGAATATAAGCCTGAAAGAAAACGGTCCGCCGCATGTCTCGTTGTCCCAGAGTCTCAGCCTGTCATGTTAGAACTAATATATTCAGAATAAAGTCGAAAAACTTTTAATATTTGAAGTTAGTTTTCACCAATAAGTTAAGAAGTTGTCTTCTTCACAGCGGGCCGGACGGTCCGGGACGACAATTTGCACCCGAAGCAACTCATTTTATTCTGATTGTCTTGGAAACATTAAAACGAAACTCTCAGTCATCAGATATATTTATTTTCCCACCAGTGGCCCCGATACTCTCATCATATGAGCCTCAGCACGCTGAACGTCCTGGAAACCCTGGAATTCTGCAATGCAGTGATTGAAAAGTCCTGAAAACGCCTTGAAAGAGGCATCAGAATCTGGAATTTCGCTCCATTGGCTGATATGTTAGCTTTACTCTTGCAGACGGTCGAGGTGACGAAACGTTGAACAGAACCAGAACTTTTTCTCTTGTCACTAAGAGCTTTTTGTTTATGCACTGATGCCTGAGAGGATATATACAAATCAGAAACTGTATTGTACGTTTATCACAGCAGATAAAAGTTCAACCGGCTGAAGATGAATCAATAAATATTGAGTATGAACCGAGACTGGACAGAGCTGACGGGTGCTCGGGTGATGTGAGACGGTAGGTGAATCTGATTTCTCATGTCATGATGGAAACTGAGACTTCAGAAAACAGATTCAGGAAAAAGGTGATACTAAAACGGGGTCTCAGCAGGTCCTGAAGCACAGAGCTACAGGCTGACTTTGTCTGTGAGAGTGAGTTCACACAGCGAAGGTTCAGGGTGCTTCAAAGAGCCACCGCTGTGCAGGTGTGGCCCTCTGCGTCTGCCTTCCAGAGTGGGCGTCCCCCCAGCTGCACTCAGTCCCTGCCGAGGGCCCGGTGCTACGGGTTCTCTGAATGATCCTCTAATCCAGAACCAGAGTAATGTGGAGATTTGGGCTGCAAATAACTAATTAACTAATTATAAAGATAATTATTTTAATCATCAACTAATCTTTTCTCCATTAATCGTTTGGTCTATAAAATGTCAAGAGGTTGTGAAAAATGCTCATCACAGTTTTTGCAGAGCACAAAGTGACGTCTTCAGTCAGAAATGACAACAAATAGCAGCAATTCCTCCCATTTCAGAAGATGAAACCAGCACATTGTTCACATCTTTGCTTAGTCGTTGCAGCTCTAGTGGAGATTTGGCCAAACTAATGGGGAAAAATAAACTCTAATAGCAGCAAATCCATACTGACTGCTACACTCGCTGCATCGTCTGCGTTTCACTCAAATCATTCAACTCTAACATTCATCTTCATCACTAGTCTCAGTATCCTAAATAAAGCACATAACAGCTTCTCTCTCTCTCTCCTGAGCCTCTGCCCCAGGACCTGCAGATCCTGTCCTGTGTCCTCCGCTACAATGGACAAGCTGTGCGGGGCCCCTTTGGAAGCTTTGGACAGTTTTCAACCAGAGCCTGTCTCCCAGACTCAGAAGGAGCTTTATTGAGTAGTGCTTTACACATACCAGGAATTTGCTTTGGTGATGAGCTTCTACACGGAGACAAACATACAGTTGACATAAATAAATGTAGAAATATATAAATATGAAATAAACAAATGCAAGTTACATTAGAATAATAAAAGAATAGAGAAAAATAATACAACTATGTACAGAGAAAGAACAACGTGGCAGGACGGGAGAGGATATTGTATTTCTATCTATACACATATAAAATAGAAAAATAAGTAGACATATGTTTGTGTGAGCCTGCTCCAGATTTAACTCTAAGCACTTGGACATCTTTTAGAGTATGTGGGGACCATGTGCCAGAGGGTGGTCCCTTCAAAGACCCTCTAAGCTGCAGCTCAGCCGGGGTAAAGCCAGTGGCTTCATCGACGGCAACTCTGGTATGAATCGATTCCAACGCTTGTGCTTTTCACCAACATGAGAAGCTATCATGGTTTTTAGAGAGCGGTTAACTGGATGATGAGCAGTTGTGAGCTTATGGACCAAACCCCAGTTATCACACCGCTCTTTGAAGATCATATATAATCATATAACAGTTAACATGGGTAGAACTGAGAGGTCTCAATGTTTAGCATTTAGCTGTTCGACACCAATTATACTTAAATTGTCTCCTATCCCAGAGGGGATCATACCTTTTCAGATGAGAGGCTGTGGCAGCCGGCGTCCAGAGAAGAGCATGAGCATGCTCTGCTAACGGGTAACAAAAACTTCCTTCACAGTTGTCTATCAAGAAATAAAGAACGATCAAATATCAAAAAGTCTCATACGGAGGTCAGAACATCAAGAAGGAGCAGCAGTGAGGAGAGCGAGCGACTCTTTGTGTCCCTCTCTTATACAAGTTCAAGACAGGAGGAAGTCGAGCTCATTCCTAAAAACGGTCAAATACAGTTCAGAGACAAAGCTCAGTTCTTCTGCGTGAAACTTAACGACACGTGTTCAAATACCAAGAAAGTTCTAACAAGGACTTTCTAAGTAAGCCCATTTACTTAGAAAGCCGCTGGTGTCGATCACAACTAGATGACAGGAAAGTCAGAAGGGAGTGAACTCTGTGACATCCTCTGCACAAACCTCAAAGACGAGGACCGTCTTCCACAACATAAGGTCACTGAGACGGAGAGACAGGATGTCTGTGGTCACACACGTGATGCTTTTCTTTAGAAGCGTCCCTGCAGTCATGTAACTGTCACAGCTCCTGAGATCTGTGCAGACATTCAAACAGAGTTCATGTCAAAGTTCACTGTTCAGGTGAATAACTCAGATGTAACTTTAGTTTTGTTCTTGAATTAGTTTTGGAGAAATAAACACATTGCTGTCATTGTTTGATGATGGGAAGAAGAAGAGACCGTTTCCTGTTTAGTCTGGTTGAAAAGTTTTTCTGCCTATTTGGACACCAGGTGGCAGCACAGGAACATAAGTGCTGTAGATGAACTGGAGTGAAGCCTCTATGAAGGTGTAGTTTGTTTTTACAGAAATCTGGAGATCCATAACGCTGCTCTTAGTTCTGACAGTTGGTAGTAACAAATTACTTTGGAGGAAGATTATTTAAATCAACACATTTTCCTCCACTTAAAAGAAAAAAATACAATAAAACATGAATGTAAATGTGACATTATTTTGAATCTGTGGTGCGCTGTCAGGCTTTTATTTTGTAGGCTCAGACGGGAAGTTCAAACTGTGTTGATGGACGTCTACAGCGTCAGGTCCGGGCGCGAGGTTGCCCTAGCAACTCACAGGATGAACCAATCAGACGGAGGCAGGTCCAGACTCCCCCTCCTTTCCTCGCCTCCTCCATCCTCATCCGCGACACCACCTCCGCTGGAGCAGGGAGGCGGAGGGAGGGAGGCCAGAGATCCGTCAGTCGTTCCTCCTCAGTCCTCAGTCCAGGAGCTGAACTGAACCGTCTGCGGAGGATTTTTACCTTCGTGCGTAAAAGCGCTGTGCGTCTTGTGCGCGCGGATGGCACAGAGGACGCAGTAGTTGTCGGTGTCGGCGGTTCACGCTGGACAGTTGTAGCTCAACTGGACACAATCTGAACCGGGTGACCAAACTCTTTGTTGCACGTAAACACGCACACTGTCCACAGTGGACCGTGGAGAGACTTTAACCGTCGCGGATTTATTTCGGCGTACTTTACGCGTCTTCTCGCTTTGGACCGAGCTGTTAGAGGAGGAGTGTAGAGGTTCGGCTCTGTGCTGCCGAATCTCATCTCATGATGGGACACGACAGCTGCCATCTGCCGCGAGGATGAGCTACAGAAGCAGCCCGGTGAGGGCGTACGACTTTCTGCTCAAGTTCCTGCTGGTGGGGGACAGCGACGTCGGGAAGGGCGAGATCCTGGCGAGCCTGCAGGACGGAGCCACAGAGTCCCCGTACGGATACAACATGGGTGAGTGTGGAAGTCAGTGTGTGGAGAAAAGGTCCTTTATTTATCTTAACCCCGCCTCTGTTTTTGGTTTTGCGCGCACGGGTTTCCTGTTTTTACGCACAGTTTACGCAGAGCGGACAGCTTTGACAGCCAGCGTGTCTGCACTGAATCCCAGTTTGAAACCAGCGTCTCTGAACTGGGATACCTGCTCAGTCACAGGGAGTTTAAAGTCAGTGGGAAACACAAAACCCACAGACAGTTAAGAAAGTACCTTAGGATGTTTACTGTACTCAAGTTTGAGGGACTTTTCGTTTACCTGAGAGTTCTACTACTTTATACTTCTACTCCAATATTATATACTTTTACTGCACTGACAGCCCCAGAGGACCCCGGACCCCAATGAGAACCTATTCTCTTCTGAAAAATTATAGTAATTGGCTCTTCATCAGGTGAGTTTGGGCTTGAAACACTGTAACACTGACACTCTTGACAATATTCCTGTTCAAACTTTCTGCAAAACATTATGAATTTACAGGAAGGCTTTAGTGGCAGGTGTTCCTCTCAGCGCTGCCTGAAGACAGTACTGTGTGAAGGGTGTACAGTGTGAATGGTGTGTACGGTGTGAACGGTGTGTACGGTGTGAACAGTGTTTATTATCCTGAATCTGGATCTTTTTGTGGCTGCAAATGATCTTAAATGATGGTTTTTTTGCGCACTTCAGGGAAAATAAATCAAACGGGTGTTTGTTTATTCAGAAAGGCTTTAAGCCTGGAATACTCAGAGGTAATATTTTGATTTATTTTACACAATAGAATCCATTTCAACCCCTTTCATCCTTCTGCCATGTGAGTCGCTGTTTCTCATTTCTCCAGTTTATGTGCGTACGCATGGTTCAGAGTTTACTTACGGGACGCAAGTTTGGTTTTTATAGATAACCTTTGCTTGGGAAGTGGCGTGCGCACGTTTCCTGCCCTGTTTTGTATTTACGCACTGAGCTTTCAAACAAGTATCAGCTGAGGCATTTTTACTGGTCGGCGGTCGGCCGTGCTTACTACATACAGTCATGCAGCTTTTGATTTATTTATCGCTGTCAGGATGTGAGGAGACGCTCAACAAATATAACAACAAAGCTTCTGAAATAAACTTTAAGCTTTAAGTAAAAGTACTAATACCACACTGTAAAAGTATGTAAGTATAATCAGTGAAGTATTAAATAATATAAAGTATAAAGTATAAAGTAAAAACAGGGAGTCTCTGTCAATCACAATAATGTCAGTGTACTTAGCTGGTAGATTACTGTATTATGTGAATGTTTGGATTTTGTACCAGGAAAAGAAACATGAGATCTTCTGTCTCGTGTAACTTTTCATCCATTTTTTTTCAGCCACATTTGAGAACAGAGCGAACATCCTCATCTGTTTCCCATCCAGATCTTTAATTAGTATTTCTGGATTTCGTTTCAAAAGCAACATTATTCCTTTAGAAAAGGTGACTGTTGTGCACACAGAAGACTCACGGAGCAGAGCATCTAATTTTCACCCATTGTGCAGCTTTGAAAGCCTCTTTGATATCGTTTACCATCATCTTCCTCTTATTTCTGTCAGTACTCACGGCTCTGTGTTGAACCTGCGAGGTGTATTATTAATAAACGCTGGCAGGCAGCTGCTCATGACTCACGCTCACTCTGCAGGAGGGCGTCCAGGACGACTCGGCGCTCTCAGCTCTTCACACACAGATCACAGATGATGTAATCACCCTCCGGCGGCCATGTTGGAGATCTGCAGCTTCAGGCCAACAGTGACTTCATACACGTTCATGTTTGACCTGCCGTTTGGGACCGAACTCTCCCTGCTGAAACATATGTTTTCTGATGTGGTGTGTCATGTGATCTCAAAATAATTTGGAGCTTTTTGCAGTTGTGATCAAATTCAATAATTAATACAAAGGTTGAGAGCTGCAGCTAGAGTGGAAGTGATTCATTGATTAGTCAAATCAGCAACATGAAAACATGTAATTGTTTGTCGTATTAGTTTGAGCAGACTGTGTTCTCTATTGTTGTGACATAGATGAAGATCAGATCACATTTGGGGACCAATTTATGCAGAAATCCAGGTTATTCCAAAGGGTTCACATAGTTTTTCTGATAGACTGTATTTTACGTGTCTTTTTTTTTGTGGTTTTGAGATCAGTTTTATATATCAGCTCTCTAAATATCAGTCGAACTTCTGGTTTAGCGCTCCGCTAACGTGAATGGGGGTAAAATTGTAAACGATGTTATCGACCAAATGGATCACATTCTGATCATTTCGCTCGGGTTGTGACGTTCAAATATATTGAACCATAGTGTCACAGCCGCTGATTTGGCCGCTAGTAAAATTTACTTTAAAGCACGGAGCACTTCCTGTCGACTCTGAGGCATTGCGAGGCTACCCAGCCGACCAATCACAGTTCTTACACCCCGCGTTGCCCAGAAGTGTAGTTGCATTTTTGAGGAGGTGCACGTCAGGCTACGATGTAGGCTATGGGACTGCGCACTTTAGACGTTCAGATTGATGCCTGTCACGGGAAATTACAGCCAGCAGTTGGTTAGCTTAGCTTAGCATAGAGACTGGAAACAGGGGGAAACAGCTAGCCTGTTTCCCGTCTTGTTTTTGTTCACACTGCAGATTTACTGAGACATCAGGAAACATCAGCTCTTCGGGCGGAGAATAGTTTGAAATTGAGCAGCACTTTAATGTTCATGTATGAGCAGAGCTTTGTGTGAGATGGGTTTACTGTCCAGCTTTAATGCTGAGGTGTCACTGCTTCGCTCTGTAGCTCTGATGAGACAAGTGGATCCTCGCGTGGAAACAAATCTCTCCTTGTGCCACGTTAATATTTCAGGCTTTTAGCAGACTCAGTGCGACAAGAGAAAAAAACTCGCTGCCTCAGACTGCTGGCAGAGGAGGTCAAAGGTCAGGTTTCTTACACGTGTGCTGATATCTGTGACGAGCTGCCGATAATCTCCGAGTTGATGCATCGGAGGAGCGAGCCTGGGTATTAACTTTTCAAGGGGACTCCTTGGGGTGATGTGAGACACAGTTTCCCCCACATCAGGCTGTGTAGCTCAGCTGATGGAAAACCTTGATGTCTGCTTTTCTGGGTCATCATCCTAAAGAGGAGGGTTGACGGGAGACATAGCTGTGGTTGGCTGCATCCCTAACAGGGAGTTTTGTGGTGAAAATGCAGGCTCAACTGGACCGGGATCAATGGCGTGGAGGCTGCCGGCGTCCCGGCGGGGGCTTCGCTCTTCAGCCAAGTCCAGAGGAGAGCTGTTATTAAAGGCTGCGGCAGGAGGACGACGCCAAAACCACACGGGGCGAAGCCTTGACTACAGCTCGGAGAAAACGTGCCGACGCAAGCTCGCAAAAATGCCCACAAACAGTTTATTTTATATAGTTTATGGTCCGTTGATAATTACTCACTAATGAGACGCATGAAGAAAGGCTGAATGTTTGTTTTCAATTTGTTCTTCAGCGGTCACGAACAGCTGTTTGGTAACGTCTTTCTGGGTGTTGTGTAACTTCACAAAAACACTTCCATTTCTCAGCTGAAGCTCCAGCAAACAGCCGAACCTTTGAAATCCCTGAGAGTCTCACGGAGACTTGACAAGTGTGTGCGTGTGTTAGTGCTGAGAGCAGCTCGGTGGGGGTGTAATGATGAAGAAAGTGGAGATGCTGTTGGTGTTGCCAGGAGAGGCTGACTCATTCCTCTGGATGTGCACTCACACAGATGGGGTGACCTTGGCCAGCACATGAACAATACAGAGATTTTTTAAATTTAAATCAAACATTTGCCATGGTCATGTTTAAACAGAAGCTTAAAGGGTAACTTAGGTATGGACCTCAGAAAGGATCCCTACAGAGAGAGATGCTTTTTGTTTAAAACAGTTAATATATCGCTCTTGTCAAAGCCACCAGACTCCGTTGACAAAAAGCCTGATTTTACCTCCCAGAACATGGGAGTTGCTGGTCTACCGCTGCCTCGGTCGGTCAGCTTGTTTCCGTTATTGTGTGATGAGGGTGTTTTAAAGGGTTAAAAACACTCTCATTAACACTTTCACAAACTAACTGACTGGTCAATGGAGTCTGGTGGATTTGATGACAGCGAAGTTGTGACTGTTTCTGTCTAAACAAAAAGAATCTCAATTTAATAAAAGCTCTCTCTGTGTAGGGATCCTTTCCGTAAATGTCGTCAGACACTTGTAATAACAATCTGAGCCTGTCAGTGGCAAAAACAAGCACCTTAGTGGACGGACTTTGACGGGGTGTAATTTACCTGCAAGGACAAATTGCGCCCTGTATGCAGGGTGCTCAATACTGGACCAGTTTTAAAAAAATGATGTCCCAGTAAGTCACAGAGACACAAAAACATGGGAAGGTCAAGGTTCACAAATACTGACGTTACCCTGTAACTGGTCGGCTTTGTTCATTCAGCGTCATGATTCAACATCAGCTACAGTTTGAATGAGTGGAACAGAGAAAACAAAGCTAATCCAGAGAGACCGCTGGATTAAAGACGAGGAGAACAGGAATCAGGTTGGAGACGTGAGGAAAGGTGACAGATGGTTGAGAGGTGACGGCGACAAACCCCCCAGGGTTAGGATAATGAAAAATAGAAGGTTATTTTAGGTAATCGTGGCGGGCTGGTGATCCTCCACAGCTGAGAATTTATGACTTTTCAGAGGGAAATCTTTTAGTTTTCACTACATTAATGTGACAGCTGGACTTAGCAGATGTTCAGTGTGATGCTTCAGCTTACGTTGCGTTGATATCTGAACAATGTGGAAGTGAACTTTAACCACTGAGTGCCTGCAAACAGTGGACAAGACAAAGGCCACGTTCAGACCGACTTCAGCTCTTAGAGTATTATGAATCTGTGAAAGTCTGAACCAGATTTCATCACAGTCCATCCGACTGACATTAGAGGCTATAAAGCTACGCTGCCAGCAGAGGTGGGACCAAGGCACTGTTTTACGAGTAAGTCTCAAGTCTTAGCTCTCAAGTTTCTCAAGTCTCAAGGCAAGTTTGTCTGCACAGCACATTTCAGCAACAAGGCAATTCAAAGAGCTTTACAATAAACATAAAGCGGCACAGGGAAATATATAAAAAGACATTTAAATACATTTTTAAAAGTAAGAGTCAAACAGAAAATAACAACAGGTTAAAACAGATTTCCCGTCTCTCACACCAGTGAAACCTCGTACGATATTTATTTTATTTATTTCCTCTTTTTCACAATCGTCACCCTGAATCCAAATTGTTTGCGCTACAATCTTGGTAAAAGCCGTCCGAACAGCGGAGAAAAACTTACTGCTCCGTCTCGTTTACTCAAGTCAAGTCCCAAGTCCTCAACTTGGAGTTTCAAGTTCTAAACAAGTCCTAATGTGCTCGCCACCAAATTTAAAATGATTTCATATTTTTAACAAGAGTTAAACTTTATTAAGAGAGAGAGACGTTTCAGAAAACAAACATCATATAATTTCATAAAGTGTTGATGCGCTGCACGCAGTTTTTATATCATAATGTATATTTGTCAAGTCCAAGTGAAATCACGAGTCTGTACAGTTGAAGTCAAACTCAAGTTGCAAGTCTCTTTTTGATTTTGTCAAGTCGAGTCTAAACTCAGCTTGTTTGTGACTCGAGTTCACACCTCTTTCTGCTAGCGCCAATAAACACCCACTTACCCTATCACACATTTATTTAGCTGTTTCTGCAGGTTACCAGATCCCGGCCCTTCACTCGCAGACTACGTCATTATAACTATTAGAAATATTGAACAAAACCCACGTTGTGACAATCCAACACTGACATGGTCCTTTTAATATCTGTACGCATCATCACTGTGAATTGAATCCCCCCCCCAACATCACGTGCACACTCATGCACCCCGCCCGGCAGGCAGCTACAATCTTTCACTGTTTTGACGTCTGTCAACAAACCTCACTGTTCCAGCCTCTTATGTAACACTACTTTCCCAAGATGCATCATGCATGCCTGTGTGTGTGTGTGTGTGTAATAACTTGTACATATGTGTGTAGGTCGGACTGGTGTGTTGCTTTCCTCCCAGAAGAACATTATATCCCTTCTTCTTCTCCCAGATCTTCCTCCTCTCGTCGCTCTAACACGCCTGAAGTGTCGTCCTCTGAGCGTGTTTTTCTTCTTCTACCAGATAGTTCCTGATTAAAATCACCAGTTTGATCATTTTATGCCAAATGTTGTTCAGCAGAAGCTGTTTGTGTCACAGAGAAACTCCCCTCTGTGAAATGTTTAAATAATATTAAAAACTAAAGGTTAAGCTCACCAGGTAAACAGAGGTGGCTGACTGGGCCTTAAGGCAGCATCTGAGGTTACTGGAACTCTCTTTAACGGGCCTCTTCTGCACGCCAACGCATTAACGTGTGTGTGTGAGCACCATTGTTGAAACATCACAGTAGAGTGTCGTTACTTGCCGACAGCTCCTGATAATTACTGTTATAAAAGGGACGCTGCTTTTGTTCCTGCAGGTACTCGTGTGACAGCAGCCTGATATTAATAGCTAATCAAATGTGTGTGCGTAGTCAGCCGTTGGTTTGTGGGCTGCTGTTTGAAGCCTCCAGTTTGGCATTTTTGCAATAAGATGTGACCATATTCGGGACAAGAGGATGGAGCTAGCCAGCTTGGCTTAGCTTAGTGACAAGAAGGGTTAAAACAAAATATACTTACTGGAAAAAATTAACAGCTTGTCAATCAGCTTGTAGCCCCGCCCTAAAGCCTCCCCTGCTTCCTGGTCTCTGTTCCTCTAAATGGGACCATAATTTACTAAATGAACATCATGCTGTGTTGAAGAAGACTTGAAACTAGCGACTGAGACCAGAAACTCATCAGGAAAGTGTTTACTGAGGGAATAAATCAGCTGACAAGTAGAAACATTTTCTCACAGACTTCTATACAATCACACTTCTTTCTGCAGCTGCTGGAGTCGCCCCCTGCTGGCTGTTAGAGAGGACGCAGGTTTAAGGTGCTTCAGCGTCGGCTTCACTCTTCAGACCCGCAGATTCCAGCTGTAGATGGTTAGCTTTGAATCCAAAGTTACGCCCTCAGAAACAGGAAGGCCATGCAGAAGATGTTTTGAATAACTCTGCATCAGTGATGAACTTTGTGTGTGTGTGTTTGGGCTTGTTTTACTATATTCATCGGGTCCAAAAACTGGGATGCCACAATGCTAGGGTCCGACAGCTTTGACAAAAACACTGGACCCCACAAGTATAACTATGTGTTTGAGGGCCAAGACTTGGTTTTAGGGTTCAGGTTTGATTTAGGTTAAGGTTAGGGGGTAAGAAGCTAGGGAATACATTATGTCAATGACAGGTCCCCACAAAGATAGTGACATAAGGCTGTGTGTGTTTGTGTGTCTAAAGCTGGCGGGCGCCAGTACAAATCTCTATAATACTGAAGTAAATCCGTGGCCGTCTTGGTTGGATGAGTCTTTTCTTAATCTGCTGTCAGAGCCTGGGAGGTTGCTGGTTCTAATCCCTGTGAAACCTCTTTAAAGTGACACTATTTAAAAACCCTGTTTAAAAAATGTATTAACAATTTATTTGAAGTGACTAGTTGGAGTCAAGACTTATAATGGATTATATAAACACACAGAATGTAGGTTCAGCTAGAAAGAAAAGCATTTTATCAGAAGAACAGAACAGAAACAAAACAAACCGAGTTAAATAAAAACAGGCAGGTCTCCCACCTTTGCTTATTTTACTCCTCTGATTCCCCGTCTATCCTTTTTTAACACTTCGGGACTCTAACCCTAAGGGGACTCTTACCCTAAGGGGACTCTAACCCTAAGGGGACTCTTACCCTAAGGGGACTCGAACCCTTTAACACTTCAGGACTCTTACCCTAAGAGGACTCTAACCCTAAGGGGACTCGAACCCTTTAACACTTCAGGACTCTTACCCTAAGGGGACTCTTACCCTAAGAGGACTCTAACCCTAAGGGGACTCTTACCCTAAGGGGACTCGAACCCTTTAACACTTCAGGACTCTTACCCTAAGAGGACTCTAATCCTAAGGGGACTCGAACCCTAAGGGGACTCGAACCCTTTAACACTTCAGGACTCTTACCCTAAGAGGACTCTAACCCTAAGGGGACTCGAACCCTTTAACACTTCAGGACTCTTACCCTAAGGGGACTCTAACCCTAAGAGGACTCTTACCCTAAGGGGACTCTTACCCTAAGGGGACTCGAACCCTTTAACACTTCAGGACTCTTACCCTAAGCGGACTCTTACCCTAAGAGGACTCTAACCCTAAGGGGACTCTTACCCTAAGGGGACTCTTACCCTAAGAGGACTCTAACCCTAAGGGGACTCAAACCCTTTAACACTTCAGGACTCTTACCTTAAGGGGACTCTAACCCTAAGGGGACTCGAACCCTTTAACAGCGGGACCCTGTCAACAAGTTACCAGCGTAGAAATCAGGTACTCTGACCCTTGTAATTCTACTCGGCCCTGTTAACTGCCGCCTCACATCTTTCCACTGACTTTATCGCCAACACGCTGCCTTAACATTCGCCCTGCATTAGAACTTTTAGTCTTTATGATATTTCTACATTTACTGAAGTAAAAGATCTGAGTGCGTCCTCCACTGCTGATGTTACCAAAATGATCTGGCATTAATTTTCAGACCGCTTATACAGATGAGTCCAACAGGATTCTGGACTCAGCTGGTCTTTGCCGGTGTTTTCAGCTCTAACCTGTTTGGTTTGGTTTTAACGGCCTGTTTGCCAGCTGGGTTTAGTTTATGAGGATGTGGAGAGTTTGCTTCCTGGTGAACTCTGGGACAGTTTGTTTGTGGTGTGAAATCAAATGGACCAACTTAACAGAAATTCAGAAGGTAAACTGCTGCTAGGGCGCCTTCACACCTAAAGTTCTGTCAGCACACTGAACCAAACTGACCACAGTTTATTTTTTAACCGACGCACACAGTGTTTGTGACTCAAGACTCATGTGTTTCTTGTTTGTTTTGTTTCAGGAATCGACTATAAGACGACCACCATCCTTCTGGACGGGAGGAGAGTCAAGCTGCAGCTCTGGTACTCACCTCGTGTTGTTCTCCTCCTGATTGAAACCCAGCAGTCAGATCATGTGATGATCAGCAGAGAGTTTGGACCAGAAATAAGCAGGAAGCATGTGAGGCAGTTTGATTTGATAAAGAGCTGTTTCAGGTGAAGCAGGCTTCAGTTTTGGTTTTTACATTCCTGCTTAAACAAACGAGTTTGTGTTGATTAGTGATGTGTAGAGGTGTTGGGAGGCCTAAGCATTGAGTTTATTATTTCTTGGCGTGGTCTGGACTGGCCAGGTTTGAATATAATTGTGAGCTTGTTAGGTTGGACTAATCAGGTCACATGGGCTCATAAAATGCAGAATCAAACATTCAAGAGACTTTAAAGCAGTTGATCAGGTGTTGGTTGAGTTCTCCTGGTTATGTTTTAAAAGTAGTATAAAGGCTTCAGTGTCTCAGAGGGAGCGTCTGTGAAGTCTGATAAATGTCCTTAGGTGATGTCACTTGATCAGCACCGTTGCTGCTGAGGTTGTACCAACTTTCTGAGTCGTTACAGTTGAAATTTCCGACTGGGACTCAGAAATTGCTCGTCCCAGTAGAAATGAATTGCAGGACAACACGCAACTGTCAGAGGGACAGTTGCATTGTGGGTAGTATTTGAATGCAGCTGCACTGGAAGGTACCATCAGTCTGCATCTTTTCACACTACACGATTTTTTTGTTGCTCGGCGATGTGTGAACTACTCAACGACGTGTCAAAACAGCTCCCCGACACATTTCTGACACATCGCCGACGTCTGCCAGATATCTAGAGGTGTCGGCCGACTCGACATCCACATCCAGCCAATGAGAGCAGGCTGCTACTTTTCACCGCAACACATTTTCCTCCCCTGCAGCTCTCTGTAGCTACCTGAGTGTGCTGATCCATCCATTCACCCAGATTCTCTGTCTTTATAATAACAAACAACAGCTGTTTTGTCTGTAGGTTCGACTTATTTCCTGTTTCACGTGTTTTCTTGACCAAACGTGGTTTGGAGACCAGCGTCGGGTGACAGAGCCGCTGCCAGCTCGTGTAGTGTGTGATTCCCACGTCACCGATCAGTCACGTAGTGTGAACGCCATCGAGAAATAAATAAAAATAAAAGACACACAGACGTCTCACTGTGTTTGAACGACCATCTGAATGAACTCTGATTCAGGAGGAATAAAGACTACAGGAACGTTTGGGTTACACAGACGTCTAATGTTTCCAAACCTCCGCACACTCAGTCAGGGAAGAAAGATGTGGGTGGGATTACAGAGCACTTACATCCGTGGCTCTAAACTCGCAGCTCTCTCCGAGGTATTTTTAGAGCGGTTTTGCTTTTAGCAGAGTCAATATTAAATTATTAATCTGAAACTATGTTTGATGTGTAAGCGGATGAGACGCTTTAGCTCTTTTATGTGTGTGTGTGTGTGTTATTAACGCCCTTTGCCTCTCCTGTGGCTACACACAGTTTCATGAACACACATAACGCCGTGTTTGGGGGTGGCTTTCTCTTCTGCATCTCCTGATAACAGCAGATGCAGTCTCTCAGGATCACGTCATGATGAATCCTTCTGGTTTGCTTGGACCACCTGACTTGTAATCTGGCAGCTGCCTTTGCTCTGGCCCGGGTCGGGAGCAGCAGGCCAGCAGCCAGCGAGCGTCCTCTTGAGCCAACCAAAACACTGCTCTGGTATTCAAGCTCTGCTGTCGGGAAACACACTCTTGTTTTTCACCGTCGACGCTCACAAAAACAGCTCCCATGTTCCCCGAGAGGACAGTGTGACAGCTGGAGAGGGGTTTGCTATCACTGTGGCATGTTGACACTCCGGCATCTTATATTCAGTTCAGGAGGACAGAGAGACGGCCCTTAGTGAAAACTGACATTCCAAAATAACAACAACAACTTTATTTATACAGCACATTTCATACAGAGTGATGCAACACAACCTGCTTCTTTCATAACAAGAGGAACACTGAGGCTCGGCTTCTGTGTCAACATGAAGTCTGATCAAGGCTTTGGTTCTGCAATCAGGTCTCAATTCAAGACCATGAAGTCCAGAGTAGGATTGTGCCAATTGGCGATTGGACCGCCTATTGACGATTGAAGGGATGATCAGCGATTCATGCGTTGGGTTCAAGTTCAAGTCACGTGACTCGAATCAATACTTGTTTCATCATAATTTTATCATATATGAGCTTTTTGTGTGTTTGTGTGGAAGGTGAAGATACTCCAGTAAGTTTCCTTTGAAGCTAGTAAAAAGTCAAAAGACTAAAGGTTTAAATTTTAGCCTCTGTGTGACTTTGCTTGACCTTTGACCCTGATATCTCGACCCCTGACCTTTTATTCTGTGTTGTTTCAGGGACACCTCTGGTCAGGGACGATTCTGCACGATTTTCAGATCCTATTCCAGAGGAGCCCAGGTATGTTTCTTTCATAGCCCACATTCACTGGAAATGTAGTTTGTAAAGCTGCTGGCACACCTGTCCAGTCTCAGGTTTTACCTGTGAGACACAAGTCTTTAGAAGTTAGAAAGACTGTAACACTAAGAAGATGCCGCTGAGCTAGCTGTAGTGGAGCTGGTGGCATCTCTAATAACAATTTAACAAAGTCAAGCTTTATTCTTTTGGAAGGTTTTCAGCTTTATTAATTATTAATTAATATACTTGAAAATGGGAATTTCAGTGAAATATTCTGCTTGTTTGTCAAGCAGCAGATATTATTTAAGATACCAACGAGTTTGCAGGTTGCCCTGCTAAATGCTATCTTAGGTGAGTTAACGATATATTAGTTATGTTCCCCTATAGCTAAATTTGGATTGCCACTAGCTTAGCCCTGCTGATATTGAGTTAATGTTGGATTGCTGTTAGCTATGTGTCCTACTAGCTAATGCTCCGTAAAGCGCCTTTCTATTATTTAAGATACCAACTCAAAGCACTTTTACGCTACCTCTGCATTCACCATTCACTCACATTCATACACTGAGCCTAAGTGCTGAAACAGAAACTGACATTCACACAGTGGCGGAACAGCCACCAGGGGCAATTCAGGGTTCAGTATCTTGCCCAAGGACACTTCGACATGCAGCCTGGAGGATTGAACCGCCGACCTTCTCATTAACGGGCAACCCGCTCTACCTCCTACCAGCTAATGTTATGGTGTTTTAGTCACCATAACATTAGCTGTAGGCTGAGACTACATTGCTGGAATCTTAGCCCATCTAATGTTGAGTTTAGCTGATGTTGGGTTGCTGATATTGGAAGCTTAACCCCACTAATGTTGAGTTTGTTCTATAGCTAAAATTTAGCCCAAATAACTTTGAGTGAGCTTCTTGCCCTGTGGCTGAAGTTCAGCCCTGCTGTGGTATCTTCACCGCTAGGAACCTTTGAACCTAAACCTAACCCTAACCCCTCAAAAGGTCCCTGCTCGGGGGGTTGAGGGTTAGTACTTTATGAAAGGTCGAGGAGAGGCTACACGCTTTAAGTCGAGCATTTCGGGTGTTTTGAATCTGCTTTGCTGCTACTGCTTCTTTACACCGTTGACTCAGTAACATTTGCAAACCAGTAAATCACAGATACACACAGGTCTCCCCGATGTCGGCCTGAGATTGTACGTCGGCATTATACTTATAGCTCGGAAAGAACTGCCGGTGTGCTGCTAGTCCTGCGGCGTGTTTACAGCTAACAGATGATGAAGTTAAGCTAAATACTGGGTCAGGGGTTATTGTTTTAGGTTTTGTTGTCAGGAGTTGAAGAAGGAGTCCTTGCCCCCGGCTGATTATAACAGGTAATAAAGTAAAAATCACTTTTCCTCCGACGCTCAGGTGGACTTAGATGTGAGCTGAGCTGCTAACGTTATCCCGGTTTAGCTGCTCAGGCTGTTTTCTGTTTAGGTGTTTTTTCCCTTCGGTGTTGACCTTTCGGGAGGTTTCTACCGGGAGCCGAATTACCACCGAGGTTGTCTCCTCGTAACTGGAGTTAATATTCAACAAGTGGTAAAATAGTATACTATTATATGAAATTATAATGAATGTAGTATATTGTTGTTATACTAACAGTATACTATTAACTAAGCATTGTACTTTATTTAATACACTCGTGCACAGTTCCTCCTCCAGGCTGTGGATAGAGACATTGAGCGGGTGCCAATATGTGCTGCTTCTAGCCGACTGGAGAGGGCAGTTTATAACCTGTACTGCAGCCAGCCAGATGTTTTGGATTCATTTTTGGGAAGCTGTCATGTCGTCCATCTTTATTTTACAGTCAGTAGTTTAAACCCATGAGGAAGTAGATTTGTTCATCACAGGCTTTAATCAAACATCTCAGTCCAGATATTTAAACATGTTTGTGGAGTTTAAATGAAGCTGTTTTCCTCGTGTGGTGCTTTTATCTGGGACTCGCTGTCTGTTTATTTCGAGTCCTTCAGCTGAAGCTGCTCTTGAGTTTTCCTCTGCGTTGCTGTTCTGACCTCAGACAGACGGAGCTGTGAGAGGATGTGTGAAGAAATCCATCCCACACATGAAAACAGACCGCCTCGTAACGTTCCCAGCAGAGAGAAAAAGAAAACCCTTTTCAGTGAATGAAGTTGTTGTCATCACTCATCAGGCTTTTTGTGGGCGCAGAGGAGCCATCGCCATGGCCACAGAGAAACCGTCACCACAACGAGGCTGAAAACTGACAATGAATCTTTACTGTGTGGGTGTGAGTTGATCGCGGCGTCCACATCCACCTAGTGTTGTTAAATCACATGCTACCACATTCATCAGGGCTGCAGCTAATGATTATCAAATTCAGTGAATATCTCCTTGCGGTCCACGAGCGGTGAAAAACAATCCGGTGTTTGTACTCAGCCCTGGCTCTGTGATAGTGAAATCACCAATGTGACAAACCCCGCTGCACAACGCTACGCCAGCAGGTCCAGTCATGATGTTTGTATCAGTAGTGATAAATGTCTTGCCCACGGACACTCAGTTTACTTTCTAGTTCACCAACACATGCTGTTGTTGCGATGTTAGCTATGGCAGCAGGAGAGCTGTGACGACTGTCTGGGACCGTCTCCTACCTTACACCGTAGCCTGACGTGTACCTCGCCCAAAATGGAAGTACACGCCACGGCGACAAAGATGTGTGATTGGTCCACTTAGTAGCATCGCGTTTCCTCCAAACCGCCAGAAAGTGCTCTGTGCTTTGAAGCCAGTTTTACTTTACTGGCCAAAGAGTGTCAAAATCCCCGCGACGTGAGTTGTTTCACTATCAAAATTTGATCCATTCGGTCCAATAATATTTGTAAAGTCTACAAGAGCCACACTTCACCATTTTACTCTCATTCAAGTTGGCTGAGGTGTAGCCAAGATACTTCACCAGTATTCCACTATCAGGCCCATCAATGACAAAAAACTTTGAGCTGGCGTTCTCACAGCAGCAGAGGATCGAGACAAGTTAAAGTCAGGCTTTATTTTTACTGTTCTTCGGATGAATCCTGGCTAGTAAGATAGTTTTTACCTCCAGTTTACAGGATTTTGTTTTGGAGTGTGTTTATGTAAAATGTAATATATTTAAGATATTGAGTCATAAATTCCAGAGTAGTTAACTGCTGTGCAGAGTGATTGTGATTTGTGAAATCTTCCTCCTTGTTTCTCCTCAGGGAGTTATTCTGGTCTACGACATCACCAACCGCTGGTCCTTCGATGGAATCGACAGGTGGATCAAAGAGATCGACGAGGTCAGTGATGAATCAGTCTCTTCCACAGACTTTGGACGGAGGCACCATAACGTCCCCCGTTGGTTTGAGGACTATTGTTTTGAAGCCTTGAGTTTCGCATTTTGTTTGTTTGGCCATCTTTTAAACCGGACATGGGAGGGTGGAGCTAGCTAGCTTAGTTAGCAAGGTGCATCTGTAATTCATGTTAAGACTTGAAACTAGCGACTGAGTCCATAAACTCATCAGGAAAGTGTTTACTTAGGGAATAAATCAGCTGAGAAGTAGAAACATTTTCTCATAGACTTCTATACAATCACACTTCTTTCTGCAGTGCTGGAGTCGCCCCCTGCTGGCCGCTGGAGGGACGCAGGTT
>NW_024041150.1:55419624-55440624 GCF_014851395.1 Micropterus salmoides
TCACGGGCGAAGGTGTCTGTTTAAGATTGACTCTCAAAGCGGCAGTAGAACTGGTTCAGCTCATTTGCCAGGCGAGAATCGTTTATGGAGTGGAGGACTTTGGGTTTATAGTTTGTGATCTGTCTGAACCCCCTCCAGACAGAAGTGGCGTCGTTTGCAGAGAACTGGTTCTTTAGTCTCTCTGAGTACAGTCGTTTAGCTTCTCGCACCTCCTTGCTAAACCTGTACTTTAACGCCCTGCACCCTGTCACCACTCCTAAATGCCTCCTTTTCCAACCTTAGCTGTCTGAGCTTAGCTGTAAACCAGGGTCATATTTAAATTTATAATAACATTAATGTTTTTTTTATCATTGGTGATGATGAAAAGTTGATGTTGAAAGTGTTTTAAATGTGTCATTGTTTTGTAATATTTTGAAGGCCCATTATGTTTACATACCTGGTTGAAAAAATTTCTTTGGATTCCTTGATACTCGTTGAGGTTGTTCACACTAAAACCACAGGAGGACTGTGGGGATTTGTCCAAGATGTTTGGGCCAACCTACCTGTCAAGTTCCAAAAACTTGAAGAAGAAGAAATCTATAAGAAGGCAGTTTTGAAGGCAAATGGTGGTCACACTTAATGATTTGATTTCTTCTGTGTACAGACTTGTACAGACTGTTCATTGATAAATATGATCTATTAACATGTCTATTTTTAAAGGCATTCTTACTTTACAGCATTTTTTTCATACCTGCCTATATATTCCAGGGCATGTTTTCTTATTGTTTGTCTTCTGACATCATAGATCATTGACTGTAATGCACTTTGCTGTCTCGCTCTCAAATCTTGGATGTCAGAGCTGGTGGTGGCCAATTTCTATTAGTTACTGATCACAGCTTAAGTTAGACGCCTGGTTCCCACTGAGAGCATGAATAATGAACCTCGGCCTTTCATGGCAACTTCAGAGGTTGTTCAATAAAATGATTCCTTTCAACAAAACTCTCATCACAGCCGAGCAGAATGCCCACCCAAAGTAAGTCAGTATATTTCATAGTTTATTACTATTACATGAGCCACTTTGATGAACTGTGGAAAATTTGTCAAGGTTTTGAATGAGCTCCTTGGAGCATGTAATCTGCACTTCCATTACATTATCATGTGCATTTGCTGTTGACATTAAAATCATTCGACATTTGATGAGTTTTGGATGTGTAGGAAAGGTGACCTCCATCATCATAGTCAAGCAGTTTGGTTAGGTTTAGGCACCAAAACAACTTGATTTAGGAAAATATCATGGTTTGGGTTAAAACATTTTATGTACATTAAAACAAATTCTTTTGGTTTCACACGGTCCTCCTATGTTTGTTTAACCCATCCACCCACTGCGACCACCTCCGCACAGACTTTGTTGCTCTTTATACTTTGTTGCATTTTTTTCACACAAAATTCGATTTTTTATATGGGCCATTGATATGCATCCGCTGAGCTCTCTCAGGAGCAAGCCTGTTTGTCCCCTTAAACCATCTTTTTCTATAAGATTTCTAGGTCACATCATAGGCACGTGGCTGCCTGGTAGGGAGTGATTTGTTAGTTTTATTGATTTACTCAATAATCATGACCTATTAATCAAAGTTAGATATTCAATTGATCCACAGCAGGTTAATTTTTATACACATCATCATCAAATAATCATCATAAAAATATAGTATAAATAATAATCATAAACATTATATCCAAATTACACTTTAAGCATTCAGACACAAATGCACAGTGTTGGGCAAGTTACTAAGGAACTACTACTTTTTACTAATTAGTCCTTAAAAAAATTAATAATAGTACTTTACTTATTACTGGGTATTGAAAGTAATTAGCTACATTACTCATTATGTTACTACTTTAATTACAATACCCCTTCCTAAAATGTGACAGCCTCTTCAGCAGCTCATTTTAGAAATTAATTCACCTTACTGGAACAATAATTAACCTTAGGAGTTAACAATCAGCCAAACTGAAAACACAGCCTCTCAAACCAGGTGATACTATACAGTATAGGTTATGGATGTATTAAATCAAATTAAAAAGGTGAGAGATGTGGAGTAGGGATGCTCCTGATTAACTCTATTAAATACTAAAGTAACTGATACATTTTCATCTAGTATTTATCGAGTGATGAAGGTGGAATTTCTGATCTTTTGGGCAATGAGCAAGCCACACATACTCCAGCCAAACGAGCTAATGTTAACTTAATGCAAAATAAGAGTCAAATGTATAAAACTACAAGCAACTACTGCAGCTGTGGAGTCTGGATCTGTGGCTCCGAGTCACCTGCTGCGCCCGTGTTCCTGCTAGACACCCTCTGCTACAACAAATATTGTTACTAGTCCTATTGTTATTATAATCATTAACATTACGATTATTATCATTAACACTACTATAAATATCTATACCATTTATCATTTAGTCATTTAGTCTATAGCAACATCACCTTTACTGTCTGTACCTCTGTGTGTATATTGTGTAGGCTGCCTCCCTCCCCTCTCTCTCCTTCCATCCCTCTCTCTTTCTCTGTTCCTCTCTTGCCTTCTCTCTCTCTCTCTCTCTCTCTCGCCCTCTCTCTCTCTCTCTCTCTCCTTCACCCCCAACCGGTCGAGGCAGATGGCCGCCCACCCTGAGCCATGGTTCTGCTCGAGGTTTCTGCCACTTAAAAGGAAGTTTTTCCTTGCCTCTGTCGCCTAGTGCTTGCTCTTGGTGGGAATTGTTGGGCTTCTGTAAATAACTTCAGAGTCCGGTCTAGAATTAACTTAAAACACCAAAATCGTAGCTGAAAAGCTTTTTTTGTAAGCAAATGCAGACTCCCTGCTCATTGTTCTTGGGGACTTCAACAGAGCAAACCTCAGCTATGAAGTATAGACAGCATTTTAAGTGAAAACAGCTTCACAGCCACCGACCCTGCGTTAGTGTGGAAAGGCCTGCGGACACTCACTAACTACAGACCATCCCCCAACTCTGCTGGTACTCAACGACTGGCTGACGAGCTGAATGGTTTCTTATGTAGGTTTGAGAAGCCCACAGTCACACCTCTCCCCCGCTCCCACACCATATTCAAACAATGACCTTCCCCCACTGCCACGCTGTCAACCCTCCTCAACAACCCCTCACCTGCAATCATGATCTATGAAGAGCAAGTGTGCCAGCTCTTCCAGAGGCAGAAGATCAGGAAGGCTCCTGGCCCAGATGGTGTGTCACCATCCTGCTTGAAAATCTGTGCAGACCAGCTGGCACCCATTGGGGGGTAATGGGGGTAAAATTGTAAACGAGTGGCTGGTATAGTATAGCCTTTTCAAATGTTATTGACCGAATGGATTTCATTCTGATAGTGAAACGAATCATTTCGCTCAGGTTGTGACGGTCAAATATATTGATCCACTGTGTTACAGCTGCCATTTTGGCCGCTAGTAAAAGTTACTTGGCTCGGAGGCATTGCGAGGCTACTCAACCGACCAATCACAGAGCTTACGGTCCGCGTCGACTCGATGTGTAGTTACATTTTTGAGGAGGTGCACGTCAGGCTACGCCGTAGCCTAGGCTGGAAAGCTAAGCCTGTTCTACTAATGGCTCCTGGTCTTGGAATGACGTGCAAAAAATCCTTTTTTTTGGATTAGTCTTAAGTAGTATTCTATTTTTCGGAGATACTGAATTTGGGATTTTAATCAGTTGTCAGTTTTAATCACAATTAAATTAAATAAACATTTGTAACTTGTTTCACTTTTTGAATAGAATTACTTAAAAAATCAACTTTTTGATGATATTCTAATTATATGACTAGCACCTGTGTGTGTGTGTGTGTGTGTGTGTGTGTGTGTATATACAACGGTGAAACCCAGCCCTCGGCTCCCAAATGCCTTTTCGTCAGCACTGAGAACCAAGTTCCAGTGAGGCCTTCAACTTAGAGGGCTGCGCCTATACTCATCGAATCCGGGTTACAGTACGTAATTGTTGGGCTTCTGTAAATAACATCACAGAGTATGGTCTAGACTGTCTATGCTCTTTTATGAAAAGCGCTGTGAGATAACTGTTGTTGTGATTTGGCGCTATAAAAATAAAATTGAATTGAACCCCTGTTCTATTTTGTATAGGCTTCGCCCCTCTAAGGCTCGCTATTGGGTTAGAGGCGAAGCAGGATGAGTCAACGCCTCACTGGCCCATACGGTACCACCAAGCACAACTCACCTGCCCAGAGCCATAATGAGCCACCCAGTCGCCCGCTAACCGCAGCGTTGGTGTCGGCGTGCGCGCGAGCACTGATGGCGCACCATGGGAGGCCGAGGGCCGACCCATGTGTAAGTCGGGAAACTGGGGGGGGGCCCTGCAGCTGCGCAGGCGGGGTCACGACATCAGGAGCAAGGCGACCTTAAGGTCCGCCGTCTCCAAAGGCTCAAACGGGGCTTGGGTTAAGATGAGTAAAACCAGCACCAAATCCCACTGTGGGGCAACAAGCTGTACTGAACGCCAGCCCCCTGTCCATGAACAACTGGAGGAACGATAGCACCGCCGGCAGCGGACAGGCGACAGGGTCCGTCCCCTGGTCCAGACACCAGCGTTGGAAAGCCGACCACTTAGAGGAGTAAGAGGACTGAGTGGAGGTGGCTGGATGGTGCGAACTACCTCCCGGGAGAGACCTAAGCCCTCCAGGCGTCGCCTCTCAGCGGCCAGAACCAGAGAGGCTGGCCGAGGAGCGGGTAACTCCTGATCACACCCCCAGCCTGAGAGAGAGCGCCCCCCCTCCAGGGGAGTTTCCATGGCTGCCCCACCAGCAACCGCTGGAGACAGGGAAACCAGGATGCGATGGTGCGCTCCGGGGCCACCAGAGTCACCACCAAGGTTGAAAACTGCAGGCGATCCAGAAGGCACGGGATCAGCCGCACCGACGGAAAAGCATACAGCAGCCGGGGAGGCCAAAGGTGGTGCTCGAAGGCGTCCACTCCCAGCAGGGGGACGTCCCGCGGGCTCAGTAAAAACCAAAGGCCGCTAAGCGTTCTCCTTGTTGGCAAACAGATCCACCTCTGCCCTGCCGAACCGGAGCCAGATTTGGTCACCAGATCAGGATGGAGGCGCCACTCGTCTGGGCAAGGGCCCCCCCCCTCTACATGATGTCGGTCCCTCTGTTCAGCACGCCAGGGATGTATTCTGCCCTGATGGAGAGCCGGTGAGGGGTGATATGTCAGATCACCTTCCACATCGTGAGGAGCTCCAGCACGTTTATCTGGAGAGGCCTGCGGCCCTGCGGCCCTGCCACCCTGAGTCTCTGGGAGGGGAGAGGAGCACTCTCCTTCCAGTTCACCGTGAATCCCAGGTAAGACAGTTGTACGACTAGCTGGGCTGTCTGCACCACCGCTTCGTCCCGGGGCATCGCCAGCAGCAGCAGGTCGTCCAAATAAAACAGGACCCTAGGCGAACTGCAGCCTGTGATCCCAGCGGATCAGGCTGTCCATCCATCTGTGCATCGAGCAGGAAGCGAGTCACTCCGAGTAGCGTCTCTGAAAGTGGTCGGACCTGCTGATGAGGTGCCCTGGTGGCCCTGAAGGGAAGCCACTCTGCTGCCCTGGCCACCGTTACGGTTAAGGGGGGGGTGCCCAGCCATGACCTATGGGGGAGGGCCCCCCTCAAAGGGCAGGGATGCCGGCTGTGGGGGGGCCTGGCAGGCAGCAACCTCCGTGTTCCACCGAACAGGAGAGCTTAGCACCTGGCGGGGGGACGGGAGGGTCAAGGGTGCCAACACATGCCGCCATTCAGGAGGGAGCACCTCCCTGCGTGGGCCCTCGTGGGTCCCCTGCCATACCGCATCCCCGGTGGGAGGATGGAGGCAGAGGCAGACACAGTCGCCGGGGCACGAAGTGGGGCAGCTACATCGGTGAGCCCGTAACCATGCCGCTCCCCCAACGAGGGGGGAGGGTATGGACAGGCAACAGAGGAAGGCCGCACGGCCAGCTGGTGCCGGTCCACGCAGTGTGACAGCAGCCACTGAGACAGTGGCGGGCCGAGGAGAAAATATTCTGCTTGTAGCAGTGGAGCCAGACTGCATGAAAGCCATCCGACCAGCCGCAGCTGTCCGTGTTATGCCACTCCCCTGGTGAGGGGAGGGAGGCAGGGACTCATCGCTGCGCCCCTCAACCGGCAAGGGAAGAGGGCGGGGGAGGCGTATATGTGGGCTTAGGCCAGCCAGGGGAGCAAGGGGAGAGAGGATGTGCAGCTTTGCAGCAAGCCCAGGCTGCTTGTTGGCCATTTGGGTAACACACAGCTGGCTCACACAATGTGGGGAAGTGTGAGACAGCAGCTTCTTCATAATTTCAAGAGCAGCTGTGTGTAAAGCGCAACACTAGGTCATACAGTTTAGAAGAAAGACAATTCTCCCCAGCGTCACTGTCACCTGACGTGCGTAACGTGTTTGGCACACACTTGATGCACATCACACATGTACAGCGCACAGCACAGCCTGTAACACACCTCTGGATGCAGGAGGAGGGACTGCGTCTGTGATGCCGGGGTCACGCACGAGCCCACAGCCGGGCTCTGCCGGGGGGGGGGGGTGTAATTAGACAGCTCAGTGCTGAATAAAAATGGGAGCCGAAGGCTGGGTCTCACTGTTACTCACGGCCGTAGGAGAGGCCCACGCTGTGTTTGTATACGAAATGGAACTCTATTTGTAAAAATCTTGAAAGTGTGCTGTTCCTCAGATCAAGGTTTTTTGTACTATTGAAAAGTTAAATTGTTTACTTTCAAAATGTGTACGGAAAATGTATGCCATTCAAGTGAAATCAACTTTGTGGGGAGTTTGGATTTTTTTACTAATCGTCACCCCGCGACCCGACCCCGGATAAGCGGATGAAGATGAGACTAAATTGTCAGCAAAATTAACTTGACAACAATAAATATGGACATAATGCGGTCTGTGGCCTTAATAATTTTTTTCATTGTGAATATTAACTGAAGTGTTTTACTTGAGTATGTCTACAGCTTATACTGTAAAGTGGAATTGATCTGCTGTTTTCCACTGAAAAAAAATGCATTTCACTTAAAAGCATCAAAGTGTTCAAATCCACATAGCTTTATTTTAAATTCTTTATTAAAAAGATATCAACATGACATGTTGAGTTTGGTGGATGTGTTATGCAGTGTGAGATGAGTCTAATGGTATTTAAGATGTCAGTTTAAAATATCAGCAGACTTAAATGTTCGGCCAATAAAAACTGTTGAAAATTGGGGGAGGTTACATTTAGTTGTTTAAAACAAGTAACAGCAGAATAAAACAGTGGAACTCCTTTTACCATGAGTACCAGAGTGAGTTGTTTATATACTGAATAGTAAAACCTATATATCCTAAACCACCTCCACAATAGTTCTGCACAAATACCTATTCATGCAAGCAATTACAATTTCATTTGTCTATAAGAATCAGAAAAAACATTTTTGAAATCACAAACCAAATCTATTCTATATTGCAGACTGTATTTTATCCTGCCAAGTTTGAGTGAAATGTTAGTCAAGTGCAGCCTTGTAAATGCTTTTCCAATGTCCTGGGAGGGAGTGATAGGATTGATGGCTGCCCTCAGTCCAGCCATAGCCTGTGGCCCCAGAGGCCACTGGATGAGTGGTAGAACTACTCCACCAGCAGTAGCAGTAGCATCTTCTCTCAAACTGCTCAAAAGGGTTGAAGTCCAAGAAGAATCTTGCATATCTTATAAATAGCAAGTAATTTTGTTAACACTTTGCAATTGCCTTTTTGATTACTTCACACATTTGATCTTAAAAGAATTCATTTTAATTTGATGAGTACGAAAATACTGAATATACACTGCCGAAAAAAATATATTTTGATTGTTCTGATTTGGTCTATTTTTGCATTATTTGTTTTTGAGGTCTCCCTCCAGATTCTCTGGAGCAGTCACAGGATACTGGAGAAAACCAATGGTCCATTATTGGGAGTCAGGTTTTGTTCCGTTCGCAGAGGATGGTTATCCCACCTGGCTGGAAAAGTGTCACGGTCCATTTGGAGGGGTGGTACAAATATGTACTGGGCACAGAATACCTGCAGGTGGTTGGAGGGATCGATCAGGCACTCCTCTTCAAGACCATGAAGTAGCTCATAATATACCCTTGTTACTGCCATCCACACGTCACGCCATACGCACTCCACCCTTTAGGATCAAAAACACAACTGTGCACCCTATTAATATTAGAATCACAGCCAGTAACACTCCAAAATGTAGGTCAGACTCTGTCTCTCAGAGCTGTCTGGATAAGGATGCACTGCTATCCATTTCCTAGGTAACCCAAGGTTGAGATAATCTATATGTTGTTTCATTACAGATAGACTCTCTGGAGAAAGTGTTGTATGTATTGGAACATAATAGATTACATCTCTCTATGTTTCTCTGCAAAATGTTGAATGGGTTGCCAAATATACCCGGCTGGATGTTCTTATACCTGACTTTGCTTAACTTAGGTAAGCATGGTGTCTCGATTTGAATACCACTCTCACATGTATAGAGTGGTGAACAATAACCTAATTTGGACACAGTGCATGTCTGTAGGCCTAGGAAGGATAAATGCTTCCTGTGAGGATGTCCATCCGTCCATCCATCCATCCATCCATCATCAACTGCTTATCCTACATACAGGGTCGCAGGGGGGGGGGGGCTGGAGCCTATCACAGCTGACATCGGGCGAAAGGTGGGGTACACCCTGGACAGGTCGCCAGTCCTGTGAGGATGTATCCTTCAGATTTGGTTTGGTACTATACAGTGTTCACTATGTATTGCTGGTGCCAGTCTGTCCAGTTGTGCATCAATAAGAATAGAATTGCTTGCAAGAATTTCTATGACAGAAATAATTTTTACTTAGATCATTTTTAATTAAATAATTTCTTTTGAAGACTGTTTACAATGACTCTGTAGGTTATCCAAATTTACCAGAACAGAGATGTTGGTGTTACGCCCTTTGCAATGCATTTCTTTAATGCTTTGAGTATCAATAAACAAATCACATTGTTAGATCCCGAGTTACCCCTGTTCAGGAGGTACTGGACCAGCTCTCCGTCTTAAAGGGTCTGATCCTCTAGGCCTATGGGTATTACCCTATTAGGTATAACTGAGGACTGTTTAAGCTGGTGTCGAAGAGATTCGCCTAGCTTCTGTCTTCTTCTGAATGCCTACCCTGCTTACTCTGAAATGGCACCTGACTGAATAGCCCTAGAGCCAAATACCACCCCAGCCACGCCCGTAACGACAGCTCTCTTCTCATTGATCAGTGCACTTGGTATAGTTGCCAGGATTGTATTTAGTGGCCAGAAAAATAGGCCCCAAGTATAAGTTAATTTCGTTGGCTAGAGCAAGCTATAAGAACCTTAAAGATGTTAAACACACTTTACCTTATGAATTACTACCTTAGTGAAGAAATAAATTCAATGTCTACTACTTGTACTTTAAATGCAGTGATTATATTTTATTGCAAAATTAAGCAAGGGCAAACATACAACTTAGACTGATTAAAACTTGAGTAAACTGATAAAATCTCTAAAATTCAAACCCTGATTATGATAGCTGAGCTTGAGCTTTTTTGGAGAGAAGGGGAGTGGAAGGACTTGTCCTGCAGCGAAATCCTTCCTCCGCTGCTGGACTGTTGACTCTGGTGGAAACTTGAGGCTTTGTCCAAAGCCCTCAAATTGTCTCTAAAAGTCTTCAGTCTTTGTGTCAGTTGAGAGAGAGAGAAAAGCTTCAGAGTCCGATGATTCTACAGTTAGTTTGGTCATTGTGGTTCGATCCCTTGATGTCCACTGAAGAAAACTCTGAAGTATTCTCTAGTTGTTTACTGTTCAGCTCCCCAACTCTTGTCTTGTCTTAAGCTCTTGGTCCAGTGCGGTGATGGTCTTTGCGACCTGATGGCAAGAGCGTTGGGATCTGAACTTATTTGACACCCCCTCCTTGAGATCACTTGCTGCCTTCGAGACTCCGATGCTAATATTTAGTGAGCATGAAGTTGTCTTCTTCCTCTAACGACAGGAATGCTTCTTTCGCACATTTCAGCTTTCTCAGTTCTCTGCCTGCCCAGAGTCCTGAGGTCGTTGTTCTTAGGGCAACCACCCCATTGACAGTGGCCACTCTGACCTAGGGTGGTAGGTTTTGTGTGTTATTGGCCATTTTTGGTTCTTGGTTCTCTTCTAGCTTGGAATTGGCTTGAGTTGCTCAACAACTTGGATTCCCTTCTTCCACAGCACTGTCATGGTGCTCTTAGTGGTGAGGCCATCCACCCTCTTTCCCCTATGACCTGCAATGTATTGACCACATACTTCACACTCCCCAGGGACACGATGAACGTGGCCTCCAGGATCCCAAAGTTGTTGCTTCTCCAACTCCTTCCATGTGGGCATGGTGCCTGCATGGCCCAGTGCTTCATGTAAGGCCTGCACCATTTCCACCATGGACTCTTCTGGGACCACCCTTCCTCTGGGTGTCACATCCCTCATCTTGATCCTGACAAAGACAATCCTCTTGTGCTGCACATAGCGCTCCACTTCATCACTTCCTCGCCAGTGATCTCCCTTTTTCCTTTGGGTCTTCTGATGTACCACATCTGGGGGCGCTTGGAATTCTGGATCCTCACTGTCTCTTCCCTTTGTCTCTTGCCTCTGGCTCAGCATCTGTGGCACCTCAGCCAATGCCCCTGCCGTAGCCCTCTTCTTCGTCTTTGTTGTCTCGAGTCGTCTGCTCCTCAAAGCCTCCCTTAGCGCTTCGGGTCAGGGATGAGTTGCAGACTGGTTGGCTATTCTGCGCCGCTCCTGGATACAGCCTGACTGCTCCTTTCGGTCGCTCTCTCCCCCGCTTCTCCCTCAGGATGTGTGCGGGCAGGTGACTTCAGCTTTCTTTAGCAGGTCACCAGACAGCTCCACTTCCCTGCAGGACTGCCTTCTCAAGTGTTCAGTTGGATGTCTTCTCCGCTGAACGACTCGCTCTACCGCTCGGGCAGATGTCCTCTCTGCTGCACGCCTCTCTCGGGTTGTTCCACACAAACAATGGTTGGTCTCTCCGTCGGGGTTCTGCTGCAGGCTTAACGAATCCTTTCATCAAGCCCCACGTTGGGCGCCACATGTTAGATCCCGAGTTACCCCTGTTCAGGAGGTTCTGGACCAGCTCTCCGTCTTAAAGGGTCCGATCCTCCAGGCCTATGGGTATTACCCTATTAGGTATAACTGAGGACTGTTTAAGCTGATGTCGAAAAGATTCGCCTAGCTGTCTTCTTCTGAACGCCTACCCTGCTTACTCTGAAATGGCACCTGACTGAATAGCCCTAGAGCCAAATACCACCCCAGCCACGCCCGTTAACGACAGCTCTCTTCTCATTGATCAGTGCACTTGGTATAGTTGCTAGGATTGTATTTAGTGGCCAGAAAAATAGGCCCCAAGTATAAGTTAATTTCGTTGGCTAGAGCAAGCTATAAGAACCTTAAAGATGTTAAACACACTTTACCTAATGAATTACTACCTTAGTGAAGAAATAAATTCACTGTCTACTACTTTAAATGCAGTGATTATATATTTTATTGCAAAATTAAGCAAGGGCAAACATGCAACTTAGACTGATTAAAACTTAAGTAAACTGATAAAATCTCTAAAATTCAAAACCTGATTATGATAGCTGAGCTTGAGTATTTTGATGTCTTCTTTTTTGGAGAGAAGAGGAGGGGAAGGACTTGTCCTGCAGCGAAATCCTTCCTCCTCTGCTGGGCTGTTGACTCTGGTGGAAACTTGAGGCTTTGTGGAAACTGGAGGCTTTGTCCAAAGCCCTCAAATTGTCTCTAAGAGTCTTCAGTCTTTGTTGCAGTTGAGAGAGAGAAAAGCTTCAGAGTCCGATGATTCTTCAGTTGTAGTTACCCTCTGTGGCTCGATCTCTTGATGTCCACTGAAGAAAACTCTGAAGTATTCTCTAGTTGTTTGCTGTTCAGCTCCCCAACTCTTGTCTTAGGCTCTTGGTCCATTGCGGTAATGGTCTTGCTCCCAGTCCGATCTGCCGAGGAATAACCTCAATCTCTCTCTGACTCTTCTTCATATATCCTACTCCGTAGATGAGTTTCTTTGTCAAATCAGCCACCCCCCTTTTCCTGTCTACGTGACTACTGTCACATAGCTTGTTCATCCGTAAATTCAGTTGGGCCAGAGATGTCCTTATTTGGCCATTTCATTTCACCCTTGCTGACCCTTCTCTCCCAATGACTCATAGTCATGATATCTTCACCCAAACTTGGTGACCTTTTGCACAGTTATTTAACCTTTACCCTAATTCTCCGTACTTTAACCATATTATTTATTTTACAATCGGAAGATCAATTCAATTTATTAATCTTCAAATCAATGAGATATCCTGATTTTCAATCATCATAATATGTTTAATACCAAATATCTTTCTTTTAATCATTATTCAATATATTGCTTATAGCATTGTTAAGCTCTGTGTTTTGCAGATGGAAGTACGTTGCACTTCCCTTTTCTCACTCACTGTTGTTATTAAAGGGAGAAAGGCTCCAGTTTTATTCTTTGCGACCTGATAGCAAGAGCGTTGGGATCTCAACTTATTTGACAACATTCACCTCCATTGTATCTTGTGAGAACAAAAGTGTTGGTGACAGATGGAAATTTCAGTAAATAAAAACACTGATGTGCGGAAAACCTGTTTTTTTCTTATTTGGGTTAGGGTTACCTGATTATGCAAACTTTTTCCAGATATGTAGTTTGCTCTGCCACAGCCACGAACAGTGAACATGCATTGAGCAAAATTTTCAACCCCTTGGTCTCCTCTAAATCTAAATTATGACATAAGACAGAGAAAAAGTTAAATGTGTTCAGTCAATGAATTTTACTAAAAGGACAATCATGCTTGTGCTGTTTACTTACCTTAATGGAAAGCCAATCTTTTCAACAGAGCTCATGAAGAAGCAAAATGCTGTTGATGCTCTGTATAGCACCACTCAAAGCACTTTTACACTTACATCACATTCACATGCTGAGCTCAAACAGAAACTAACATTCATACACTGGTGGGGCAATTCGGGGTTCAGTATCTTGCCCAAGGACGCTTCAACATGCAGCCTGGAGGAGACTAGGATTGAACCGCCAACCTTCTGATTAACGGGGAACCTGCTCTACCACTGAGCCACAGCTGCCTTGTTATTATCTGTAGCACCCAGGTACATTATCTACAGCATAGTAACAAAATACTTAAGTGAATGTGCCATACTAAATAGAATATGGTAATATTAGGCTCAGCCACATTGCTTTGTCAAATGTTTACCTTTTGTGAATAACCATTAATCCCAGCAGAGATAACACTACCATATCTGAAAGGAAAAATACATTTTCAGAAAGTGTATCACCTCTGAAAATTATAATGGCTCTATATTGTGTACACAAATAATTAAGTTGGTCAATTCAGATTTTCATAAAAGGTATTTCCCAGGTTTTTCAAGGTTCAATTTACCATAAACCTAATGTACCATTTAGAATTTTTTCACTACAGAACAGCATGTTTCTTTACTCACTGTGCAATTATACTGTATGATTCTGCTTTAACCAAATTACAATTTGGGTATTCAAAAAGGTTTAATAAGCAAAGATGGGAAGCATCCTCGGGTATATATTAAATGGATGATTTACTTGGGGGTATACAGTATACAGTTAACAGTAGAACAGTTAAACAAATGTTGTACACATAGCCATGTTTCCTTGTTGTGTGGCACAGCAGATTTTTTCCTGACTGTCATCCTAATCCTGTCTTTTTTTTTATGGTAAATCAATGCTTTTACTGCCTAACGCTGAACTAAAGAATCATAATAAAATGATCAAGGCTTCTTGAGGAATGTTCTTAATTTACAGCATGCATCCTGATCCACACAGTGTGGAATGGATTAAGAGTGACCAAGGACCAATCATTAAATAGCTACCCATTCACGTTCATGTTAGAATTTTATAGAATGGGGGCACAAACTAACTGTATGTGCAGTCATTTCCTTACAATGTTGATTACCCACATACTTTGCCAAATATTTTTAGACAAATAGCTTAATTTTGTGCTCAAATTTACACAAAATTGCTTAGTTGCTAAAATGGGGTGGTGACGTATGACTACAGTAATTCCATAAGTCATACGTCATTCTTCAAGCTCATGTCATCCCTCCTTAAAAAAACTCATGCCGTCACGCCTCGTTAAGTCAGAGCGTCAAACCGATAAACATTGTTGTGAGCTAGCTAACCAATTTATCATATTATACACATTTTTTACTAAGAACTTACAATAGGTATTTCTCTCTGTGTCTGATGGTTGGTTTGTCTTTCTAGTTTAGTTAGCTAAGTTAAGTTGTAGTTGGCCAGGTGTAGTTAGCTAGCATAGTTATTGCAGAAACTTAAGAAGCTAAGAGAGGGTCTTAATTTTATTTTTTAGTTTCCTCCTCTTGGTTTAGTGTGCTGTTCATTTTCATTATGGCATCTGTGCGTGCGGTGTTGGAGGACAGATGACAGAAAACGCGTCGCACTTTCACCTGCCACCGTTTTATACAGTCTGCAACACGCATTTACTGACGGCCGTTTCACTGATGCATCGGCGGAGGATATGGTATCAGAAGTCTGGAGCTGAGGAGCGATGCTATCAGCGTTGCTGAAACGGTGAGCTGTGCACTCAAATTATTTATTCACACTAGCGAACTAACATTAGTTGATGAAGTAAAAACGTTTATTAATTAACATGATGTGTTGTCTGTGTGTGAGTGAGTATTACATCCTAATTATTAATTAATTTCAGGTCGTGAGGCAGGTTTGAATCCACCCATGGGCTTCTCTGTGTGGAGTTTGCATGTTCTTCCTGTGTTCATGTGTGTTTCGGTGTATAATGTTATATTTGTAAATGTATACTGAGTTTTGTAGATGGGTAAGCAAGCAGATGGGTATACACTGAAACTTAAGAAGACACATTACACACATTATTTAACACATCTCAGACTGAACATCAGCAGAGACGGAACATTATAAGCTTCGTAAAGGTCGATCTTATGGCAGGGCTTTTGTTATAATTACATTTTCTTCTTTACAGAAAGGAAGGACCTGAATCTGTGGAGGCCAGCCTTTATTAAACATCTGTACTTGACTGCAGCTTCTTCCACTCTGAGATGTGATGGTGAACCACGTTCAGAACGTCCATGAACACAGCACGCTGGAACCAGTTACAACATACCTTATACGGTTTGTGGTTAAAAATGATTAGTGGTCCAGTCTTCAGTGGTTCTGGTTGGTGCCTGGTTTAATTTGATTTCAGTGTCTCCAGAAATAAAATATTGTGGAGGTAAATTTCCCAAATTGTGCAAAGAATAAATTTATAAATGGAAATGCATCACACCAACATTTGTACTGAAGTAAATCACAACTAATTCTGTAGAGTAAAAATTCTGTTTTGAAACAGCCATTTTGGAGATTAAGAGTAAAAATAAATGAACAAGACTTTTTACAAATTACAAAAAATATTTCTAGCTTCTTGAAGACATAATTATTGCAGGGCTCTTTTACTGGACTGCACCAGTTTTAGCTTGGTGTACCTTATTAACAGAAACTAGTATTAAATGTACATGGATATACTGTGCAAACAAAAGCTAATGCCACTTTTTAGTCACAAGGTGGCAGCGTTGGCTCACAATACAAGAAGAATTTGGTCTTACAAATGTTCTATATGTTGTCTTTACTTCTGGGTTTTTTCACACGTGTACAACTTGTGAACAACATGATCTGCCTTTCCACAGGTTTCTCTCAGTAGTTCTGCATTGCAACCACGATGGAAGCTGAAAGGTTGCTGTGGTGTGTTATATTTTATAAACATGTTTTTCCTTTCCAAAGCATACACATCAGCCCTCATGGAGTCAATGTCTCGGGTTACATATGTAACCCTGGTTCCCCGAGAAGGGGAACGAGACACTGCGTCGGTTACGACACTATGGGAACGCCTCTAGGCGTAGCAGGTCTGAACGTGAATGAAATCACTCCAATCCTATTGGCTTGTTGCTAGAACGGTAAGGTGTGACGGAATAACCGGAGGAGTATAAAGCACACCTGTACACACTCATCATTAGCTTAAACTATGAAGCAGGCGCTTCAGGCGGGGAGAGAGGTGCGGCGGGCCGACGCAGTGTCTCGTTCCCCTTCTTGGGGAACCAGGGTTACATATGTAACCCGAGACGTTCCCCTTCGAGGGAACTCGAACTGCGTTGGTTACGACACTATGAGAACGAGATACCCACTAAACCGTGCCGAAACCCTGCCTGCCCCACTGTGCAATAAAGTGGCACGACTAAGAGGAGAGTGCACGAGTGCCAGGTGCCGAAGGAAGGTCAAGACTGTAAAACCGAATGAATGTGTGCGGAGTGGTCCAGCCAGCCGCTAAACAAAAATCCTGCAAAGAGGCCCCGGAAAGGAGGGCTCGAGAGGCCGCCATGCCTCTGGTAGAATGAGCCCTCACAGCCACAGGTGAAGGCAAACCGCGCACCTGATAGGCCAGGGAAATAGTCTGAACAATCCAGTTGCTAATAGTATGTTTGGATGCAGGGAGCCCGGCCCTGGGAGACCCAAAACACACTAGCAGCTGGTCAGCCTTCCTCCAACGGGAGGACCTCAGAGTGTAAATACTCAGTGCTCTGACAGAGCAGAGCAGATGAAGTCTCCCGTCCTCCGCCGTCACATGAGGTGGAGGATGAATGCCTGCAGCACTGTGGACCCTGCCGCACAAGAAGGCACTTTAGGGATGTATCCTAGACGAGGGTGCAGGATAGCCCTAATATTCCCCGGGGCAAACTCCAGGCTTGCGGGGAAACCGAAAGCGCTTGGAGATCCCCCACCCTCCTCAGAGAGGTGATAGCAAGGAGAAAGGCCATCTTGAGGGTCAAGTGCTTAGCCTCAGCTGACTCCAGGGGTTCGAAGGTGGCCTCAGCCAACGCCCCAAGAACCACCGCCAGATCCCAAGTGGGAACCTTGGACCGAGTCGCAGGTCTCATCCTCTGGGCACCACGGAGGATCCGTGTGGACGGGGCCCTGGAGCTGAGGAGGGTCTCGACTGCTCCGGCTGTTAGACCCGCCTCTAGGTACTGTGCCCCCTCAGGGGCCAGACCCACAGTCGCCATATGGCGGGGCAAGGGTGAAGAACCCGGCCCTGTGCCTGGGACAGCAGGTCTCTCCTCAGAGGGACCCGCCACGGCGTGCCGTCCAGGAGCGATCATGATGTCCGAGAACCACATCCGGGTTGGCCAGAACGGGGCTACGAGCAGTAGGCCGACATTGTCCTGGCGGACCCGCTCCAAAAAGCGTACAGACATAGCCTCGGCCACGAATGTACCATGGCGTCCAGACCCAACGGGGCTGGAGGAACGAGAGAAAACCATAGCGGGCAGTGCGTAGTCTCTTGAGACGCAAACAGATCAACGTCTATGGGGCCGAACTCTTTGCACAAGAGCTCCACCACTTCGGGGTGAAGTCTCCATCCCCCGGGCCTCAGCCCCTGCCTCGACAGCAGGTCTGCTCCCTGATTCTGCGTCCCCGGGAGATACATCGCCGTGAGCGATAGTAACCTCTGCTGGGACCACAGGAGGATCTGACGTGCCAGTCTGTACAGAGGGCGCGAGCGCAGACTGCCCTGGTGATTCAGATAGGCCACCACCGCTGTGTTGTTGGAACGAACCGGGACGTGGTGGCCTTGGAGATCGGGCTGGAAACTCCTTAGAGCCTGGAACACTGCCAACATCTCGAGACAGTTGATATGCCACTCGGATTGATGCATCCGCCAGGATCCCCTTGCAAAGCGGCCGTCCATGACCACGCCCCAGCCCGTGAGGGAGGATTCTGTTGAAATGACCAGCCGGCGACAAGACCCTCCCAGCATGGGCCCCTGGGACAGGAACAAAGTTTCCTTCCAAACTGATAGGGAACAAAGACCTTGCGCGTAACCCAAATCAGACGGAGAGGATTTCCCCTCGGGGAAAAACCCTTGGTCCTTAGCCACCACTGCAGGGGTCTCATGTGCAGCAGTCCAGATGGTATTACGCTGGACGCAGCCGCCAGGAGACCCAACACTCGTTGAAAGTGTTTTATAGTGATGGCGTGGCCTAACTTCACCCCTTTCACGGCAGCCAATATGGTGTCGACACGTGTCGGAGACAATTGTGCCCGCATCGTTGTCGAATCCCATACTACCCCTAGGAACGTAGTCCGTTGGGTGGGCGCCAGCACACTCTTCTTTGCGTTGAGCCTCAGCCCTAAATGCCGCAGATGAGCCAGAACGACATCTCGATGCCGAACCGCCAACTCTCAAGACTGGGCTAGGATGAGCCAGTCGTCGATGTAGTTGAAATCCGGACGCCCTGGAGCCTCAGCAGGGCCAGTGCTGCATCCATACACTTGGTGAATGTGCGAGGGGAAAGTGCCAGGCCGAATGGAAGAACCCGATACTGGTAAGCCACACCCCGAAGGTGAACCTCAGGAACTTCCTGTGAGAAGGACGGATGGAGACATGGAAATAGGCGTCCTTTAGATCTATCGTGACAAACCAATCCTCGGATTGGATGTGCGTCACAATGGCGGGGATGATGAGCATCTTGAACCTGAATCTCCTCAGAGACCGGTTAGAACCCGCAGATCCAAAATAGGGCGCAGCCCTCCGTCCTTCTTGGGGACTATGAAGTACCGGCTGTAGAACTGGCGTCTCTGTCTGGGGAGGAGACCCGTTCCACCGCCCCTTTCCACAGCAGAGTACGAACTTCCTGTCCCAACACCGGACCTTGCTCCGGGCGGACCACAGTCCAAACCACCCCGTTGAATTTTGGAGGGCGGGTTTTGAACTGTAGTCGAAACCCATCTATGGCAGTGCGCAGGACCCACGGAGAAATGTTTGTCAGGCTCCGCCAAGCCTCTGCAAAGTCTGCCAACAGAACCAGCCCCTCGGGGCTGGTGGTCGGTGTCTCGTGTGATCTTCTGGTGGACCAGAAGGCAGGGGAGAGCCGCCGAAGATCCACGGTGAGTGAGTCTGAACGCCGCCTGACTGCAGACCCTTGGGGCAGGCAGTACGGCGTGGACGCGATGGTGGCAGGTGCGTCCTGAACGTGTAAACGGCGGGATAACATCACCCGTTGCCACGGCGGAGGGGACCTCGATCGGCCTCCGAGCTCGTAGAGGGAAGGGACCTACGCCTGGCAGCCTCAGCTGCCTTGGGTCCAGACCGGCGAGGGAGGTACTTGCGGAACGCTTCGCCCTGCGTCTAACGCTCCATGGTTCTGCGAAGCTCCGCCAGATCTTCCTCAGAGGGACCCCCCCCTCTGAACCATCTCCTGTAGCAGGTCGGCTTGGTAGGCTTGAAGTACCGCATCATTTACATTCATCATGTAAATCAGGGCCCACACCACGGGAGAGAACACATCCGGCCATCCTCGGAAAAGAGAGCCATGCTGTACCTCAGTACCCGCACGGAAAGGGCTTCGCAACGGGCGCAGGCAGCCCCCTCGAGAGCTGCCCGGGCGTGCTCCATCCCCAAACATGAGACACACATCTCATGAGAATCTCCATCCGTGATGTACCGAGGGCAAGAAAAAAACACCTTCTGTACATCTGGTTGCCGGACATGCTGGTAGACTTCTTCTTCAGGTAAGACACACTGCTTGTAGGACTGGAGCTTTCTTCAAACAACATACAGAGCGCCTGCTGAATAGAAAAAAGCTAATGATGAGTGTGTACAGGTGTGCTTTATACTCCTCCGGTTATTCCGTCACACCTTACCGTTCTAGCAACAAGCCAATAGGATTGGAGTGATTTCATTCACGTTCAGACCTGCTACGCCTAGAGGCATTCCCATAGTGTCGTAACCGACGCAGTTCGAGTTCCCTCGAAGGGGAACTGCACCTGCCCCGCTTAGCAGATCAGCCAAAAGATCCTCATGGTTGGATGAAGCAGTCAGCCTTTGTCGGTTAACAGTTTAACACAGGACATAAATGTGAAACCAGCACAGAAGTTTTAGTTCACCGTTTTTAGGTTAAGATCTTTATTAATGAAGGAAAAGCCATATCAGTCCTACAACTTATATTATCCTTGGTCAAAGACATACTCAGTCACATTTGTCTATTTGTAAGATATCTATCTTGTGTATTTTCATGTACAGCCAGTAAATGTTAATTCAAATATTTTTTATTAATAAAATCTTGAGAATTGTACAGCTTTGGTTTGCTCTTGAGTCTTTTCTAGTTTAACCACACCATTTGGTACATCCACACATTTTTAATAAGTTCCAGTCTTGTGTTTGTGTTAATTGTTAATTGCAATTTTAAATATTAGAATACATTAATAGTTTTATGTAAGACATGTTTAATCTTTAATGCACTCTGCATTTGTTCAATATATATGATTGCAACCGCATAAGATGTGATTAATTTTATTGTCAACCTAATGAGGCTGTATAAAATGTGTAAATACCCCATTCTTCAGGACACAACACATAAAGGTAAGGACTTAATGGACATAGGACATAATGTGCCTGCCTTAGGCCCAGTAGACTGCCTGTAAACTGTATGGTATGCTTGGTAATATAGGGACGCAATATCTACAGCTAAAGCTGATGAAAATATCATTATTGTCAGTGTGATATAAGTAGTGGTGATGTACATAGGTTACAATGTGTTTCTTATAGCCTACATAAACAGAAATAATGTTGTGGTGGCAGCCCGGCTGACGGTGAGTGTCCTGGTTTTATTTCTCCTTTTTATCAGTTATTCTGCTTTTTCCTTGGTTTTCTGTTCCCTGCCTGCCTCCCTGTGTTTTCTCCCCTGTGTGTGCTCTCTCTCCCTCTGCTCCTGAGCCCAGCCAATGACCCGCACCTGCACCTCATCAGCCACCTCGTCAGCCTGCCACACCTGCCAGTAGTCAACCTCATCCCTGCCTGTATTTCAACCCCGGTTCGCCA
>NW_024041150.1:55441124-55470337 GCF_014851395.1 Micropterus salmoides
GAGATTATATGTGGCTCTACCAGAAAAAGTCACGGGATATGAGACAAGGTGGCCGAGACCAAAGGCGTTAAAGATGGCCATTGTGAACACCTCTGAGGAGGATGAAAACAACACTGATAAGTCATTAGAAGACACACCAAAGGCGAGCACAGAGGATGAGGAGCCAATCTTTGATGACCACGAGTCCGTCTCTTCACTATCATCTGAAGAGTTAAGGATCATGCGTAAAAGACGTGGAAGGCCTTTCCAGTCAAGTAGCGGGATTAGAATCTCTTCCAGTTGTGAGGTTCCCGCACCATCACAGGACAGCCTTCCACCAGCTCAACTTCTCAAGTCCAAGAGGCAATTGGATTTCTCAATGGAAGAAGTCTCAAAAATACTTGTCTGCACACCTTCAAAGTTTTCTTGTGGTGATGAGAAGTTGCGCCGAACAATTGCTGATGATTGTCTCTTACCAGCAAATCTTTCCAATGCCCTGCCTGGGCAAGCACCCCTTGCTAGCCCACAGAACCTACCTGCACACCTGACTGAGCAGAGCACACTGTTCCTTGCAGCACAGACGGCTCTGGAGGAACCAAGTAGCGAGCCCGAGCCCCTCACTACCAAGACCACAAATTGTGTGTCAGTGTCCCAAATTGAGCAGGTCCCATGGAATGTGCCAGCACCCCTGAGCCCCGTAGAGCAGACTCCCGACTGGCTGCTAAAAATACAAGAGGAGAAGGATGCACAAACCCCAGTGGGACTGGACCCAGAATGTGTTCTGAATCTTATGTTCCAGGAGACACCAGAGTTGGTGTCAGAAACACCAGAAGACCAGATGCCACAAACCCAAGCAGAGGAGGTTCAGAAGCCCTAGCCAGGCAGGACCCTGGCATGTGCTCAAAAACCCATCATGCAGGTGACACAGGAGTTGATACCAAGAACGCCATCAGAGGAGGTGTTTAGGGCATGTTCCTTGTTACAAGAAAGTAAAACACAGTGCCCCAAAGATGTGATTAGCTCTGGTTGGGAATAATCATGTTTAAGAGTTTTAGAGTAATATGTTCATTTATCTTTAAAAGGAGAAAGAATGCTGACGCTTTGATTTATTTAATTTTTTTGTTTATAATTTACAGTTTCTCTTTTTGTTAAATTGCAAGTTGGTCTAGGTAGTCTGTTACACACACACTTGCTCACACGCACAAGCACACAGGTGCACATGCACAGACATGCACACACACATTTTTACTTTTAATTATAATGTAAATTTTACTTAAAAAATATATCTCAGCAGAATTATTCAAGTAAATTTTTCCAAGACCAGTCTACATGCTTGTGTTTGCCTCTTATTTGAGCCTTTTCTTTATAGTTGTTCTGCTCATTCTCACTCTCAAGCAAATGTAATGATGAGTTGTCAAGACCCTCTGCTCTTTAAATTGTTATATATTAGCCGTAGATGAACAACTGAAAGTACTTCAAAGTCTAATATGTAAAGGATTAAGGGAGAGAACAGGCTGATTCCAAGTACCAACAGACACTTGTAGATGCTTCCTTTGTCACAGGAAGTAGAAAAAATAAAAAATGAAACTAGTTTCCATGTTTAAATTTAATCAACAATGTTCTTACCTTCCGTGATTCAATCTATAGTATAATGAATGCATGTAGATGAAAACATGGACTTCCTCTGTCAACAGGAAGTAGAAGCTGCAGCAGGAGCACGGACCGCATGGTGAGTAAGTGTCAGCTCTGTAATTTATCAAGTTTCTCATGCTAAAAGCGTTGATACTTGGTCTATTTTGTTGTATTTCAGTGAGAAAAATGCCAGTATCATGTTTTTATGCATTTTTTTAACATTTAAAAGGAAATTTCATTGCTTTTTCTGATAAAATGTGGAATGTAAATTTTATTTCCAAATTTCAGCCTACCTTCCACTTAATTCATGAAATGAAATTTAAAAAAAGCTTGCAGCTTTATTTTGTATTCTTATATTTGTGTTCAACTTCCTAGTTCATCCAGATTCAGTAATTACTGAAAAGTAATGGAGCCCCTCACTTTTTTAAAGTAATTTTGTTGCTTTTTCTGTTGAAAACGATCACTTCAATGACATAGATGAAAATTTGGAATGTAAATTTTATTTCCAAATGTCAATCTACCTTCCACTTGATTCATTAAATGAAATGAAAAAAACTTTATTTTGTATTCTTATGATTGTGTTCTAATTCCTAGTTCAACCAGATTCAGCAATTACTGAATAGAAATGGAGCCCCTCACTGCCAAGACCAAAGATAGTGTGTCAGCGCCCCCAACTGAGCAGGTCCCAGGGAAAGAGTCGGAACCCGTGAACCTCCTGCAGCAGACTCCCAACCGGATGCCACAAATGCAAGATAAGGCTGAAAAAAACCCACCGGGACTGGAGCCAGGATATTTTTCAAATCCTACGATCCAGGAGACACCAGAGTTGGTACCAGAAACACCAAAAGACCAGATGCCAAAAACCCAAGCAGAGGAGGTGAAGAAGCCCTAGCCAGGCCGGACCTGGCATGTGCTCAAAAACCCATCAACCCACCAGGGAGTTTGTGCCACAAATCGCATCAGAAGAGGTGTTTAGGGTTTGTTCATGTCCCTTGTTACAGGACAGTAAAAAACATTGCCCGAAGGATGTGATTAGCTCTGGGTGGGAATAATCATGTTTAAGAGTTTTGAGTAATATGTTCTTTTATTTTTAAAAGGAGAATGAACGCTGACGCTTTGATTTGTTTGATTTGATTTTTATGTTTGTAATTTTAGTCTTTTCGTTACATAGTCGTTCACACACACATGCTCATACATACACACACAAGCACACAGGTGCACATGAACAGACATGCACACATAAGTTTTGACTTTCTTTTTATAATGCAATAATAATGTAAAATTAACCTAAAAACATATCTCAGCAGAATTTAATTTGCAGGTGGACCCAGGAGTTTATGCCACGAACCCCATCAGAAGAGGTGTTCAGGGTTTGTTCATGTCCCTTGTTACAGGACAGTAAAAAACAGTGCCCGAAGGATGTGATTAGCTCTGGCTGGGAATAATCATGTTTAAGAGTTTTGAGTAATAAGTTCTTTTATCTTTAAAAGGAGAAAGAATGCTGACGCTTTGATTTGTTTGATTTGATTTTTATGTTTGTAATTTTAGTCTTTTTGTTACATAGTCATGCTGATACATACACACACAAGCACACAGGTGCACATGCAAAGACATTTTTTTTATAATGCAATAATGTAAATTTCTCAGCAGAATTTAATTTAATAAATTTTACAGACCAGTCAACATGCTTGTGTCTGCCTCATATTTGGGCCATTTCTTTATAAAGTTGTTCTGCTCATTATAAGTAAATGTAATGATAAGTTGTCAGTAGATTGTTGTTTCAACAGGTGGCTACATCACTCCACGGGAAAGTATTGATGAGTAATTGAGGGACCAAATGATGGATGACATTTTGGATGCAATTCAAAAGCTGATATATCAAGAACTAATTGAAAGAACGGGTTGATTTCAAGTAACACTTAAAAGTGTCTGCATCATTCTAGGTAAAAGTGTCAATGAGTTATTGAGGCACAAAATGATTCCAGATTCTCATCTTTTGCATTATATGGATGCCATTTTGGGTTCACTTCAGAGGCTGATATTTCAAAAACTGGTTGAACGGGTTGATTTCAAGTGTCAATAAAAGATGGAAGACTCCGGTATCAAGGACAGGTGTTTGCATCACTGTAGGTACAAGCATCAAGGAGTTATTAAGGGACCAAATCATTCCAGATTCTCATCTATTGAGTGCACCATAGATGCAAATCTGGAATGACTTTAAAGGCCAATTCTGCAAAGACAGAAAGAGAGAGAAACCTCATTCCATGTACCAGTGGGAGGTTTAAGAGTGCCTTACCACACACAGGTGGCTTCATCGCTCTAGTCACAATTAATGATGAGTTATTAAGGGAAGAAATCATTCCAGATTCTCATCTATTGAGTGCACCATAGATGCAAATCTGGAATGACTTTGAAGGCCAATTCTGCAAAGACAGAAAGAGAGAGAAACCTCATTCCATGTACCAGTGGGAGGTTTAGGATTGCCTTATCACATACAGTTGGCTGCATCGCTCTAGTCACAATTAATGATGAGTTATTAAGGGGCCAAATGATTCCAGATTCTCATCTATTTAGTGGGCCATAGATTCAAATCTGGAATCAGTTTGAAGGGCTATATTTTAAGGACAGATGGAGATAGAAAAATGATTCTAAGTACCAGTGGGAGCTATTAGAGTGCCTTATCACATACAGGTGGCTACATCACTCCAGGCACAATTAATGATGAGTTTTTTAGGGGCAAAGTGATTCCAGATTTGAATGTATTGCATTATATGGATGAAATTTTCGGTGCTCTTCAAAGGCTATTATTTCTAAAACTGATTGACAGAACGGGTTGATTTAAAGTACCAGTAGAAGCTTGACAACTGCTGTATCACATACAAGTGTATCCATAATTCTAGACGCAAGTATCCGTGAGTTATTGAGGGACTAAATGATTCCAGATTCCTATCTATTGCATTATGTGGATGGAATTTTGGGTCCACTTCAAAGGCTGATATTTCAAAAAAGTTATTGAAGGAACGGTTTTATTTCAAGTAGTTATAAAAGTTGGAAGACTCCTGTATAAAGGACAGGTGTCTGCATGACTGTAGGTACATGTAATGATGAGTTAGTAAGGCACCAAATGATTCCAGATTCTCATCCATTTAGTGGGCTAAATATGCAGATCTGGAGTTACATGAAAGGCTAGCACTTTAAAGAAAGAGGGAGAGAGTGGTCTGGGTCCAAGTACCTAAATGGCGATGCCCATATGGTGTCTGCAGAAATCAGGGCAACGATTAATGCCATTTGTTCTTACCTGGGTCTGTGTGGCTAACTGTCAGTCATTACAAACTTTCATACTGAGAAAATTTATTGTGGCACCGTATTTACCTATGTGGGATGTATGCATGGTCACAACCAAAAGGTATGGTCACGTCTCTGCCCATTTGGAGTTGCCTTGAACCAGTACTGTGGGTTAATTTCTTCCGTTCCATGTATTCATGAACAGGATGTGAAAATGGGATTTTTGACCTTTGCCTGTGTTTCAAGTAGCACAAGTGATGATGAGCTAATAAAGAAACCGAAACATTCTATATTCTCAAGTCCAAAGGATCGACTACACTTTGGGTGCACTTCAAAAGCTGATATGTCAATAACTGATTGAAGGAAGGAGTTCATTTCAATTGCCAATAAAAGCTTGAAGCCTGCTGGATCAAATTCAGGTTGCTGCATCATTCCAGCTACAAGAATCAATGAGTTATTGAGGGACCAAATGATTTCAGATTCTCCTGTTTTGCATTATATGGATGACATTTTGGGTGCAATCAAAAGCTGATATATCAAGAACTAATTGAAAGAAGGGGTTGATTTCAAGTACCGCTTAAAGCTTGAAGACTGCTGTTTCACATACAGGTGTCTGCATCATTCTAGGAAAAAGTGTCAATGAGTTATTGAGGCACAAAATGATTCCAGATTCTCATCTTTTGCATTATATGGATGCCATTTTGGGTTCACTTCAGAGGCTGATATTTCAAAAACTGGCTGAAGGAACGGGTTGATTTCAAGTGTCAATAAAAGGTGGAAGACTCCGGTATCAAGGGCAGGTGTTTGCATCACTGTAGGTACAAACATCAAGGAGTTATTAAGGGACCAAATCATTCCAGATTCTCATCTATTGAGTGCACCATAGATGAGAATCTGGAATGACTTTGAAGGCCAATTCTGCAAAGACGGAAGGAGAAAGAAACCTCATTCCATGTACCAGTGGGAGGTTTAAGAGTGCCTTACCACACACAGGTGGCTTCATCGCTCTAGTCACAATTAATGATGAGTTATTAAGGGAAGAAATCATTCCAGATTCTCATGTATTTAGTGGGCCATAGATTCAAATCTGGAATTATTTTGAAGAGTTCTATTTTAAAGGTAGACAGAGAGAGAGGGCTCATTCCATATTGTTATACACTGTGTTTGAATTGTTGAATCCCAACATTTGCCTATGTTAGGAATCTGGAATTCATACATGTGTACACTTGTTTTGATACAGTGTGTTTAAATAGTAGAATCATGAGATTTGCCCATGTTCAGAAGTTGGAATGAGGAATGTGGAATATGAAATGAAGGATTTTCCATAAGTGGGGAGGTTTATATTGTGTGTGTAGACAGACGGCACAAAATGATCCCAGATTCTCATCCTTTGCATTATATGGATGCCATTTTGGGTTCAATTCAGAGGCTGATATTTCAAAAACTGGTTGAAGGAACGGGTTGATTTCAAGTGTCAATAAAAGGTGGAAGACTCCAGTGTCAAGGACAGGTGTTTGCATCACTGTAGGTATAAGCATCAAGGAGTTATTAAGGGACCAAATCATTCCAGATTCTCATCTATTGAGTGCACCATAGATGAGAATCTGGAATGACTTTGAAGGCCAATTCTGCAAAGACGGAAAGAGAGAGAAACCTCATTCCATGTGCCAGTGTGAGGTTTAAGAGTGCCTTACCACACACAGGTGGCTGCATCGCTCTAGTCACAATTAATGATGAGTTATTAAGGGAAGAAATCATTCCATATTCTCATCTATTTAGTGGGCCATAGATTCAAATCTGGAATTATGTTGAAGGGTTCTATTTCAAAGGTAGACAGAGAGAGAGGGCTTATTCCATATTGTTATACACTGTGTTTGAATTGTTGAATCCCAACATTTGCCTATGTTAGGAATCTGGAATTCATACATGTGTACACTTGTTTTGATACAGTGTTTAAATAGTAGAATCATGAGATTTGCCCATGTTCAGAAGTTGGAATGAGGAATGTGGAATATGAAATGAAGGATATTCCATAAGTGGGGAGGTTTATATTGTGTGTGGAGACAGACGGCACAAAATGATCCCAGATTCTCGTCCTTTGCATTATATGGATGCCATTTTGGGTTCACTTCAGAGGCTGATTTTTCAAAAACTGGCTGAAGGAACGGGTTGATTTCAAGTGTCAATAAAAGGTGGAAGACTCTGGTATCAAGGACAGGTGTTTACATAACTGTAGGTACAAGCATCAAGGAGTTATTAAGGGACCAAATCATTCCAGATTCTCATCTATTGAGTGCACCATAGATGAGAATCTGGAATGACTTTGAAGGCCAATTCTGCAAAGGCAGAAAGAGAGAGAAACCTCATTCCATGTACCAGTGTGAGGTTTAAGAGTGCCTTACCACACACATGTGGCTGCATCGCTCTAGTCACAATTAATGATGAGTTATTAAGGAAAGAAATCATTCCATATTCTCATCTATTTAGTGGGCCATAGATTCAAATCTGGAATTATTTTGAAGGGTTCTATTTTAAAGGTATACAGAGAGAGAGGGCTTATTCCATATTGTTACACACTGTGTTTGAATTGTTGAATCCCAACATTTGCCTATGTTCGGAATCTGGAATTCATACATGTGTACACTTGTTTTGATACAGTGTGTTTAAATAGTAGAATCATGAGATTTGCCCATGTTCAGAAGTTGGAATGAGGAATGTGGAATATGAAATGAAGGATTTTCCAAAAGTGGGGAGGTTTATATTCTGTGTGTAGACAGACGGCACAAAATGATCCCAGATTCTCATCTTTTGCATTATATGGATGCCATTTTGGGTTCAATTCAGAGGCTGATTTTCAAAACTGGTGAAGGAACGGGTTGATTTCAAGTGTCAATAAAAGGTGGAAGACTCTGGTATCAAGGACAGGTGTTTACATAACTGTAGGTACAAGCATCAAGGAGTTATTAAGGGACCAAATCATTCCAGATTCTCATCTATTGAGTGCACCATAGATGAGAATCTGGAATGACTTTGAAGGCCAATTCTGCAAAGACGGAAGGAGAGAGAAACCTCATTCCATGTACCAGTGGAGGTTTAAGAGTGCCTTACCACACACAGGTGGCTGCATCGCTCTAGTCACAATTAATGATGAGTTATTAAGGGAAGAAATCATTCCAGATTCTCATCTATTTAGTGGGCCATAGATTCAAATCTGGAATTATTTTGAAGGGTTCTATTTTAAAGGTAGACAGAGAGAGAGGGCTTATTCCATATTGTTATACACTGTGTTTGAATTGTTGAATCCCAACATTTGCCTATGTTAGGAATCTGGAATTCATACATGTGTACACTTGTTTTGATACAGTGTGTTTAAATAGTAGAATCATGAGATTTGCCCATGTTCAGAAGTTGGAATGAGGAATGTGGAATATGAAATGAAGGATTTTCCAAAAGTGGGGAGGTTTATATTCTGTGTGTAGACAGACGGCACAAAATGATCCCAGATTCTCATCTTTTGCATTATATGGATGCCATTTTGGGTTCACTTCAGAGGCTGATATTTCAAAAACTGGCTGAAGGAACGGGTTGATTTCAAGTGTCAATAAAAGGTAGAAGACTCCGGTATCAAGGGCAGGTGTTTGCATCACTGTAGGTACAAACATCAAGGAGTTATTAAGGGACCAAATCATTCCAGATTCTCATCTATTGAGTGCACCATAGATGAGAATCTGGAATGACTTTGAAGGCCAATTCTGCAAAGACGGAAGGAGAGAGAAACCTCATTCCATGTACCAGTGGAGGTTTAAGAGTGCCTTACCACACACAGGTGGCTTCATCGCTCTAGTCACAATTAATGATGAGTTATTAAGGGAAGAAATCATTCCAGATTCTCATCTATTTAGTGGGCCATAGATTCAAATCTGGAATTATTTTGAAGGGTTCTATTTTAAAGGTATACAGAGAGAGAGGGCTTATTCCATATTGTTACACACTGTGTTTGAATTGTTGAATCCCAACATTTGCCTATGTTCGGAATCTGGAATTCATACATGTGTACACTTGTTTTGATACAGTGTGTTTAAATAGTAGAATCATGAGATTTGCCCATGTTCAGAAGTTGGAATGAGGAATGTGGAATATGAAATGAAGGATATTCCATAAGTGGGGAGGTTTATATGTGTGTGGAGACAGACGGCACAAAATGATCCCAGATTCTCGTCCTTTGCATTATATGGATGCCATTTTGGGTTCACTTCAGAGGCTGATTTTTCAAAAACTGGCTGAAGGAACGGGTTGATTTCAAGTGTCAATAAAAGGTGGAAGACTCTGGTATCAAGGACAGGTGTTTACATAACTGTAGGTACAAGCATCAAGGAGTTATTAAGGGACCAAATCATTCCAGATTCTCATCTATTGAGTGCACCATAGATGAGAATCTGGAATGACTTTGAAGGCCAATTCTGCAAAGGCAGAAAGAGAGAGAAACCTCATTCCATGTACCAGTGTGAGGTTTAAGAGTGCCTTACCAACACATGTGGCTGCATCGCTCTAGTCACAATTAATGATGAGTTATTAAGGAAGAAATCATTCCATATTCTCATCTATTTAGTGGGCCATAGATTCAAATCTGGAATTATTTTGAAGGGTTCTATTTTAAAGGTATACAGAGAGAGAGGGCTTATTCCATATTGTTACACACTGTGTTTGAATTGTTGAATCCCAACATTTGCCTATGTTCGGAATCTGGAATTCATACATGTGTACACTTGTTTTGATACAGTGTGTTTAAATAGTAGAATCATGAGATTTGCCCATGTTCAGAAGTTGGAATGAGGAATGTGGAATATGAAATGAAGGATTTTCCAAAAGTGGGGAGGTTTATATTCTGTGTGTAGACAGACGGCACAAAATGATCCCAGATTCTCATCTTTTGCATTATATGGATGCCATTTTGGGTTCAATTCAGAGGCTGATTTTTCAAAGACTGGTTGAAGGAACGGGTTGATTTCAAGTGTCAATAAAAGGTGGAAGACTCTGGTATCAAGGACAGGTGTTTACATAACTGTAGGTACAAGCATCAAGGAGTTATTAAGGGACCAAATCATTCCAGATTCTCATCTATTGAGTGCACCATAGATGAGAATCTGGAATGACTTTGAAGGCCAATTCTGCAAAGACGGAAGGAGAGAGAAACCTCATTCCATGTACCAGTGGGAGGTTTAAGAGTGCCTTACCACACACAGGTGGCTGCATCGCTCTAGTCACAATTAATGATGAGTTATTAAGGGAAGAAATCATTCCAGATTCTCATCTATTTAGTGGGCCATAGATTCAAATCTGGAATTATTTTGAAGGGTTCTATTTTAAAGGTAGACAGAGAGAGAGGGCTTATTCCATATTGTTATACACTGTGTTTGAATTGTTGAATCCCAACATTTGCCTATGTTAGGAATCTGGAATTCATACATGTGTACACTTGTTTTGATACAGTGTGTTTAAATAGTAGAATCATGAGATTTGCCCATGTTCAGAAGTTGGAATGAGGAATGTGGAATATGAAATGAGGATTTTCCAAAAGTGGGGAGGTTTATATTCTGTGTGTAGACAGACGGCACAAAATGATCCCAGATTCTCATCTTTTGCATTATATGGATGCCATTTTGGGTTCACTTCAGAGGCTGATATTTCAAAAACTGGCTGAAGGAACGGGTTGATTTCAAGTGTCAATAAAAGGTAGAAGACTCCGGTATCAAGGGCAGGTGTTTGCATCACTGTAGGTACAAACATCAAGGAGTTATTAAGGGACCAAATCATTCCAGATTCTCATCTATTGAGTGCACCATAGATGCAATTCTGGAATGACTTTGAAGGCCAATTCTGCAAAGACGGAAGGAGAGAGAAACCTCATTCCATGTGCCAGTGTGAGGTTTAAGAGTGCCTTACCACACACAGGTGGCTTCATCGCTCTAGTCACAATTAATGATGAGTTATTAAGGGAAGAAATCATTCCAGATTCTCATCTATTTAGTGGGCCATAGATTCAAATCTGGAATTATTTTGAAGGGTTCTATTTTAAAGGTATACAGAGAGAGAGGGCTTATTCCATATTGTTACACACTGTGTTTGAATTGTTGAATCCCAACATTTGCCTATGTTCGGAATCTGGAATTCATACATGTGTACACTTGTTTTGATACAGTGTGTTTAAATAGTAGAATCATGAGATTTGCCCATGTTCAGAAGTTGGAATGAGGAATGTGGAATATGAAATGAAGGATATTCCATAAGTGGGGAGGTTTATATTGTGTGTGGAGACAGACGGCACAAAATGATCCCAGATTCTCGTCCTTTGCATTATATGGATGCCATTTTGGGTTCACTTCAGAGGCTGATTTTTCAAAAACTGGCTGAAGGAACGGGTTGATTTCAAGTGTCAATAAAAGGTGGAAGACTCTGGTATCAAGGACAGGTGTTTACATAACTGTAGGTACAAGCATCAAGGAGTTATTAAGGGACCAAATCATTCCAGATTCTCATCTATTGAGTGCACCATAGATGAGAATCTGGAATGACTTTGAAGGCCAATTCTGCAAAGGCAGAAAGAGAGAGAAACCTCATTCCATGTACCAGTGTGAGGTTTAAGAGTGCCTTACCAACACATGTGGCTGCATCGCTCTAGTCACAATTAATGATGAGTTATTAAGGAAGAAATCATTCCATATTCTCATCTATTTAGTGGGCCATAGATTCAAATCTGGAATTATTTTGAAGGGTTCTATTTTAAAGGTATACAGAGAGAGAGGGCTTATTCCATATTGTTACACACTGTGTTTGAATTGTTGAATCCCAACATTTGCCTATGTTCGGAATCTGGAATTCATACATGTGTACACTTGTTTTGATACAGTGTGTTTAAATAGTAGAATCATGAGATTTGCCCATGTTCAGAAGTTGGAATGAGGAATGTGGAATATGAAATGAAGGATTTTCCAAAAGTGGGGAGGTTTATATTCTGTGTGTAGACAGACGGCACAAAATGATCCCAGATTCTCATCTTTTGCATTATATGGATGCCATTTTGGGTTCAATTCAGAGGCTGATTTTTCAAAGACTGGTTGAAGGAACGGGTTGATTTCAAGTGTCAATAAAAGGTGGAAGACTCTGGTATCAAGGACAGGTGTTTACATAACTGTAGGTACAAGCATCAAGGAGTTATTAAGGGACCAAATCATTCCAGATTCTCATCTATTGAGTGCACCATAGATGAGAATCTGGAATGACTTTGAAGGCCAATTCTGCAAAGACGGAAGGAGAGAGAAACCTCATTCCATGTACCAGTGGGAGGTTTAAGAGTGCCTTACCACACACAGGTGGCTGCATCGCTCTAGTCACAATTAATGATGAGTTATTAAGGGAAGAAATCATTCCAGATTCTCATCTATTTAGTGGGCCATAGATTCAAATCTGGAATTATTTTGAAGGGTTCTATTTTAAAGGTAGACAGAGAGAGGGCTTATTCCATATTGTTACACACTGTGTTTGAATTGTTGAATCCCAACATTTGCCTATGTTCGGAATCTGGAATTCATACATGTGTACACTTGTTTTGATACAGTGTGTTTAAATAGTAGAATCATGAGATTTGCCCATGTTCAGAAGTTGGAATGAGGAATGTGGAATATGAAATGAAGGATTTTCCAAAAGTGGGGAGGTTTATATTCTGTGTGTAGACAGACGGCACAAAATGATCCCAGATTCTCATCTTTTGCATTATATGGATGCCATTTGGGTTCACTTCAGAGGCTGATATTTCAAAAACTGGCTGAAGGAACGGGTTGATTTCAAGTGTCAATAAAAGGTAGAAGACTCCGGTATCAAGGGCAGGTGTTTGCATCACTGTAGGTACAAACATCAAGGAGTTATTAAGGGACCAAATCATTCCAGATTCTCATCTATTGAGTGCACCATAGATGAGAATCTGGAATGACTTTGAAGGCCAATTCTGCAAAGACGGAAGGAGAGAGAAACCTCATTCCATGTGCCAGTGTGAGGTTTAAGAGTGCCTTACCACACACAGGTGGCTTCATCGCTCTAGTCACAATTAATGATGAGTTATTAAGGGAAGAAATCATTCCAGATTCTCATCTATTTAGTGGGCCATAGATTCAAATCTGGAATTATTTTGAAGGGTTCTATTTTAAAGGTAGACAGAGAGAGAGGGCTTATTCCATATTGTTATACACTGTGTTTGAATTGTTGAATCCCAACATTTGCCTATGTTCGGAATCTGGAATTCATACATGTGTACACTTGTTTTGATACAGTGTGTTTAAATAGTAGAATCATGAGATTTGCCCATGTTCAGAAGTTGGAATGAGGAATGTGGAATATGAAATGAAGGATTTTCCATAAGTGGGGAGGTTTATATTGTGTGTGGAGACAGACGGGAGAAATTGTAGACCATTAGACTTTGTCTGGTAATGCTTTATAGGGGAAGTTGTCCGAGTCCATATTGTGATGAATCATGTTGGAATAGTGGAATCACAAGTAATTATACACTGTAAGTGGGATGATCTGTGCCTAAGTGAGTAGGCTGCAACGCTGAACGTGGCTTGTGTTACAATGCATATATAGGAATGTAAATGACTGAGTTTACCAAAACATTGAGAAAAAGTGTATAAGCAATTGTCCATCTGATAGATTTTGAAAAAAAACATAAAGTGTGATATAAAATGAAATCGTCAATGAATGCAATGGATGAAACACAGCAATGAAAAATGCGAAATTAAGGCAAAATAGATTAGGAAATGGTATGAATTCCAATTTCACATTTATTGCAGTTCATTTTTTCCATGCGCCACCTGGTGGTTGGTCATTATATTGCAACTTTTTTGTGGTGTGCAAAATAATAAAAGTGGTATGTACATGTTCAGAAAAAAACGCCGAATGGAACTGCGAAGTCAGCATACCTCTGAAGTGCTTCCGAAAAATATTCCAAAAAGTGAAAAAGATGAGATAAGGGGTTTTTCCAACTCAGGAGGCGACGAGAAACGTTTCTGTCCGAGTTTGAGCGCTGTGGCACGCCTAGAAAAAAATGTCAAGGTTAGGGAGTTGCCCCTAATTAGGGTTAGGGTTAGGGTGTATTATTCTATCTCGATGACCTCCCCCGTGCTGTCCGCCGACTAACACGGTTTGGAGTAGGAGGCCAAAGGCAATGCACTGGCCGGCGCAAGTATCTCTAGGCCCTCCCAGCTGTGTGCACCTACCCAGCGGAGAAAAGTTAGAAGAGAATTGAAATTGGTTGGGTTTAGGCATAATGTTGTAATGGTTATGTTTAGAAAAAAACCACCGGCAAGGCGATAGAAGCCATGAATGCTGGCCAAAAGAGCCTACTGAAGGTCAGGATGAGATGTGGCAGAAAGGAGATCCCTGTGACAGCCCCCGGGAGACCGCGAGACAGCTGTATGAAGCAGTCAAGTGACCGTAACCACGACCTGGTGAGATGAGATGAGATGTGGCAGGAAGGAGATCCCTATGACAGCCCCCGGGAGACCGCGAGCCAGCTGTATGAAGCAGTCAAGCGACCGTCAACACATCCAGGAAGAGATGAGAGTGGCAGGAAGGAGATCCCTATGACAGCCCCCGGGAGACCGCGAGACAGCTGTATTAAGCAGTCAAGTGACTGTAAACACATCCTGGAAGAGATGAGATGTGGCAGGAAGGAGATCCCTATGACAGCCCCCGGGAGACCGCGAGCCAGCTGTATGAAGCAGTCAAGTGACCTTAACCACGAACTGGATGAGATGAGAATGACAGCCCCCGGGAGACCGCGAGACAGCTGCATGAAGCAGTCAAGTGACTGCAATCCATCGTGATGGCTGACTTATTTGAAGAAAGATCCAGAAATCCGGATCCAGGAATCAGTCTGATTTTACATTGGAGAAGTTATTAATCCTGCTCTGTAGTCCTATTTATTTGATTAGAAGGCTGTATTAGCCCAATAGACATTGTTATTTATGTTACAATAAATTGTGGGAACATCGTCAGCAGTGTGCCTCGAGATCATTGGGTGTTTCGGCCACTTATCACTGGACACCCTCTCCCAAGGAAGGCCCCGCCGAGATTGATCAAGTCCCGGGGTGTGTCCCAAGGCCAATTGGTTGGTTAACCTTATTGTTAAGTGTTGGCGTTAGCTAGTATTAAAGGTGCTATATTAGTTTTAATAACCTTGAGATGTTTGTGTAGCTGAGCAGTCACTTACAGAGAAGACGAAGTTGTCGTCTAAAGAGATGGATCCATGGGTTGAAAGAGGAATCGCTGTGAAGCCACTGTCTGAAGTACCATGAAGACCGGCAGGGGGCGCTGCGGAGAACCATGGGGACAGGCCAGGGGGCGCTCTCGAGCTTGCGCAGCCTCCTCTTGTGTCCCAATTACACCGCACGACTCCAAGAGGTAAAGATCCAGGAAGCAAGAAGGAGGGAGGAGTCTGCTGACAACTCCAGTCTGCTGCATGGACGTCTCAGTCAGGGTGCAACATCAATTTTTTAGAACTAGCGTATTTTAACGGTAAAGTGTGGGCTTTTTGGATGCTGAGAGGTAGTATGGCTGAATAGCCAATATAAACCCTAACTGCAAGGACCCCAACCGAGAATATAACTCAAAAGGGAGCAAAATCACTCAAAAGGGGCGTGGTCTAAGCCGCTAAGCAAGAAGTAATCCCACTAGAAGTAATTTTCTGGGCGTGTGATATATTGTCGGAAAGCACAGCTTCCTGCTGTAATTCTGACATGATCCAAGCTCACAGGAGAGGATGAGACTGCCTATAACAGCCCCCATGAGTCCATGAGACAGCTGTGAAGAGCTAAGCTACTATCCAGAAGGGGAAAGACTGTATGCAGCAACAGGGAAAGGAAATGGGAGATGTGACTACATCATCACCACTACCCCGCCTGTCTGGGCGTACCCTGGATCCCCCCCACCGCTCATCTCCAGAGAGGGAGAGAGGAAGGGGAGACGTGCTACATGTGGGAGAGAGGGAGAGAGAGAGAGAGAGAAAAAGGCATCTGGTGCACCTTTGCTTAGAGAGAACCCGGCGATCCGAAGGCACGGGCGGGTTAGGGTGTATTATTCTATCTCGATGACCTCCCCCGTGCTGTCCGCCGACTAACACGGTTTGGAGTAGGAGGCCAAAGGCAATGCACTGGCCGGCGCAAGTATCTCTAGGCCCTCCCAGCTGTGTGCACCTACCCAGCGGAGAAAAGTTAGAAGAGAATTGAAATTGGTTGGGTTTAGGCATAATGTTGTAATGGTTATGTTTAGAAAAAAACCACCGGCAAGGCGATAGAAGCCATGAATGCTGGCCAAAAGAGCCTACTGAAGGTCAGGATGAGATGTGGCAGAAAGGAGATCCCTGTGACAGCCCCCGGGAGACCGCGAGACAGCTGTATGAAGCAGTCAAGTGACCGTAACCACGACCTGGGTGAGATGAGATGAGATGTGGCAGGAAGGAGATCCCTATGACAGCCCCCGGGAGACCGCGAGCCAGCTGTATGAAGCAGTCAAGCGACCGTCAACACATCCAGGAAGAGATGAGATGTGGCAGGAAGGAGATCCCTATGACAGCCCCCGGGAGACCGCGAGACAGCTGTATTAAGCAGTCAAGTGACTGTAAACACATCCTGGAAGAGATGAGATGTGGCAGAAGGAGATCCCTATGACAGCCCCCGGGAGACCGCGAGCCAGCTGTATGAAGCAGTCAAGTGACCTTAACCACGAACTGGATGAGATGAGAATGACAGCCCCCGGGAGACCGCGAGACAGCTGCATGAAGCAGTCAAGTGACTGCAATCCATCGTGATGGCTGACTTATTTGAAGAAAGATCCAGAAATCCGGATCCAGGAATCAGTCTGATTTTACATTGGAGAAGTTATTAATCCTGCTCTGTAGTCCTATTTATTTGATTAGAAGGCTGTATTAGCCCAATAGACATTGTTATTTATGTTACAATAAATTGTGGGAACATCGTCAGCAGTGTGCCTCGAGATCATTGGGTGTTTCGGCCACTTATCACTGGACACCCTCTCCCAAGGAAGGCCCCGCCGAGATTGATCAAGTCCCGGGGTGTGTCCCAAGGCCAATTGGTTGGTTAACCTTATTGTTAAGTGTTGGCGTTAGCTAGTATTAAAGGTGCTATATTAGTTTTAATAACCTTGAGATGTTTGTGTAGCTGAGCAGTCACTTACAGAGAAGACGAAGTTGTCGTCTAAAGAGATGGATCCATGGGTTGAAAGAGGAATCGCTGTGAAGCCACTGTCTGAAGTACCATGAAGACCCGGCAGGGGGCGCTGCGGAGAACCATGGGGACAGGCCAGGGGGCGCTCTCGAGCTTGCGCAGCCTCCTCTTGTGTCCCAATTACACCGCACGACTCCAAGAGGTAAAGATCCAGGAAGCAAGAAGGAGGGAGGAGTCTGCTGACAACTCCAGTCTGCTGCATGGACGTCTCAGTCAGGGTGCAACATCAATTTTTTAGAACTAGCGTATTTTAACGGTAAAGTGTGGGCTTTTTGGATGCTGAGAGGTAGTATGGCTGAATAGCCAATATAAACCCTAACTGCAAGGACCCCAACCGAGAATATAACTCAAAAGGGAGCAAAATCACTCAAAAGGGGCGTGGTCTAAGCCGCTAAGCAAGAAGTAATCCCACTAGAAGTAATTTTCTGGGCGTGTGATATATTGTCGGAAAGCACAGCTTCCTGCTGTAATTCTGACATGATCCAAGCTCACAGGAGAGGATGAGACTGCCTATAACAGCCCCCATGAGTCCATGAGACAGCTGTGAAGAGCTAAGCTACTATCCAGAAGGGGAAAGACTGTATGCAGCAACAGGGAAAGGAAATGGGAGATGTGACTACATCATCACCACTACCCCGCCTGCCTGGGCGTACCCTGGATCCCCCCCACCGCTCATCTCCAGAGAGGGAGAGAGGAAGGGGAGACGTGCTACATGTGGGAGAGAGAGAGAGAGAGAGAGAGAGAGAGAGAGAAAGGCATCTGGTGCACCTTTGCTTAGAGAGAACCCGGCGATCCGAAGGCACGGGCGGGTTAGGGTGTATTATTCTATCTCGATGACCTCCCCCGTGCTGTCCGCCGACTAACACGGTTTGGAGTAGGAGGCCAAAGGCAATGCACTGGCCGGCGCAAGTATCTCTAGGCCCTCCCCGCACGGAAGTAGGAACCGAAGGAGTCGGAGAGCATAGAAGTGAGTGAGAACAGACCGAGTCAGTTGTCAGCAGCCTATAGGCGGAGCGGGTCATTTTGATCTTGTAGGTATCAAGGTAAGTATTAGGTATGTCTTTTATTTTTAGGTTTCAATTAGGTAAGTATTAGGTATTTCTTTAGGTTTCAATTAGGTAAGTACAAGGTATTTTATTGAGGTAGGTATTATATTAATATTAATGACACATCATCAGTAGTGAGCCTTGGGATCATGGGGTGTTTCGGCCACTTATCACTAGACACCCCTCACCCAAGGAAGGCCCTCCCGAGAGTGATCAAGTCTCGGGGTGTGTCTTGATAAAGTATTAAGAATTAGTATTGATAGAGTATTTTGGAGGATTAGTAGTGAAGTCTACTCTATTAAGGTTCTGACTTCCCCCTTACCCGAAACTATGTCTACCCTTGCTAGGTTGAAGGTTGCCTAACCCCAACCAGAAGCTGTACCTACCCTTGCTAGGTTGAAGGTTGCCTAACCCAAACCAGAAGCTGTACCTACCCTTGCGGGTTGAAGGTTGCCTAACCCCAACCAGAAGCTGTATCTACCCTGCTAGGTTGAAGGTTGCCTAACCCTAACCAGATGGTGAGGCTGCCTAGCCCCAACCCTAAGCTATGTCTACCCTGGCTAGGTTGGAGGTTGCCTAACCCAACCAGAAGCCGTACTACCTTGCTAGGTTGAAGGTTGCCTACCCCAACCGGATGGTGAGGCTGTCTAGCCCCAACCCTAAGCTATGTCTACCCTGGCTAGGTTGAAGGTTGCCTAACCCCAACCCGAAGCTGTATCTACCCTTGCTAGGTTGGAGGTTGCCTAACCCCAACCGGGTGGTGAGGCTGCCTAGCCCCGACCCTAAGCTATGTCTACCCTTGCTAGGTTGAAGGTTGCCTAACCCCAACCAGAAGCTGTATCTACCCTTGCTAGGTTGGAGGTTGCCTAACCCCAACCGGGTGGTGAGGCTGCCTAGCCCCGACCGGAAGCTAATTCTACCCTATGACTAATCTAAGCAGGCTTAAGGTAAGTCAGACCCTAAGTTATTAGCTTCAAGCTATTATTGTAAGTAATATTTAGACCGGTTAAGAGGATAACCATTAGCTGAACTCGGATGAAGGAAGAGGAAATGGGAGATCTTTTAGCTGGATTCTGGTGGCTCGCAAGCCTAGGTCCCGATGCCTCCTCGGCCTGACCCTCTAAGCTGGGTAGGGGAAGGATGCAGTGTCGCAAACCTAGGTCCCGGTGCATCCACGACCTAGGAACCTAAGCTGGGCTAGGGGATAGAAGTGAGTGGAAGGGACTGATCATGTCAGGAGCCCTGGTAGGGGGTTCAAGCAAATTAGCCGTGTGTGGTGCAAGATGGACTAGGCATTGTCGAGGCTAACCCTCATGGAAGACTGAGCCACGATTAAGGTCCTGCCGCTCTGGACCACCACACCTGCGTGCTGTTCCTAGAGTCGGAACCCAGGGGGCCGCATACTTACCCCCTGATCAGCACAAACCAGTTGTTAACACCGCTAGGTAGCTCTGGTTCGGCCAGGCAGGGTTGGAGTCGACGGTCGGCTCTCACCAAAGCTATTTTCAACCCTAAGCCTGTCTACCTGGCTAGGTTGGAGGTTGCCTAACCCAACCAGGTCGTGAGGCTGTCTAGCCCCGACCAGACGGAAATCTACCCTGGCTAGGTTGGAGGCTGCCTAGCCCCAACCAGACGTACCTACCTGGCTAGGTTGGAGGCTGCCTAGCCCCAACCAGACGGAAATCTACCCTGGCTAGGTTGGAGGTTGCCTAACCCCAACCATAAGCTGTATCTACCCTGGCTAGGTTGGAGGTTGCCTAACCCCAACCAGGTCGTGAGGCCGCCTAGCCCCAGACCAGATTAAAGTAATAAATAATCTAAGACTAGTTAAAACTAGTTAAAATCAACCAGGCCCCGTACACCCAGACTAGGTTGAAGCTGGTCTAGCACAACCTGTGTTCCCATACAGCACAACTCCAGGAAATGTGAAGACATCTCTAAAAGCTATTAGGTGAGAAACCGAAGCCCCAGGGTGGTCATTGACCCTTGCTAGGTTGGAGGTTGCTAACCCCAACCGGGTGGTGAGGCTGCCTAGCCCCGACCCTAAGCTATGTCTACCCTTGCTAGGTGAGGTTGCCTAACCCCAACCAGAAGCTGTATCTACCCTTGCTAGGTTGGAGGTTGCCTAACCCCAACCGGGTGGTGAGGCTGCCCCCGACCGGAAGCTAATTCTACCCTATGACTAATCTAAGCAGGCTTAAGGTAAGTCAGACCCCTAAGTTATTAGTGCTTCAAGCTTATTGTAAGTAATTATTTAGACCGGTTAAGAGGATAACCATTAGCTGAACTCGGATGAAGGAGAGGAAATGGGAGATCTTTTAGCTGGATTCTGGTGGCTCGCAAGCCTAGGTCCCGATGCATCCTCGGCCTGACCCTCTAAGCTGGGTCAGGGGATGGGGGGTGGAGTGTCGCAAACCTAGGTCCCGGTGCATCCACGACCTAGCCACCTAAGCTGGGCTAGGGGATGAAATTTGGAGGGTTTGATAAATTTGAAGGAGCCCAATTGGTAGGGGGTTCAAGCAAATTAGCCGTGTGTGGTGCAAGATGGACTGTGCATTGTCGAGGCTAACCCTCATGGAAGACTGAGCCACGATTAAGGTCCTGCCGCTCTGACCACCACACCCTGCGTGCTGTTCCTAGAGTCGGAACCCAGGGGGGCCGCATACTTACCCCTGATCAGCACAAACCAGTTGTTAACACGCTAGGTAGCTCTGGTTCGGCCAGGCAGGGTTGGAGTCTGACGGTCCGGCTCTCACCCAAAGCTATTTTCAACCCTAAGCCTGTCTACCCTGGCTAGGTTGGAGGTTGCCTAACCCCAACCAGGTCGTGAGGCTGTCTAGCCCCGACCAGACGGAAATCTACCCTGGCTAGGTTGGAGGCTGCCTAGCCCCAACCAGACGGAAATCTACCCTGGCTAGGTTGGAGGCTGCCTAGCCCCAACCAGACGGAAATCTACCCTGGCTAGGTTGGAGGTTGCCTAACCCAACCATAAGCTGTATCTACCCTGGCTAGGTTGGAGGTTGCCTAACCCCAACCAGGTCGTGAGGCCGCCTAGCCCCGACCAGATTAATTTAACAAGTAATAAATAATCTAAGACTAGTTAAAACTAGTTAAAATCACTCTCTGGGCCCCAGTACACCGCACGACTCCAGAGAGTGATTTAGCTAACTGGTCTAGCACTATTTCCTGTGTTCCATACACCGCACAACTCCAGGAAATGTGAAGACATCTCTAAAAGCTATTAGGTGAGAAACCGAAGCCCCAGGGTGGTCATTGACCTCTAAACTGTTTGACTCAGGGTTTTGGTCTATTGCAGTGGGATGCTGGGTAATGGGAGGTCCATGGTACCAGGAAGTGGAACCAGGAAGTGCGTAGAATTGCGGGGAGCGGAAATGCTCCCATATGCCTTGGGTCACCAGGTTGAAACCGCGAGTGAGAAGGATATGCGGATAGTGTGGTCAAGGTTAGAGCTTATTGTTATTGGAGACGAGAGGGCTCCGACTGTTGAAAATCAATCAAGGGCCACAGGAACGGCCAAGGTCAGGGAAAGAGGACGGGGTCCAGGAAGGGGTTAGGTTAGGGTAGAAAGAAGGGAGGGGGATTAGGAAATGGTTAAGGTTAGGGGAAAGAAGGTCAAGGGTTAGGAAAGCCAAGAAAGGAGGGGTTAAGGTTAGGGTAGAAAGGGGGGAAGGGGAATAGGAAATTGTTAAGGTTAGGGTAGGAAGGTCAAGGGTTAAGAAAGGAAGGGGTTAAGGTTAGGTAAAGGGGAAGGGGATTAGGAAATAGTTAAGGTTAGGGGAAAGAAGGTCAAGGGGTTAGAAAAGTCAAGAAAAGAAGGGGTTGAGGTTAGGGTGGAAGGGAAACAAGGTAGAGTGTGAAATGATAAGCCGAAGAGGGACCAGCCAGTTAGGAGCAGAGCCCAGCCAGAGGAATGTTAAGAGTAGGGTAAGTAAGAGGGATGGAGAAAAAAACGACAAAAGGGGAGGGAAAGCGTGCAAGGAGTGAAGGAGGCAGGAGGGAGCAGGGGGTTGAGAGGATTGAAGGGAAGGAGGGAAGTGGGGAAGGGAAAAACAGAGGGGGCACGACGCGAGCACCAAAGGAGGGCGGTAAGCCTATAAGTCGGAACTGACCCAGAAGCACCCGACGCGGGAGCCCGATTGAATCAAACGGGGTTGAGAAGGTCTGGTTCGACATTATGCAGGACGATCTAAGTTATTTGGTTTCAATGAATCCCCCATCTGGGAGTTGAAGATCCGAGAGAACTAAAGGAGAAGAAGTAAGTAGAAGAGAGGGAGGGAGAACCAGGGAGGATGCGGGGAGTGTGTCTACACTCTTGTCCACAATCTGCCTGTCTAGGCATACCCTGGACCCTACTCCGCCCCGTCCCCCCAGACTTAGGGGGAGAGGGCAGGGCAGGAGGGAGTATAGAAAAGGGAAAGAAAATGTCTTTGCATGGGAAGGACCCGGTGATCCGAGGGCACGGGCGAAAAAAGAGGATATTCTATCTCGATGACCTCCCCCGTGCTGTCCGCCGACTAACACGGTTTGGAGTAGGAGGCCAAAGGCAATGCACTGGCCGGCGCAAGTATCTCTAGGCCCTCCCCGCACGGAAGTAGGAACCGAAGAGTCGGAGAGCATAGAAGTGAGTGAGAACAGACCGAGTCAGTTGTCAGCAGCCTATAGGCGGAGCGGGTCATTTTGATCTTGTAGGTATCAAGGTAAGTATTAGGTATGTCTTTATTTTTAGGTTTCAATTAGGTAAGTATTAGGTATTTCTTTAGGTTTCAATTAGGTAAGTACAAGGTATATTTTATTGAGGTAGGTATTTATATTAATATTAATGACACATCATCAGTAGGAGCCTTGGGATCATGGGGTGTTCGGCCACTTATCACTAGACACCCTCACCCAAGGAAGGCCCTCCCGAGAGTGATCAAGTCTCGGGGTGTGTCTTGATAAAGTATTAAGAATTAGTATTGATAGAGTATTTGGAGGATTAGTAGTGAAGTCTACTCTATTAAGGTTCTGACTTCCCCTTACCCCGAAACTAGTCTACCTTGCTAGGTTGAGGTTGGGGTTAGGGTTAGGGTTAGGGTTAGGGGTTAGGGTTAGGGTTAGGGTTAGGGGTTAGGGTTAGGGTTAGGGTGTATATTCTATCTCGATGACCTCCCCCGTGGGGTTAGGGGAAGGGAAAAAGAGCTGGCTAACGTCTTACAAAGCTCTGCGTTAGCCAGTCTGGTGCACTGTCCTGTGATGCGCCTCCAGAGTCCCCAGAAAGGCAAAAACACTCCTCCTTGTTTGAGTTTTGAAGCATTTCCCACATTTCCCATAAAATGACAAAAGTGCATTACCTTTGCATGTGTTCAAAAAATTGGACTTCACGAAATTTAATTTCTGCATCCTACTTGGATGTCTTACGATGAATTTTCCTATCTTCCTGTCCTATTAATCCAGGCCTACTTGGTCCTGCTTCACTCTGCCTTGTTGCAACGTTTCGGAGAACTATTTGTCCTTCATCAGGCTTTGCAGAGTGGCATCTTAAGTGTCCTTTTTCTTTAGGTTTCACTTGAATGAGGTTCGAACACGGTCAATATTTTCCTTTTTAACTTCAGCTTGAGGCTGTCTATTTTAGGTTTCCAGGATTCTTCTGCTTGAGTCTTTTCCAATTGAGGATTCAGTGAGTCACGGTAAGTACTGAGGTTAAGGTGAGGGATTTGGGCTGGGTAAGAGTGTCTCCACCCCCGTGAGGCCCTCTAGAGGACACACACGGCGCTGGCTGGTTAGGGGAAGGAAAAAGAGCTGGCTAACGTCTTACAAGCTCTGCGTTAGCCAGTCTGGTGCACTGTCCTGTGATGCGCCTCCAGAGTCCCCAGAAAGGCAAAAACACTCCCTCCTTGTTTGAGTTTTGAAGCATTTCCCACATTTCCCATAATAAACAAAAGTGCATTACCTTTGCATGTGTTCAAAAAATTGGACTTCACGAATCCTGTAATTTCTGCATCCTACTTGGATGTCTTACGATGAATTTTCCTATCTTCCTGTCCTATTAATCCAGGCCTACTTGGTCCTGCTTCACTCTGCCTTGTTGCAACGTTTCGGAGAACTATTTGTCCTTCATCAGGCTTTGCAGAGTGGCATCTTTAAGTGTCCTTTTTCTTTAGGTTTCACTTGAATGAGGTTCGAACACGGTCAATATTTTCCTTTTTAACTTCAGCTTGAGGCTGTCTATTTTAGGTTTCCAGGATTCTTCTGCTTGAGTCTTTTCCAATTGAGGATTTCAGTGAGTCACGGTAAGTACTGAGGTTAAGGTGAGGGATTTGGGCTGGGTAAGAGTGTCTCCACCCCCGTGAGGCCCTCTAGAGGACACACACGGCGCTGGCTGGTTAGGGGAAGGGAAAAAGAGCTGGCTAACGTCTTACAAAGCTCTGCGTTAGCCAGTCTGGTGCACTGTCCTGTGATGCGCCTCCAGAGTCCCCAGAAAGGCAAAAACACTCCTCCTTGTTTGAGTTTTGAAGCATTTCCCACATTCCCATAATAAATGACAAAAGTGCATTACCTTTGCATGTGTTCAAAAAATTGGACTTCACGAATCCTGTAATTTCTGCATCCTACTTGGATGTCTTACGATGAATTTTCCTATCTTCCTGTCCTATTAATCCAGGCCTACTTGGTCCTGCTTCACTCTGCCTTGTTGCAACGTTTCGGAGAACTATTTGTCCTTCATCAGGCTTTGCAGAGTGGCATCTTTAAGTGTCCTTTTCTTTAGGTTTCACTTGAATGAGGTTCGAACACGGTCAATATTTTCCTTTTTAACTTCAGCTTGAGGCTGTCTATTTTAGGTTTCCAGGATTCTTCTGCTTGAGTCTTTTCCAATTGAGGATTTCAGTGAGTCACGGTAAGTACTGAGGTTAAGGTGAGGGATTTGGGCTGGGTAAGAGTGTCTCCACCCCCGTGAGGCCCTCTAGAGGACACACACGGCGCTGGCTGGTTAGGGGAAGGGAAAAAGAGCTGGCTAACGTCTTACAAAGCTCTGCGTTAGCCAGTCTGGTGCACTGTCCTGTGATGCGCCTCCAGAGTCCCCAGAAAGGCAAAAACACTCCCTCCTTGTTTGAGTTTTGAAGCATTTCCCACATTTCCCATAATAAATGACAAAAGTGCATTACCTTTGCATGTGTTCAAAAAATTGGACTTCACGAATCCTGTAATTTCTGCATCCTACTTGGATGTCTTACGATGAATTTTCCTATCTTCCTGTCCTATTAATCCAGGCCTACTTGGTCCTGCTTCACTCTGCCTTGTTGCAACGTTTCGGAGAACTATTTGTCCTTCATCAGGCTTTGCAGAGTGGCATCTTTAAGTGTCCTTTTCTTTAGGTTTCACTTGAATGAGGTTCGAACACGGTCAATATTTTCCTTTTTAACTTCAGCTTGAGGCTGTCTATTTAGGTTTCCAGGATTCTTCTGCTTGAGTCTTTTCCAATTGAGGATTTCAGTGAGTCACGGTAAGTACTGAGGTTAAGGTGAGGGATTTGGGCTGGGTAAGAGTGTCTCCACCCCGTGAGGCCCTCTAGAGGACACACACGGCGCTGGCTGTTAGGGGAAGGGAAAAGAGCTGGCTAACGTCTTACAAAGCTCTGCGTTAGCCAGTCTGGTGCACTGTCCTGTGATGCGCCTCCAGAGTCCCCAGAAAGGCAAAAACACTCCTCCTTGTTTGAGTTTTGAAGCATTTCCCACATTTCCCATAATAAATGACAAAAGTGCATTACCTTTGCATGTGTTCAAAAAATTGGACTTCACGAATCCTAATTTCTGCATCCTACTTGGATGTCTTACGATGAATTTTCCTATCTTCCTGTCCTATATAATCCAGGCCTACTTGGTCCTGCTTCACTCTGCCTTGTTGCAACGTTTCGGAGAACTATTTGTCCTTCATCAGGCTTTGCAGAGTGGCATCTTTAAGTGTCCCTTTTTCTTTAGGTTTCACTTGAATGAGGTTCGAACACGGTCAATATTTTCCTTTTTAACTTCAGCTTGAGGCTGTCTATTTTAGGTTTCCAGGATTCTTCTGCTTGAGTCTTTTCCAATTGAGGATTTCAGTGAGTCACGGTAAGTACTGAGGTTAAGGTGAGGGATTTGGGCTGGGTAAGAGTGTCTCCACCCCCGTGAGGCCCTCTAGAGGACACACGGCGCTGGCTGGTTAGGGAAGGGAAAAAGAGCTGGCTAACGTCTTACAAAGCTCTGCGTTAGCCAGTCTGGTGCACTGTCCTGTGATGCGCCTCCAGAGTCCCCAGAAAGGCAAAACACCTCCTTGTTTGAGTTTTGAAGCATTTCCCACATTTCCCATAATAAATGACAAAAGTGCATTACCTTTGCATGTGTTCAAAAAATTGGACTTCACGAATCCTGTAATTTCTGCATCCTACTTGGATGTCTTACGATGAATTTTCCTATCTTCCTGTCCTATTAATCCAGGCCTACTTGGTCCTGCTTCACTCTGCCTTGTTGCAACGTTTCGGAGAACTATTTGTCCTTCATCAGGCTTTGCAGAGTGGCATCTTTAAGTGTCCTTTTTCTTTAGGTTTCACTTGAATGAGGTTCGAACACGGTCAATATTTTCCTTTTTAACTTCAGCTTGAGGCTGTCTATTTTAGGTTTCCAGGATTCTTCTGCTTGAGTCTTTTCCAATGAGGATTTCAGTGAGTCACGGTAAGTACTGAGGTTAAGGTGAGGGATTTGGGCTGGGTAAGAGTGTCTCCACCCCCGTGAGGCCCTCTAGAGGACACACACGGCGCTGGCTGGTTAGGGGAAGGGAAAAGAGCTGGCTAACGTCTTACAAAGCTCTGCGTTAGCCAGTCTGGTGCACTGTCCTGTGATGCGCCTCCAGAGTCCCCAGAAAGGCAAAAACACTCCTCCTTGTTTGAGTTTGAAGCATTTCCCACATTTCCCATAATAAATGACAAAAGTGCATTACCTTTGCATGTGTTCAAAAAATTGGACTTCACGAATCCTGTAATTTCTGCATCCTACTTGGATGTCTTACGATGAATTTTCCTCTTCCTGTCCTATTAATCCAGGCCTACTTGGTCCTGCTTCACTCTGCCTTGTTGCAACGTTTCGGAGAACTATTTGTCCTTCATCAGGCTTTGCAGAGTGGCATCTTTAAGTGTCCTTTTTCTTTAGGTTTCACTTGAATGAGGTTCGAACACGGTCAATATTTTCCTTTTTAACTTCAGCTTGAGGCTGTCTATTTTAGGTTTCCAGGATTCTTCTGCTTGAGTCTTTTCCAATTGAGGATTTCAGTGAGTCACGGTAGTACTGAGGTTAAGGTGAGGGATTTGGGCTGGGTAAGAGTGTCTCCACCCCCGTGAGGCCCTCTAGAGGACACACGGCGCTGGCTGGTTAGGGGAAGGGAAAAAGAGCTGGCTAACGTCTTACAAAGCTCTGCGTTAGCCAGTCTGGTGCACTGTCCTGTGATGCCTCCAGAGTCCCCAGAAAGGCAAAAACACTCCTCCTTGTTTGAGTTTTGAAGCATTTCCCACATTTCCCATAATAAAATGACAAAAGTGCATTACCTTTGCATGTTCAAAAAATTGGACTTCACGAATCCTGTAATTTCTGCATCCTACTTGGATGTCTTACGATGAATTTTCCTATCTTCCTGTCCTATTAATCCAGGCCTACTTGGTCCTGCTTCACTCTGCCTTGTTGCAACGTTTCGGAGAACTATTTGTCCTTCATCAGGCTTTGCAGAGTGGCATTTTAAGTGTCCTTTTTCTTTAGGTTTCACTTGAATGAGGTTCGAACACGGTCAATATTTTCCTTTTTAACTTCAGCTTGAGGCTGTCTATTTTAGGTTTCCAGGATTCTTCTGCTTGAGTCTTTTCCAATTGAGGATTTCAGTGAGTCACGGTAAGTACTGAGGTTAAGGTGAGGGATTTGGGCTGGGTAAGAGTGTCTCCACCCCGTGAGGCCCTCTAGAGGACACACACGGCGCTGGCTGGTTAGGGGAAGGGAAAAAGAGCTGGCTAACGTCTTACAAAGCTCTGCGTTAGCCAGTCTGGTGCACTGTCCTGTGATGCGCCTCCAGAGTCCCCAGAAAGGCAAAAACATCCCTCCTTGTTTGAGTTTTGAAGCATTTCCCACATTTCCCATAATAAATGACAAAAGTGCATTACCTTTGCATGTGTTCAAAAAATTGGACTTCACGAATCCTGTAATTTCTGCATCCTACTTGGATGTCTTACGATGAATTTTCCTATCTTCCTGTCCTATTAATCCAGGCCTACTTGGTCCTGCTTCACTCTGCCTTGTTGCAACGTTTCGGAGAACTATTTGTCCTTCATCAGGCTTTGCAGAGTGGCATCTTTAAGTGTCCTTTTTCTTTAGGTTTCACTTGAATGAGGTTCGAACACGGTCAATATTTCCTTTTTAACTTCAGCTTGAGGCTGTCTATTTTAGGTTTCCAGGATTCTTCTGCTTGAGTCTTTTCCAATTGAGGATTTCAGTGAGTCACGGTAAGTACTGAGGGTTAAGGTGAGGGATTTGGGCTGGGTAAGAGTGTCTCCACCCCCGTGAGGCCCTCTAGAGGACACACACGGCGCTGGCTGGTTAGGGGAATGGAAAAAGAGCTGGCTAACGTCTTACAAAGCTCTGCGTTAGCCAGTCTGGTGCACTGTCCTGTGATGCGCTCCAGAGTCCCCAGAAAGGCAAAAACACTCCCTCCTTGTTGAGTTTTGAAGCATTTCCCACATTCCCATAATAAATGACAAAAGTGCATTACCTTTGCATGTGTTCAAAAAATTGGACTTCACGAATCCTGTAATTTCTGCATCTACTTGGATCTTACGATGAATTTTCCTATCTTCCTGTCCTATTAATCAGGCCTACTTGGTCTGCTTCACTCTGCCTTGTTGCAACGTTCGGGAACTATTTGTCCTTCATCAGGCTTTGCAGAGTGGCATCTTAAGTGTCCTTTTTCT
>NW_024041150.1:55470837-55495963 GCF_014851395.1 Micropterus salmoides
GTCTCGCGGTCTCCCGGGGCTGTCATAGGGACCTCCTTTCGCCACATCTCATCCTGGCTCCAGTAGGCTCTTTTGGCCATCATTCATGGCTTCTATCGCCTTGCCGGTGGTTTTTTCTAAACCTAACCATTACAACATAATGCCTAAACCCACCAATTTCACTTCTCTTCTAACTTTTCTCCGCTGGGTAGGTGCACACAGCTGGGAGGGCCTAGAGATACATGCGCCGGCCAGTGCATTGCCTTTGGCCTCCTACTCCAAACCGTGTTAGTCGGCGGACAGCACGGGGGAGGTCTCGAGATAGAATAATACACCCTAACCCGCCCGTGCCTTCGGATCGCCGGGTTCTCTCTAAGCAAAGGTGCACCAGATGCCTTCTCTCTCTCTCTCTCTCTCTCTCTCTCTCTCTCTCGCTCCATGTAGCACTCTCCCCCTCCTCTCTCCCTCTCTGAGATGAGCGGTGGGGGATCCAGGGTACGCCCAGGCAGGCGGGTAGTGGTGATGATGTAGTCACATCTCCCATTTCCTTTCCCTGTTGCTGCATACAGTCTTTTCCCTTCTGGATAGTACTTAGCTCTTCACAGCTGTCTCATGGACTCATGGGGGCTGTTATAGGCAGTTTCTTCACTTCTCATCCTCTCCTGTGAGCTTGGATCATGCCGGAATTACGGCAGGAAACTGCACTTTCCGACAATATATCACACGCCCAGAAAATTACTTCTAGTAGATTACTTCTTGCTTAGCGGCATAGACCACGCCCCTTTTGAGTGATTTTGCTCCCTTTTGAGTTATATTCTCTGTTGGGGTCCTTGCAGTTAGGGTTTATAATGGCTATTCAGCCATACTACCTCTCAGCATCCAAAAAACCCACACTTTACCGTTAAAATACGCTAGTTCTAAAAATTTGTTGCACCCTGACTGAGACGTCCATGCAGCAGACTGGAGTTGTTAGCAGACTCCTCCCTCCTTCTTGCTTCCTGGATCTTTACCTCTTGGAGTCGTGCGGTGTAATTGGGACACAAGAGGAGGCTGCGCAAGCTCGAGAGCGCCCCCTGGCCTGTCCCCGTGGTTCTCCGCAGCGCCCCCTGCCGGGTCTTCATGGTACTTCAGACAGTGGCTTCACAGCGATTCCTCTTTCAACCCATGGATCCATCTCTTTAGACGACAACTCCGTCTTCTCTGTAAGTGACTGCTGAGCTACACAAACATCTCAAGGTTATTAAAACTAAAATAGCACCTTTAATACTAGTTAACGCCAACACTTAACAATAAGGTTAACCAACCAATTGGCCTTGGGACACACCCCGGGACTTGATCAATCTCGGCGGGGCCTTCCTTGGGAGAGGGTGTCCAGTGATAAGTGGCCGAAACACCCAATGATCTCAAGGCACACTGCTGACGATGTTCCCCATTTATTGTAACATAATAACAATGTCTATTGGGCTAATACAGCCTTCTAATCAAATAAATAGGACTACAGAGTAGGATTAATAACTTCTCCAATGTAAAATCAGACTGATTCCTGGATCCAGATTTCTGGATCTTTCTTCAAATAAGTCAGCAATCACAATGGATTGCAGTCACTTGACTGCTTCATGCAGCTGTCTCGGGGTCTCCCGGGGGCTGTCATTCTCATCTCTTCCAGGATGTGTTTACAGTCACTTGACTGCTTAATACAGCTGTCTCGCGGTCTCCCGGGGGCTGTCATAGGGATCTCCTTCCTGCCACATCTCATCTCTTCCAGGATGTGTTTACAGTGTTTACTATCATTCTCATCTCTTCCAGGATGTGTTTACAGTCACTTGACTGCTTAATACAGCTGTCTCGCGGTCTCCCGGGGGCTGTCACAGGGATCTCCTTTCTGCCACATCTTATTAGCTCATCTCATCCAGGTCGTGGTTAAGGTCACTTGACTGCTTCATACAGCTGGCTCGCGGTCTCCCGGGGGCTGTCATAGGGATCTCCTTCCTGCCATCTCATCTTTTCCTGGATGTGTTTACGGTCACTTGACTGCTTCATACAGCTGGCTCGCGGTCTCCCGGGGGCTGTCATAGGGATCTCCTTCCTGCCACATCTCATCTTTTCCTGGATGTGTTTACGGTCACTTGACTGCTTCATACAGCTGTCTCGCGGTCTCCCGGGGCTGTCATAGGGACCTCCTTTCTGCCACATCTCATCCTGGCCTCCAGTAGGCTCTTTTGGCCAGCATTCATGGCTTCTATCGCCTTGCCGGTGGGTTTTTTCTAAACCTAACCATTACAACATAATGCCTAAACCCAACCAATTTCACTTCTCTTCTAACTTTTCTCCGCTGGGTAGGTGCACACAGCTGGGAGGGCCTAGAGATACATGCGCCGGCCAGTGCATTGCCTTTGGCCTCCTACTCCAAACCGTGTTAGTCGGCGGACAGCACGGGGGAGGTCATCGAGATAGAATAATACACCCTAACCCGCCCGTGCCTTCGGATCGCCGGGTTCTCTCTAAGCAAAGGTGCACCAGATGCCTTTCTCTCTCTCTCTCTCTCTCTCTCTCTCTCTCTCCCACATGTAGCACGTCTCCCCCTCCTCTCTCCCTCTCTGGAGATGCGGTGGGGGGATCCAGGGTACGCCCAGGCAGGCGGGGTAGTGGTGATGATGTAGTCACATCTCCCATTTCCTTTCCCTGTTGCTGCATACAGTCTTTTCCCTTCTGGATAGTAGCTTAGCTCTTCACAGCTGTCTCATGGACTCATGGGGCTGTTATAGGCAGTTTCTTCACTTCTCATCCTCTCCTGTGAGCTTGGATCATGCCGGAATTACGGCAGGAAACTGCACTTTCCGACAATATATCACACGCCCAGAAAATTACTTCTAGTAGGATTACTTCTTGCTTAGCGGCATAGACCACGCCCCTTTTGAGTGATTTTGCTCCCTTTTGAGTTATATTCTCTGTTGGGGTCCTTGCAGTTAGGGTTTATAATGGCTATTCAGCCATACTACCTCTCAGCATCCAAAAAACCCACACTTTACCGTTAAAATACGCTAGTTCTAAAAATTGATGTTGCACCCTGACTGAGACGTCCATGCAGCAGACTGGAGTTGTTAGCAGACTCCTCCCTCCTTCTTGCTTCCTGGATCTTTACCTCTTGGAGTCGTGCGGTGTAATTGGGACACAAGAGGAGGCTGCGCAAGCTCGAGAGCGCCCCCTGGCCTGTCCCCGTGGTTCTCCGCAGCGCCCCCTGCCGGGTCTTCATGGTACTTCAGACAGTGGCTTCACAGCGATTCCTCTTTCAACCCATGGATCCATCTCTTTAGACGACAACTCCGTCTTCTCTGTAAGTGACTGCTGAGCTACACAAACATCTCAAGGTTATTAAACTAAAATAGCACCTTTAATACTAGTTAACGCCAACACTTAACAATAAGGTTAACCAACCATTGGCCTTGGGACACACCCCGGGACTTGATCAATCTCGGCGGGGCCTTCCTTGGGAGAGGGTGTCCAGTGATAAGTGGCCGAAACACCCAATGATCTCAAGGCACACTGCTGACGATGTTCCCACAATTTATTGTAACATAAATAACAATGTCTATTGGGCTAATACAGCCTTCTAATCAAATAAATAGGACTACAGAGTAGGATTAATAACTTCTCCAATGTAAAATCAGACTGATTCCTGGATCCAGACTTCTGGATCTTTCTTCAAATAAGTCAGCATCACAATGGATTGCAGTCACTTGACTGCTTCATGCAGCTGTCTCGGGTCTCCCGGGGCTGTCATTCTCATCTCTTCCAGGATGTGTTTACAGTCACTTGACTGCTTAATACAGCTGTCTCGCGGTCTCCCGGGGGCTGTCATAGGGATCTCCTTCCTGCCACATCTCATCTCTTCCAGGATGTTTTACAGTGTTTACTATCATTCTCATCTCTTCCAGGATGTGTTTACAGTCACTTGACTGCTTAATACAGCTGTCTCGCGGTCTCCCGGGGGCTGTCACAGGGATCTCCTTTCTGCCACATCTTATTAGCTCATCTCATCCAGGTCGTGGTTAAGTCACTTGACTGCTTCATACAGCTGGCTCGCGGTCTCCCGGGGGCTGTCATAGGGATCTCCTTCCTGCCACATCTCATCTTTTCCTGGATGTGTTTACGGTCACTTGACTGCTTCATACAGCTGGCTCGCGGTCTCCCGGGGCTGTCATAGGGATCTCCTTCCTGCCACATCTCATCTTTTCCTGGATGTGTTTACGGTCACTTGACTGCTTCATACAGCTGTCTCGCGGTCTCCCGGGGCTGTCATAGGGACCTCCTTTCTGCCACATCTCATCCTGGCCTCCAGTAGGCTCTTTTGGCCAGCATTCATGGCTTCTATCGCCTTGCCGGTGGGTTTTTTCTAAACCTAACCATTACAACATAATGCCTAAACCCAACCAATTTCACTTCTCTTCTAACTTTTCTCCGCTGGGTAGGTGCACACAGCTGGGAGGGCCTAGAGATACATGCGCCGGCCAGTGCATTGCCTTTGGCCTCCTACTCCAAACCGTGTTAGTCGGCGGACAGCACGGGGGAGGTCATCGAGATAGAATAATACACCCTAACCCGCCCGTGCCTTCGGATCGCCGGGTTCTCTCTAAGCAAAGGTGCACCAGATGCCTTTCTCTCTCTCTCTCTCTCTCTCCCACATGTAGCACGTCTCCCCTCCTCTCTCCCTCTCTGGAGATGAGCGGTGGGGGGGATCCAGGGTACGCCCAGGCAGGCGGGGTAGTGGTGATGATGTAGTCACATCTCCCATTTCCTTTCCCTGTTGCTGCATACAGTCTTTTCCCTTCTGGATAGTAGCTTAGCTCTTCACAGCTGTCTCATGGACTCATGGGGGCTGTTATAGGCAGTTTCTTCACTTCTCATCCTCTCCTGTGAGCTTGGATCATGCCGGAATTACGGCAGGAAACTGCACTTTCCGACAATATATCACACGCCCAGAAAATTACTTCTAGTAGGATTACTTCTTGCTTAGCGGCATAGACCACGCCCCTTTTGAGTGATTTTGCTCCCTTTTGAGTTATATTCTCTGTTGGGGTCCTTGCAGTTAGGGTTTATAATGGCTATTCAGCCATACTACCTCTCAGCATCCAAAAACCCACACTTTACCGTTAAAATACGCTAGTTCTAAAAAATTGATGTTGCACCCTGACTGAGACGTCCATGCAGCAGACTGGAGTTGTTAGCAGACTCCTCCCTCCTTCTTGCTTCCTGGATCTTTACCTCTTGGAGTCGTGCGGTGTAATTGGGACACAAGAGGAGGCTGCGCAAGCTCGAGAGCGCCCCCTGGCCTGTCCCCGTGGTTCTCCGCAGCGCCCCCTGCCGGGTCTTCATGGTACTTCAGACAGTGGCTTCACAGCGATTCCTCTTTCAACCCATGGATCCATCTCTTTAGACGACAACTCCGTCTTCTCTGTAAGTGACTGCTGAGCTACACAAACATCTCAAGGTTATTAAAACTAAAATAGCACCTTTAATACTAGTTAACGCCAACACTTAACAATAAGGTTAACCAACCAATTGGCCTTGGGACACACCCCGGGACTTGATCAATCTCGGCGGGGCCTTCCTTGGGAGAGGGTGTCCAGTGATAAGTGGCCGAAACACCCAATGATCTCAAGGCACACTGCTGACGATGTTCCCACAATTTATTGTAACATAAATAACAATGTCTATTGGGCTAATACAGCCTTCTAATCAAATAAATAGGACTACAGAGTAGGATTAATAACTTCTCCAATGTAAAATCAGACTGATTCCTGGATCCAGACTTCTGGATCTTTCTTCAAATAAGTCAGCAATCACAATGGATTGCAGTCACTTGACTGCTTCATGCAGCTGTCTCGGGGTCTCCCGGGGGCTGTCATTCTCATCTCTTCCAGGATGTGTTTACAGTCACTTGACTGCTTAATACAGCTGTCTCGCGGTCTCCCGGGGGCTGTCATAGGGATCTCCTTCCTGCCACATCTCATCTCTTCCAGGATGTGTTTACAGTGTTTACTATCATTCTCATCTCTTCCAGGATGTGTTTACAGTCACTTGACTGCTTAATACAGCTGTCTCGCGGTCTCCCGGGGGCTGTCACAGGGATCTCCTTTCTGCCACATCTTATTAGCTCATCTCATCCAGGTCGTGGTTAAGGTCACTTGACTGCTTCATACAGCTGGCTCGCGGTCTCCCGGGGGCTGTCATAGGGATCTCCTTCCTGCCACATCTCATCTTTTCCTGGATGTGTTTACGGTCACTTGACTGCTTCATACAGCTGGCTCGCGGTCTCCCGGGGGCTGTCATAGGGATCTCCTTCCTGCCACATCTCATCTTTTCCTGGATGTGTTTACGGTCACTTGACTGCTTCATACAGCTGTCTCGCGGTCTCCCGGGGGCTGTCATAGGGACCTCCTTTCTGCCACATCTCATCCTGGCCTCCAGTAGGCTCTTTTGGCCAGCATTCATGGCTTCTATCGCCTTGCCGGTGGGTTTTTTCTAAACCTAACCATTACAACATAATGCCTAAACCCAACCAATTTCACTTCTCTTCTAACTTTTCTCCGCTGGGTAGGTGCACACAGCTGGGAGGGCCTAGAGATACATGCGCCGGCCAGTGCATTGCCTTTGGCCTCCTACTCCAAACCGTGTTAGTCGGCGGACAGCACGGGGGAGGTCATCGAGATAGAATAATACACCCTAACCCGCCCGTGCCTTCGGATCGCCGGGTTCTCTCTAAGCAAAGGTGCACCAGATGCCTTTCTCTCTCTCTCTCTCTCCCTCTCTCTCTCTCCCACATGTAGCACGTCTCCCCCTCCTCTCTCCCTCTCTGGAGATGAGCGGTGGGGGGGATCCAGGGTACGCCCAGGCAGGCGGGGTAGTGGTGATGATGTAGTCACATCTCCCATTTCCTTTCCCTGTTGCTGCATACAGTCTTTTCCCTTCTGGATAGTAGCTTAGCTCTTCACAGCTGTCTCATGGACTCATGGGGCTGTTATAGGCAGTTTCTTCACTTCTCATCCTCTCCTGTGAGCTTGGATCATGCCGGAATTACGGCAGGAAACTGCACTTTCCGACAAATATCACACGCCCAGAAATTACTTCTAGTAGGATTACTTCTTGCTTAGCGGCATAGACCACGCCCCTTTTGAGTGATTTTGCTCCCTTTTGAGTTATATTCTCTGTTGGGGTCCTTGCAGTTAGGGTTTATAATGGCTATTCAGCCATACTACCTCTCAGCATCCAAAAAACCCACACTTTACCGTTAAAATACGCTAGTTCTAAAAAATTGATGTTGCACCCTGACTGAGACGTCCATGCAGCAGACTGGAGTTGTTAGCAGACTCCTCCCTCCTTCTTGCTTCCTGGATCTTTACCTCTTGGAGTCGTGCGGTGTAATTGGGACACAAGAGGAGGCTGCGCAAGCTCGAGAGCGCCCCCTGGCCTGTCCCCGTGGTTCTCCGCAGCGCCCCCTGCCGGGTCTTCATGGTACTTCAGACAGTGGCTTCACAGCGATTCCTCTTTCAACCCATGGATCCATCTCTTTAGACGACAACTCCGTCTTCTCTGTAAGTGACTGCTGAGCTACACAAACATCTCAAGGTTATTAAAACTAAAATAGCACCTTTAATACTAGTTAACGCCAACACTTAACAATAAGGTTAACCAACCAATTGGCCTTGGGACACACCCCGGGACTTGATCAATCTCGGCGGGGCCTTCCTTGGGAGAGGGTGTCCAGTGATAAGTGGCCGAAACACCCAATGATCTCAAGGCACACTGCTGACGATGTTCCCACAATTTATTGTAACATAAATAACAATGTCTATTGGGCTAATACAGCCTTCTAATCAATAAATAGGACTACAGAGTAGGATTAATAACTTCTCCAATGTAAAATCAGACTGATTCCTGGATCCAGACTTCTGGATCTTTCTTCAAATAAGTCAGCAATCACATGGATTGCAGTCACTTGACTGCTTCATGCAGCTGTCTCGGGTCTCCCGGGGGCTGTCATTCTCATCTCTTCCAGGATGTGTTTACAGTCACTTGACTGCTTAATACAGCTGTCTCGCGGTCTCCCGGGGGCTGTCATAGGGATCTCCTTCCTGCCACATCTCATCTCTTCCAGGATGTGTTTACAGTGTTTACTATCATTCTCATCTCTTCCAGGATGTGTTTACAGTCACTTGACTGCTTAATACAGCTGTCTCGCGGTCTCCCGGGGGCTGTCACAGGGATCTCCTTTCTGCCACATCTTATTAGCTCATCTCATCCAGGTCGTGGTTAAGGTCACTTGACTGCTTCATACAGCTGGCTCGCGGTCTCCCGGGGGCTGTCATAGGGATCTCCTTCCTGCCACATCTCATCTTTTCCTGGATGTGTTTACGGTCACTTGACTGCTTCATACAGCTGGCTCGCGGTCTCCCGGGGGCTGTCATAGGGATCTCCTTCCTGCCACATCTCATCTTTTCCTGGATGTGTTTACGGTCACTTGACTGCTTCATACAGCTGTCTCGCGGTCTCCCGGGGGCTGTCATAGGGACCTCCTTTCTGCCACATCTCATCCTGGCCTCCAGTAGGCTCTTTTGGCCAGCATTCATGGCTTCTATCGCCTTGCCGGTGGGTTTTTTCTAAACCTAACCATTACAACATAATGCCTAAACCCAACCAATTTCACTTCTCTTCTAACTTTTCTCCGCTGGGTAGGTGCACACAGCTGGGAGGGCCTAGAGATACATGCGCCGGCCAGTGCATTGCCTTTGGCCTCCTACTCCAAACCGTGTTAGTCGGCGGACAGCACGGGGGAGGTCATCGAGATAGAATAATACACCCTAACCCGCCCGTGCCTTCGGATCGCCGGGTTCTCTCTAAGCAAAGGTGCACCAGATGCCTTTCTCTCTCTCTCTCTCTCTCTCTCTCTCTCTCTCATGTAGCACGTCTCCCCCTCCTCTCTCCCTCTCTGGAGATGAGCGGTGGGGGGGATCCAGGGTACGCCCAGGCAGGCGGGGTAGTGGTGATGATGTAGTCACATCTCCCATTTCCTTTCCCTGTTGCTGCATACAGTCTTTTCCCTTCTGGATAGTAGCTTAGCTCTTCACAGCTGTCTCATGGACTCATGGGGGCTGTTATAGGCAGTTTCTTCACTTCTCATCCTCTCCTGTGAGCTTGGATCATGCCGGAATTACGGCAGGAAACTGCACTTTCCGACAATATATCACACGCCCAGAAAATTACTTCTAGTAGGATTACTTCTTGCTTAGCGGCATAGACCACGCCCCTTTTGAGTGATTTTGCTCCCTTTTGAGTTATATTCTCTGTTGGGGTCCTTGCAGTTAGGGTTTATAATGGCTATTCAGCCATACTACCTCTCAGCATCCAAAAAACCCACACTTTACCGTTAAAATACGCTAGTTCTAAAAAATTGATGTTGCACCCTGACTGAGACGTCCATGCAGCAGACTGGAGTTGTTAGCAGACTCCTCCCTCCTTCTTGCTTCCTGGATCTTTACCTCTTGGAGTCGTGCGGTGTAATTGGGACACAAGAGGAGGCTGCGCAAGCTCGAGAGCGCCCCTGGCCTGTCCCCGTGGTTCTCCGCAGCGCCCCCTGCCGGGTCTTCATGGTACTTCAGACAGTGGCTTCACAGCGATTCCTCTTTCAACCCATGGATCCATCTCTTTAGACGACAACTCCGTCTTCTCTGTAAGTGACTGCTGAGCTACACAAACATCTCAAGGTTATTAAAACTAAAATAGCACCTTTAATACTAGTTAACGCCAACACTTAACAATAAGGTTAACCAACCAATTGGCCTTGGGACACACCCCGGGACTTGATCAATCTCGGCGGGGCCTTCCTTGGGAGAGGGTGTCCAGTGATAAGTGGCCGAAACACCCAATGATCTCAAGGCACACTGCTGACGATGTTCCCACAATTTATTGTAACATAAATAACAATGTCTATTGGGCTAATACAGCCTTCTAATCAAATAAATAGGACTACAGAGTAGGATTAATAACTTCTCCAATGTAAAATCAGACTGATTCCTGGATCCAGACTTCTGGATCTTTCTTCAAATAAGTCAGCAATCACAATGGATTGCAGTCACTTGACTGCTTCATGCAGCTGTCTCGGGGTCTCCCGGGGGCTGTCATTCTCATCTCTTCCAGGATGTGTTTACAGTCACTTGACTGCTTAATACAGCTGTCTCGCGGTCTCCCGGGGGCTGTCATAGGGATCTCCTTCCTGCCACATCTCATCTCTTCCAGGATGTGTTTACAGTGTTTACTATCATTCTCATCTCTTCCAGGATGTGTTTACAGTCACTTGACTGCTTAATACAGCTGTCTCGCGGTCTCCCGGGGGCTGTCACAGGGATCTCCTTTCTGCCACATCTTATTAGCTCATCTCATCCAGGTCGTGGTTAAGGTCACTTGACTGCTTCATACAGCTGGCTCGCGGTCTCCCGGGGGCTGTCATAGGGATCTCCTTCCTGCCACATCTCATCTTTTCCTGGATGTGTTTACGGTCACTTGACTGCTTCATACAGCTGGCTCGCGGTCTCCCGGGGGCTGTCATAGGGATCTCCTTCCTGCCACATCTCATCTCTTCCAGGATGTGTTTACAGTGTTTACTATCATTCTCATCTCTTCCAGGATGTGTTTACAGTCACTTGACTGCTTAATACAGCTGTCTCGCGGTCTCCCGGGGGCTGTCACAGGGATCTCCTTTCTGCCACATCTTATTAGCTCATCTCATCCAGGTCGTGGTTAAGGTCACTTGACTGCTTCATACAGCTGGCTCGCGGTCTCCCGGGGGCTGTCATAGGGATCTCCTTCCTGCCACATCTCATCTTTTCCTGGATGTGTTTACGGTCACTTGACTGCTTCATACAGCTGTCTCGCGGTCTCCCGGGGGCTGTCATAGGGACCTCCTTTCTGCCACATCTCATCCTGGCCTCCAGTAGGCTCTTTTGGCCAGCATTCATGGCTTCTATCGCCTTGCCGGTGGGTTTTTTCTAAACCTAACCATTACAACATAATGCCTAAACCCAACCAATTTCACTTCTCTTCTAACTTTTCTCCGCTGGGTAGGTGCACACAGCTGGGAGGGCCTAGAGATACATGCGCCGGCCAGTGCATTGCCTTTGGCCTCCTACTCCAAACCGTGTTAGTCGGCGGACAGCACGGGGGAGGTCATCGAGATAGAATAATACACCCTAACCCTAACCCCTAACCCTAACCCTGAATTAAGGAGAAAAGAATCAACAACTACAGGACCCGTGGAGTCCAATTTTTTGAACCAGCGCAGAGGTAATGCACTTTTGTGTCTGTTAAAAGGGAAAATGTGGAGTGTGGAGGTGCTTTTCACTTTCTGGGGACTCTGAGGGCATATCACAGGACCGTGCACCAGTCTGGCTAACACTCGTTAGCCGGGACTTTTCCCCTCCTCCTAACCAGCCAGTGCCGTGTGTGTCATTTATGAGCTTTCCCTGGAGAGTGAGGACATCCTTACCCAGCTGCAACCCCTAAACTTAACATCAGCAATTATTGTGACCCACTGGAAATATAAATTGAAACCTCAAGCAAGAGAAGACTAAGAAATTGGATTTTAATCGTCAGACACCCAAATAGGGTGCAGATTACAACACTTACCTCAAGATGGAACCAAATTAAAGGGAAACCTAAGGAAAAGGACATTTAAGGATACCACTCTGTTATGCCTGATGAAGGACAAGCCGCCCTCCGAAACGTTGCAACAAGGCAGAGTGAAGCAGGACCAAGTCGGCCTGAATTAAGGATAAAATAATCAATAACTACAGGACCCGTGGAGTCCAATTTTTTGAACCAGCGCAGAGGTAATGCACTTTTGTGTCTGCTACAAGGGAAAATGTGGAGTTTGGAGGTGCTTTTCACTTTCTGGGGACTCTGAAGGCACATCACAGGACCGTGCACCAGTCTGGCTAACACTCGTTAGCCGGGACTTTTCCCCTCCTCCTAACCAGCCAGTGCCGTGTGTGTCATTGTGGAGCTTTCCCTGGAGAGTGAGGACAGCCTTCCCTAGCTGCAACCCCTAAACTTAACATCAGTAATTATTGTGACCCACTGGATAAAATTGAAACCTCAAGCAAGAGCTAAGAAATTGGATTTTAATCGTCAGACACCCAAATAGGGTGCAGATTACAACACTTACCTCAAGATGGAACCAAATTAAAGGGAAACCTAAGGAAAAGGACATTTAAGGATACCACTCTGTTATGCCTGATGAAGGACAAGCCGCCCTCCGAAACGTTGCAACAAGGCAGAGTGAAGCAGGACCAAGTCGGCCTGAATTAAGGATAAAATAATCAATAACTACAGGACCCGTGGAGTCCAATTTTTTGAACCAGCGCAGAGGTAATGCACTTTTGTGTCTGCTACAAGGGAAAATGTGGAGTTTGGAGGTGCTTTTCACTTTCTGGGGACTCTGAAGGCACATCACAGGACCGTGCACCAGTCTGGCTAACACTCGTTAGCCGGGACTTTTCCCCTCCTCCTAACCAGCCAGTGCCGTGTGTGTCATTGTGGAGCTTTCCCTGGAGAGTGAGGACAGCCTTCCCTAGCTGCAACCCCTAAACTTAACATCAGTAATTATTGTGACCCACTGGATAAAATTGAAACCTCAAGCAAGAGCTAAGAAATTGGATTTTAATCGTCAGACACCCAAATAGGGTGCAGATTACAACACTTACCTCAAGATGGAACCAAATTAAAGGGAAACCTAAGGAAAAGGACATTTAAGGATACCACTCTGTTATGCCTGATGAAGGACAAGCCGCCCTCCGAAACGTTGCAACAAGGCAGAGTGAAGCAGGACCAAGTCGGCCTGAATTAAGGATAAAATAATCAATAACTACAGGACCCGTGGAGTCCAATTTTTTGAACCAGCGCAGAGGTAATGCACTTTTGTGTCTGCTACAAGGGAAAATGTGGAGTTTGGAGGTGCTTTTCACTTTCTGGGGACTCTGAAGGCACATCACAGGACCGTGCACCAGTCTGGCTAACACTCGTTAGCCGGGACTTTTCCCCTCCTCCTAACCAGCCAGTGCCGTGTGTGTCATTGTGGAGCTTTCCCTGGAGAGTGAGGACAGCCTTCCCTAGCTGCAACCCCTAAACTTAACATCAGTAATTATTGTGACCCACTGGATAAAATTGAAACCTCAAGCAAGAGCTAAGAAATTGGATTTTAATCGTCAGACACCCAAATAGGGTGCAGATTACAACACTTACCTCAAGATGGAACCAAATTAAAGGGAAACCTAAGGAAAAGGACATTTAAGGATACCACTCTGTTATGCCTGATGAAGGACAAGCCGCCCTCCGAAACGTTGCAACAAGGCAGAGTGAAGCAGGACCAAGTCGGCCTGAATTAAGGATAAAATAATCAATAACTACAGGACCCGTGGAGTCCAATTTTTTGAACCAGCGCAGAGGTAATGCACTTTTGTGTCTGCTACAAGGGAAAATGTGGAGTTTGGAGGTGCTTTTCACTTTCTGGGGACTCTGAAGGCACATCACAGGACCGTGCACCAGTCTGGCTAACACTCGTTAGCCGGGACTTTTCCCCTCCTCCTAACCAGCCAGTGCCGTGTGTGTCATTGTGGAGCTTTCCCTGGAGAGTGAGGACAGCCTTCCCTAGCTGCAACCCCTAAACTTAACATCAGTAATTATTGTGACCCACTGGATAAAATTGAAACCTCAAGCAAGAGCTAAGAAATTGGATTTTAATCGTCAGACACCCAAATAGGGTGCAGATTACAACACTTACCTCAAGATGGAACCAAATTAAAGGGAAACCTAAGGAAAAGGACATTTAAGGATACCACTCTGTTATGCCTGATGAAGGACAAGCCGCCCTCCGAAACGTTGCAACAAGGCAGAGTGAAGCAGGACCAAGTCGGCCTGAATTAAGGATAAAATAATCAATAACTACAGGACCCGTGGAGTCCAATTTTTTGAACCAGCGCAGAGGTAATGCACTTTTGTGTCTGCTACAAGGGAAAATGTGGAGTTTGGAGGTGCTTTTCACTTTCTGGGGACTCTGAAGGCACATCACAGGACCGTGCACCAGTCTGGCTAACACTCGTTAGCCGGGACTTTTCCCCTCCTCCTAACCAGCCAGTGCCGTGTGTGTCATTGTGGAGCTTTCCCTGGAGAGTGAGGACAGCCTTCCCTAGCTGCAACCCCTAAACTTAACATCAGTAATTATTGTGACCCACTGGATAAAATTGAAACCTCAAGCAAGAGCCAAGAAATTGGATTTTAATCGTCAGACACCCAAATAGGGTGCAGATTACAACACTTACCTCAAGATGGAACCAAATTAAAGGGAAACCTAAGGAAAAGGACATTTAAGGATACCACTCTGTTATGCCTGATGAAGGACAAGCCGCCCTCCGAAACGTTGCAACAAGGCAGAGTGAAGCAGGACCAAGTCGGCCTGAATTAAGGATAAAATAATCATAACTACAGGACCCGTGGAGTCCAATTTTTTGAACCAGCGCAGAGGTAATGCACTTTTGTGTCTGCTACAAGGGAAAATGTGGAGTTTGGAGGTGCTTTTCACTTTCTGGGGACTCTGAAGGCACATCACAGGACCGTGCACCAGTCTGGCTAACACTCGTTAGCCGGGACTTTTCCCCTCCTCCTAACCAGCCAGTGCCGTGTGTGTCATTGTGGAGCTTTCCCTGGAGAGTGAGGACAGCCTTCCCTAGCTGCAACCCCTAAACTTAACATCAGTAATTATTGTGACCCACTGGATAAAATTGAAACCTCAAGCAAGAGCTAAGAAATTGGATTTTAATCGTCAGACACCCAAATAGGGTGCAGATTACAACACTTACCTCAAGATGGAACCAAATTAAAGGGAAACCTAAGGAAAAGGACATTTAAGGATACCACTCTGTTATGCCTGATGAAGGACAAGCCGCCCTCCGAAACGTTGCAACAAGGCAGAGTGAAGCAGGACCAAGTCGGCCTGAATTAAGGATAAAATAATCAATAACTACAGGACCCGTGGAGTCCAATTTTTTGAACCAGCGCAGAGGTAATGCACTTTTGTGTCTGCTACAAGGGAAAATGTGGAGTTTGGAGGTGCTTTTCACTTTCTGGGGACTCTGAAGGCACATCACAGGACCGTGCACCAGTCTGGCTAACACTCGTTAGCCGGGACTTTTCCCCTCCTCCTAACCCCTAACCCATTCATGGCTTCTATCGCCTTACCGGGGTTTTTTTTCTAAACCTAACCATTACAACATAATGCCTAAACCCAACCAATTTCAATTCTCTTCTAACTTTTCTCCGCTGGGTAGGTGCACACGGCTGGGAGGGCCTAGAGATACTTGCGCCGGCCAGTGCATTGCCTTTGGCCTCCTACTCCAAACCGTGTTAGTCGGCGGACAGCACGGGGGAGGTCATCGAGATAGAATAATACACCCTAACCCGCCCGTGCCTTCGGATCGCCGGGTTCTCTCTAAGCAAAGGTGCACCAGATGCCTTTCTCTCTCTCTCTCTCCCTCTCTCTCCCACATGTAGCACGTCTCCCCTTCCTCTCTCCCTCTCTGGAGATGAGCGGTGGGGGGATCCAGGGTACGCCCAGACGGGCGGGGTAGTGGTGATGATGTAGTCACATCTCCCATTTCCTTTCCCTGTTGCTGCATACAGTCTTTCCCCTTCTGGATAGTAGCTTAGCTCTTCACAGCTGTCTCATGGACTCATGGGGGCTGTTATAGGCAGTTTCTTCACTTCTCATCCTCTCCTGTGAGCTTGGATCATGCCAGAATTACAGCAGGAAGCTGTGCTTTCCGACAATATATCACACGCCCAGAAAATTACTTCTAGTAGGATTACTTCTTGCTTAGCGGCTTAGACCACGCCCCTTTTGAGTGATTTTGCTCCCTTTTGAGTTATATTCTCGGTTGGGGTCCTTGCAGTTAGGGTTATATTGGCTATTCAGCCATACTACCTCTCAGCATCCAAAAAGCCCACACTTTACCGTTAAAATACGCTAGTTCTAAAAAATTGATGTTGCACCCTGACTGAGACGTCCATGCAGCAGACTGGAGTTGTCAGCAGACTCCTCCCTCCTTCTTGCTTCCTGGATCTTTACCTCTTGGAGTCGTGCGGTGTAATTGGGACACAAGAGGAGGCTGCGCAAGCTCGAGAGCGCCCCCTGGCCTGTCCCCATGGTTCTCCGCAGCGCCCCCTGCCGGGTCTTCATGGTACTTCAGACAGTGGCTTCACAGCGATTCCTCTTTCAACCCATGGATCCATCTCTTTAGACGACAACTTCGTCTTCTCTGTAAGTGACTGCTCAGCTACACAAACATCTCAAGGTTATTAAAACTAAAATAGCACCTTTAATACTAGCTAACGCCAACACTTAACAATAAGGTTAACCAACCAATTGGCCTTGGGACACACCCCGGGACTTGATCAATCTCGGCGGGGCCTTCCTTGGGAGAGGGTGTCCAGTGATAAGTGGCCGAAACACCCAATGATCTCAAGGCACACTGCTGATGATGTTCCCACAATTTATTGTAACATAAATAACAATGTCTATCGGGCTAATACAGCCTTCTAATCAAATAAATAGGACTACAGAGTAGGATTAATAACTTCTCCAAGGTAAAATCAGACTGATTTTAATAACACTGTAATAACTAGAAGACTTTAATATTGCTGTAATAACTAAAAATATTTTAAAAACGCTGTAATAATGCTGTAACAATACTGTAATAATGCTGTAATAACACTGTAATAAAACTGTAATAATGCTGTAACAATTCTGTAATAACGCTATGATAACACTGTTATAACGCTGTAATAACGCTGTAATAAAACTGTAATAATGCTGTAATAACACTGTAATAAAACTGTAATAATGCTGTAACAATTCTGTAATAACGCTATGATAACTAATAACAATGTAATAACACTGTAATAACGCTGTAATAAAGAAGGAAGTAGGGAAGAAAAGGATGAAATGAATAAGTAAGAGAGGAAAGGAAGAAGTAAGGAAGGAAAGGAAGAAATTAGGGAACAAATTAGGTAGTAAGGAAATAAAGGAGGAAGTAAGAAAGAGAAGGAGAGAGTGAGGATGAAAAATAGGAAGTGAGGAAGGAAAGGAGGAAGTAAGAAAAGGAAGAAATGAAAAAGGAAAAGAGCCAAAGAGGAAAGAAGGAAGGAAAGAAGGAAAAAAGGAAGAGAAGAAGGAAGTGAGGAAGTACCAATGGGAAGGAGGAACTGAATAAGTAAAATAGGAAGTGAGGAAGGAAAGGAGGAAGTAAGAAAAGGAAGAAATGAAAAAGGAAAAGAGCCAAAGAGGAAAGAAGGAAGGAAAGAAGGAAAAAAGGAAGAGAAGAAGGAAGTGAGGAAGTACCAAAGGGAAGGAGGAAGTGAGGAAGGAAAAATAGGAAGTGAGGAAGGAAAGGAGGAAGTAAGAAAAGGAAGAAATGAAAAAGGAAGAGCCAAAGAGGAACTAAGGAAAGGAAGTAAGGAAAGAAGGAAGAAAGGAAAAGAATGGCGAAGTGAGGAAGTACCGAAGGGAAGCAGGAAGTGAATAAGTAAAATAGGAAGTGAGGAAGGAAAGGAGGAAGCAAAAAAAGGAAGGAAGGAAGGAAGAGAAGAAGGAAGTGAGGAAGAAAAATAGGAAGTAAGGAAGGAAAGGAGGAAGTAAGAAAAGGAAGAAATGAAAAAAGAAAAGAGCCAAAGAGGAAAGAAAGAAAGGAAGTAAGGAAGAGAAGAAGGAAGTGAGGAAGAAAAATAGGAAGTGAGGAAGGAAAGGAGGAAGTAAGAAAAGGAAGTACACTTACTCACTTACTGTAATAACTAATAAAACTAATAACAATTTAATAACACTTTAATAACTAGAAGACTTTAGAAACGCTGTAATAACGCTGTAACAATACTATAATAATGCTGTAATAACACTGTAATAACACTGTAATAAAACTGTAATAACGCTTTTACAATGCTGTAATAACGCTATGATAAAAAATAACAATGTAATAACACTGTAATAACGCTGTAATAACGCTATGATAACTAATAACAATGTAATAACACTGTAATAACGCTGTAATAACGCTATGATAACTAATAACAATGTAATAACACTGTAATATGGCTGTAATAACACTATGATAACTAATAACAATGTAATAACACTGTAATAACGCTGTAATAACGCTATGATAACTAATAACACTGTAATAATGCTGTAATCACGCTGTAATAAAGAAGGAAGTAAGGAAGAAAAGGATGAAATGAATAAGTAAAAGAGGAAAGGAAGAAGTAGGGAAGGAAGAAATTAGGAAACAAATTAGGTAGTGAGGAAATAAAGGAGGAAGTAAGAAAGAGAAGGAGAGAGTGAGGATGAAAAATAGGAAGTAATGAAGGAAAGGAGGAAGTAAGGAAGAGAAGGAGAAAGTGAGGAAGAAAAATAGGAAGTGAGGAAGGAAAGGAGGAAGTAAGAAAAGGAAGAAATGAAAAAAGAAAAGAGCCAAAGAGGAAAGAAAGAAAGGAAGTAAGGAAAGAAGGAAAAAAGGAAAAGAAGAAGGAAGTGAGGAAGAAAAATAGGAAGTGAGGAAGGAAAGGAGGAAGTAAGAAAACGAAGTGAGGAAGAGAAGAAGGAAGTGAGGAAGAAAAATAGGAAGTGAGGAAGGAAAGGAGGAAGTAAGAAAAGGAAGAAATGAAAAAGGAAAAGAGCCAAAGAGGAAATAAGGAAAGAAAGTAAGGAAAGAAGGAAAAAAGGAAGAGAAGAAGGAAGTGAGGAAGTACCGAAGGGATGGAGGAACTGAATAAGTAAAATAGGAAGTGAGGAAGGAAAGGAGGAAGCAAAAAAAGGAAGTGAGGAAGAGAAGAAGGAAGTGAGGAAGAAAAATAGGAAGTGAGGAAGTAAAGGAGGAAGTAAGAAAAGGAAGAAATGAAAAAAGAAAAGAGCCAAAGAGGAAAGAAAGATAGGAAGTAAGGAAAGAAGGAAACAAGGAAAAGAAGAAGGAAGTGAGGAAGAAAAACAGGAAGTGAGGAAGGAAAGGAGGAAGTAAGAAAAGGAAGTACACTTACTCACTTACTGTAATAACTAATAAAACTAATAAACATTTAATAACACTGTAATAACTAGAAGACTTTAATATCGCTGTAATAACTAAAAATATTTTTAAAACGCTGTAATAACGCTGTAATAAAACTGTAATAATGCTGTAATAACACTGTAATAACGCTATGATAACACTGTAATAACGCTGTAATAACGCTATGATAACTAATAACAATGTAATAACACTGTGATAACGCTGTAATAAAGAAGGAAGTAGGGAAGAAAAGGATGAAATGAATAAGTAAGAGAGGAAAGGAAGAAGTAAGGAAGGAAAGGAAGAAATTAGGAAACAAATTAGGTAGTGAGGAAATAAAGGAGGAAGTAAGAAAGAGAAGGAGAGAGTGAGGATGAAAAATAGGAAGTAATGAAGGAAAGGAGGAAGTAAGGAAGAGAAGGAGAAAGTGAGGAAGAAAAATAGGAAGTGAGGAAGGAAAGGAGGAAGTAAGAAAAGGAAGAAATGAAAAAGGAAAACTACCAAAGAGGAAATAAGGAAATGAAGTAAGGAAAGAAGGAAAAAAGGAAAAGAAGAAGGAAGTGAGGAAGAAAAATAGGAAGTGAGGAAGGAAAGGAGGAAGTAAGAAAACGAAGTGAGGAAGAGAAGAAGGAAGTGAGGAAGAAAAATAGGAAGTGAGGAAGGAAAGGAGGAAGTAAGAAAAGGAAGAAATGAAAAAGGAAAAGAGCCAAAGAGGAAAGAAGGAAGGAAAGAAGGAAAAAAGGAAGAGAAGAAGGAAGTGAGGAAGTACCAAAGGGAAGGAGGAAGTGAGGAAGAAAAATAGGAAGTGAGGAAGGAAAGGAGGAAGTAAGAAAAGGAAGAAATGAAAAAGGAAGAGCCAAAGAGGAACTAAGGAAAGGAAGTAAGGAAAGAAGGAAGAAAGGAAAAGAATGGCGAAGTGAGGAAGTACCGAAGGGAAGCAGGAAGTGAATAAGTAAAATAGGAAGTGAGGAAGGAAAGGAGGAAGCAAAAAAAGGAAGGAAGGAAGGAAGAGAAGAAGGAAGTGAGGAAGAAAAATAGGAAGTAAGGAAGGAAAGGAGGAAGTAAGAAAAGGAAGAAATGAAAAAAGAAAAGAGCCAAAGAGGAAAGAAAGAAAGGAAGTAAGGAAAGAAGGAAGTAAGGAAGAGAAGAAGGAAGTGAGGAAGAAAAATAGGAAGTGAGGAAGGAAAGGAGGAAGTAAGAAAAGGAAGTACACTTACTCACTTACTGTAATAACTAATAAAACTAATAATTTAATAACACTTTAATAACTAGAAGACTTTAGAAACGCTGTAATAACGCTGTAACAATACTATAATAATGCTGTAATAACACTGTAATAACACTGTAATAAAACTGTAATAACGCTTTTACAATGCTGTAATAACGCTATGATAAAAAATAACAATGTAATAACACTGTAATAACGCTGTAATAACGCTATGATAACTAATACAATGTAATAACACTGTAATAACGCTGTAATAACGCTATGATAACTAATAACAATGTAATAACACTGTAATATGGCTGTAATAACGCTATGATAACTAATAACAATGTAATAACACTGTAATAACGCTGTAATAACGCTATGATAACTAATAACACTGTAATAATGCTGTAATCACGCTGTAATAAAGAAGGAAGTAAGGAAGAAAAGGATGAAATGAATAAGTAAAAGAGGAAAGGAAGAAGTAGGGAAGGAAGAAATTAGGAAACAAATTAGGTAGTGAGGAAATAAAGGAGGAAGTAAGAAAGAGAAGGAGAGAGTGAGGATGAAAAATAGGAAGTAATGAAGGAAAGGAGGAAGTAAGGAGAGAAGGAGAAAGTGAGGAAGAAAAATAGGAAGTGAGGAAGGAAAGGAGGAAGTAAGAAAAGGAAGAAATGAAAAAGGAAAACTACCAAAGAGGAAATAAGGAAATGAAGTAAGGAAAGAAGGAAAAAAGGAAAAGAAGAAGGAAGTGAGGAAGAAAAATAGGAAGTGAGGAAGGAAAGGAGGAAGTAAGAAAACGAAGTGAGGAAGAGAAGAAGGAAGTGAGGAAGAAAAATAGGAAGTGAGGAAGGAAAGGAGGAAGTAAGAAAAGGAAGTACACTTACTCACTTACTGTAATAACCAATAAAACTAATAACAATTTAATAACACTGTAATAACTAGAAGACTTTAATATTGCTGTAATAACTAAAAATATTTTAAAAACGCTGTAATAATGCTGTAACAATACTGTAATAATGCTGTAATAACACTGTAATAAAACTGTAATAATGCTGTAACAATTCTGTAATAACGCTATGATAACACTGTTATAACGCTGTATAACGCTGTAATAAAACTGTAATAATGCTGTAATAACACTGTAATAAAACTGTAATAATGCTGTAACAATTCTGTAATAACGCTATGATAACACTGTTATAACGCTGTAATAACGCTATGATAACTAATAACAATGTAATAACACTGTAATAACGCTGTAATAAAGAAGGAAGTAGGGAAGAAAAGGATGAAATGAATAAGTAAGAGAGGAAAGGAAGAAGTAAGGAAGGAAAGGAAGAAATTAGGAAACAAATTAGGTAGTAAGGAAATAAAGGAGGAAGTAAGAAAGAGAAGGAGAGAGTGAGGATGAAAAATAGGAAGTGAGGAAGGAAAGGAGGAAGTAAGAAAAGGAAGAAATGAAAAAGGAAAAGAGCCAAAGAGGAAAGAAGGAAGGAAAGAAGGAAAAAAGGAAGAGAAGAAGGAAGTGAGGAAGTACCAAAGGGAAGGAGGAACTGAATAAGTAAAATAGGAAGTGAGGAAGGAAAGGAGGAAGTAAGAAAAGGAAGAAATGAAAAAGGAAAAGAGCCAAAGAGGAAAGAAGGAAGGAAGAAGGAAAAAAGGAAGAGAAGAAGGAAGTGAGGAAGTACCAAAGGGAAGGAGGAAGTGAGGAAGAAAAATAGGAAGTGAGGAAGGAAAGGAGGAAGTAAGAAAAGGAAGAAATGAAAAGGAAGAGCCAAAGAGGAACTAAGGAAAGGAAGTAAGGAAAGAAGGAAGAAAGGAAAAGAATGGCGAAGTGAGGAAGTACCGAAGGGAAGCAGGAAGTGAATAAGTAAAATAGGAAGTGAGGAAGGAAAGGAGGAAGCAAAAAAAGGAAGGAAGGAAGGAAGAGAAGAAGGAAGTGAGGAAGAAAAATAGGAAGTAAGGAAGGAAAGGAGGAAGTAAGAAAAGGAAGAAATGAAAAAAGAAAAGAGCCAAAGAGGAAAGAAAGAAAGGAAGTAAGGAAGAGAAGAAGGAAGTGAGGAAGAAAAATAGGAAGTGAGGAAGGAAAGGAGGAAGTAAGAAAGGAAGTACACTTACTCACTTACTGTAATAACTAATAAAACTAATAACAATTTAATAACACTTTAATAACTAGAAGACTTTAGAAACGCTGTAATAACGCTGTAACAATACTATAATAATGCTGTAATAACACTGTAATAACACTGTAATAAAACTGTAATAACGCTTTTACAATGCTGTAATAACGCTATGATAAAAAATAACAATGTAATAACACTGTAATAACGCTGTAATAACGCTATGATAACTAATAACAATGTAATAACACTGTAATAACGCTGTAATAACGCTATGATAACTAATAACAATGTAATAACACTGTAATATCGCTGTAATAACACTATGATAACTAATAACAATGTAATAACACTGTAATAACGCTGTAATAATGCTATGATAACTAATAACACTGTAATAATGCTGTAATCACGCTGTAATAAAGAAGGAAGTAAGGAAGAAAAGGATGAAATGAATAAGTAAAAGAGGAAAGGAAGAAGTAGGGAAGGAAGAAATTAGGAAACAAATTAGGTAGTGAGGAAATAAAGGAGGAAGTAAGAAAGAGAAGGAGAGAGTGAGGATGAAAAATAGGAAGTAATGAAGGAAAGGAGGAAGAGGAAGAGAAGGAGAAAGTGAGGACTAAAAATAGGAAGTGAGGAAGGAAAGGAGGAAGTAAGAAAAGGAAGAAATGAAAAAGAAAAGAGCCAAAGAGGAAAGAAAGAAAGGAAGTAAGGAAAGAAGGAAAAAGGAAAAGAAGAAGGAAGTGAGGAAGAAAAATAGGAAGTGAGGAAGGAAAGGAGGAAGTAAGAAAACGAAGTGAGGAAGAGAAGAAGGAAGTGAGGAAGAAAAATAGGAAGTGAGGAAGGAAAGGAGGAAGTAAGAAAAGGAAGAAATGAAAAAGGAAAAGAGCCAAAGAGGAATAAGGAAAGAAAGTAAGGAAAGAAGGAAAAAAGGAAGAGAAGAAGGAAGTGAGGAAGAAAAACAGGAAGTGAGGAAGGAAAGGAGGAAGTAAGAAAAGGAAGTACACTTACTCACTTACTGTAATAACTAATAAAACTAATAAACATTTAATAACACTGTAATAACTAGAAGACTTTAATATCGCTGTATAACTAAAAATATTTTTAAAACGCTGTAATAACGCTGTAATAAAACTGTAATAATGCTGTAATAACACTGTATAACGCTATGATAACACTGTAATAACGCTGTAATAACGCTATGATAACTAATAACAATGTAATAAACTGTGATAACGCTGTAATAAAGAAGGAAGTAGGGAAGAAAAGGATGAAATGAATAAGTAAGAGAGGAAAGGAAGAAGTAAGGAAGGAAAGGAAGAAATTAGGAAAAAAATTAGGTAGTGAGGAAATAAAGGAGGAAGTAAGAAGAGAAGGAGAGAGTGAGGATGAAAAATAGGAAGTAATGAAGGAAAGGAGGAAGTAAGGAAGAGAAGGAGAAAGTGAGGAAGAAAAATAGGAAGTGAGGAAGGAAAGGAGGAAGTAAGAAAAGGAAGAAATGAAAAAGGAAAACTACCAAAGAGGAAATAAGGAAATGAAGTAAGGAAAGAAGGAAAAAAGGAAAAGAAGAAGGAAGTGAGGAAGAAAAATAGGAAGTGAGGAAGGAAAGGAGGAAGTAAGAAAACGAAGTGAGGAAGAGAGAAGGAAGTGAGGAAGAAAAATAGGAAGTGAGGAAGGAAGGAGGAAGTAAGAAAAGGAAGTACACTTACTCATTACTGTAATAACCAATAAAACTAATAACAATTTAATAACACTGTAATAACTAGAAGACTTAATATTGCTGTAATAACTAAAAATATTTTAAAAACGCTGTAATAATGCTGTAACAATACTGTAATAATGCTGTAATAACACTGTAATAAAACTGTAATAATGCTGTAACAATTCTGTAATAACGCTATGATAACACTGTTATACGCTGTAATAACGCTATGATAACTAATAACAATGTAATAACACTGTAATAACGCTGTAATAAAGAGGAAGTAGGGAAGAAAAGGATGAAATGAATAAGTAAAAGAGGAAAGGAAGAAGTAAGGAAGAAAGGAAGAAATTAGGGAACAAATTAGGTAGTAAGGAAATAAAGGAGGAAGTAAGAAAGAGAAGGAGAGGTGAGGATGAAAAATAGGAAGTGAGGAAGGAAAGGAGGAAGTAAGAAAAGGAAGAAATGAAAAAGGAAAAGAGCCAAAGAGGAAAGAAGGAAGGAAAGAAGGAAAAAAGGAAAGAGAAGGAAGTGAGGAAGTACCAAAGGGAAGGAGGAAGTGAGGAAGAAAATAGGAAGTGAGGAAGGAAAGGAGGAAGTAAGAAAAGGAAGAAATGAAAAAGGAAGAGCCAAAGAGGAAATAAGGAAAGGAAGTAAGGAAAGAAGGAAGAAAGGAAAAGAATGGCGAAGTGAGGAAGTACGAAGGGAAGCAGGAAGGAATAAGTAAAATAGGAAGTGAGGAAGGAAAGGAGGAAGCAAAAAAAGGAAGGAAGAAAAGAAGGAAGGAAGAAGAGAAGAAGGAAGTGAGGAAGAAAAATAGGAAGTAAGGAAGGAAAGGGGAAGTAAGAAAAGGAAGAAATGAAAAAAGAAAAGAGCCAAAGAGGAAAGAAAGAAAGGAAGTAAGGAAAGAAGGAAGTAAGGAAGAGAAGAAGGAAGTGAGGAAGAAAAATAGGAAGTGAGGAAGGAAAGGAGGAAG
>NW_024041150.1:55496463-55522947 GCF_014851395.1 Micropterus salmoides
ACAGACAACACTAGTTAGTAGGATCAGTTCATTGTTGGTTTTGGTCTTTTCATTTGATTTGTTGACAATAAGAAAAATGATAATATTCCCAACTTATCCTTTAAAACAATGTCTCATAGAAGACAAGAAATATGCTCACAAATGCTTTTAAAGATACTGTTTGAATACAGAAAAAGCACTGCAACCTTGCTAAAACTATGCAATATAAGTTAAATCATGATCTTGTGGAAACCACTAAACAGGTTTAAGAACAGTGCCCTCTTGGAGCACCTGATTCTGTAATATTATATAACTAACAACCACAATGGACAGCACATACTGTATAAACCTAAACAACAATCATGAGTGAAAACTACTGAAGCTAAAATTGACGTACTGTATTCTTGTACTAGATCACTTGCTAGAAAAAAAAGAGGCTCCTAAGCAGTATTATATTATAAACAGTATGTACAATGTACTAATCTTACCAGATTTTACTCTACTTTACTGTTTTATACTAACAGGTAATTATTTATGTGCGAATGCAGTCAGACAGTCATCTAAAATGTATTTAAATCTCCTCCATTTACCTTTTTTTAATTTGCATACTGACACTTAATTTTTTCACTTGTCCAGTGTGACCACCCTACAAACTCAAAACCTACACAGATTTAGTCTGTAGTACAGATAGAGGACACAGCGACAGACTTTGACGCACAATGTGGCAATGTCAATGATGAGTTTATGAATTAAAACAGCAATGACAGTGCTGTTCTGCATACAACAAATAACAGACGCGTCTACTGATGGCATGATGGTGACTGCTAAATATGTAAATTTGGTCCAGCAGAGCTGTTTGCCATTAAAAAGGGAGCAAACAACACTCCAATCCATTAAAGTACGTTCAATATGAAATATCAGTCTCACATTTTAGTGTCCACCAAAAATATCTCAGCAGTTCAAATTGTTTTGCAAAGATACGGTCCCAATCCTCATATAACCCTCACACTCAGACATTAAGGATGATGATACAGGTGACTTCAATTAAAGTCAATACACAGATAAACACACACAAGAAGATGCAAGGTCATTTCAAAGTCTGAGTTCAAGGCTCCATTCCTAGAAGAGACAAAGAATATGAAAGCATGAAATGCAACACTGATAATGTGCCAATATGTTCCTAGTCTCTGACACAATGAATTTAACGCCATGTGAGAACTCCATTTATTCATCTTAATATAGTGGAAATCCTCCAGGTATTGTCAGTAACTAAGCACACACCTTCAAACTTGATCAATCACACAGCCTGGGATCTTCTCACCATGTGATTTCAAATCTCACCAGAGCAACACATTGTTTGATGCTTACTCCACTGGAAAATACTGACAAAAACATCTAGATTTCGTGGCCTTTATTTCATGCAGCTTTACACCAAACCAAACTTAGGTTATCTGTAGCAAACAGCTCAACAAACAAATGACCCACTCTGCCATCCATACAGACCCATGCACTTGCTAGCAGGCTAAGAAATCTAACCTAAACAGAACAGGATACCTAAATACAGGGTTGGGAGAAAAATGGATCCACATAAGAATCGCAATTCTTATCTTCTAAGATTGTGAATAGATTCACAACAAAGTTTTTAAAAGTATAGTTTTTTTCTCCTCTCTGCTGACAATGTCGATTTTCCGCGCGCCCTTTCAGGCCTTTGTAAAACACAGTTGCGTCCGGCTGTGTGGCTAGCTACTGGCTATTCACTGTTACTACAGTTATCTAGCTATCTCATTGTTTCCACTGGTACTTTATCATGGTAAGTTGCACAGAACTTTGCTGTGAAGACAGCAGGAGGACGCTGTACTAACGTCAACAGAGACTTTTTATTTCTCTTGTCTGACAGCGAATACAATACTTTCAGTAACTATTACGCTTCAATAACCACCTTACGGCTGACTGAAGTAACTTAATTACCCCTTAGCAAACACTTTTCTGTGATTGCAGCAACGTGCTGGTACTTCTTTCGGGAGAGACTCAAACAGCAGAGTTAGGCTGTGGGTTTGCTAGAAAAAATGTTGTGGAAAAATGCCAACCTCAACCAAAAGTCCAACAAGAGAAAAGGGAAACCATGAAAAATTACCTTTTTCAAAATAGTTGAAACCCGAACATCGCCCCCAAGCAAAATTTAAATCAAGTACTTCGTGGTGGTGATGTCGCAGTGGATAAGATGCATGCCTTTGGTGTGAGGAACCCAGGTTCAAGTCTCCACTGTGACACATCCACCAATGTGTCCCTGAGCAAGACACTTGACTAGACAGAAATACAAGACAAAACTTTGGACAAAAAGCGTCAGGTAAATGAATAAATGTACTTCGGGAACACTACAAATGACCGAACTCACATCACTCAGAGCTGCTTTGATGCCATATTTTTCCACACCGCCTGTCTTACTGTCTTAGCACACTGGAGTAGATCCAGATGTCACAAATTACACCCATGTAACATTCCTATCAAATCAAACACTCTAACTAAAATGCCATTTACACCATTACAGTTCAATATTTTGTCCTGCCTTAAAATCCTGTTTGAAAAGGAAACACATTAGTACATTACTAAGTAAAAATGGCACAAAAGTTCACATCTTATGAAATCTGGTTTAATCTAAAATATAAGTAAGGAACAACATATTAGTTGCTATTAAATTGTCCTCAAAGTCAACCGTGCAAAAATGATTTTTCATCTTATTAAAAAAAAAAAAAACAACTAAAAAGATAATATTGTGTTTGGTATTATCCAGAGTGGCATTGGTATCCACATTTGGATTTTTATTCTGTCAAGTAGCCATCAAACAAAAATGTACATTGAAATGTTCCCTGCTAAAAAGTCTTTCTAAATTCAGACATGAACATTTCTTATTCATTTATGTCCAGAATCAGTCGCTCTAGTGTTTCAGTAGCTGTCAGTGTGCACCTCTGTTGCGTGGACTCGGTCTGTTTCTATTCACTTGTGGAGAATTAGATAAGACAAGATGGGGAATTCAGACCTTACATTAAATCATTGTATGGGCTCAGATTTACCACAACTCATAAATCATCTTGTCTAGTATGCACAGAAATCCTCTGTACAGAGTTAAGCTGGAGACAGAGAAGATATGTTTAGTACTGCAGATGCAGTACAATACACATAGATACAACCGATCCTTGTGCTGTTTGAGTATTTCAGTATATTATATTTGTGGATAAAAAGTAAAAGATATTTTCTGGCAGTCAGTTTGAAGCATCACAAATGAGGCACGGTTTTCATAAATCCAATAATGCGTGATAAAGAAGAGGCACCAAAGGCTCCACAGGCCCTTTATTGATTGATTATAGGTACATGCTTCTGCACAATTCCATTAGAGAGGAGAGGCCAAAAATGTTGTGAAACATCTCTTTCCACATTAAATTTGGTAGAATGATTTAACATTTATTATTTGTATATTTCAGTTATCAATTCCACTGCGTTTAGTTAATTGAACACAGACGCCCCACGCGATCATCAAAACCGCTGACTTAATATTGCGGTTTTCGCCGTTTTCAGTCCAAAAATATGCCAAATTGTTGCTAACAATATCTCTGGCTGCCATCTTGATTATTGCACTATACCTGGGGGCTGTTCCAGCCATCTCTCGCCTTTTTTTGCAGAGCATGAGAAGTGCCACTTTAAAACACGCAGTCTTTTTCGTGGTCTGGTAGCCGACTCGTAATAGTAGGCTACCAGTAGCAGGGTATCAAATGAAAGGTCTGCTCAATCCGGATTGATTGATGCCCCCCCCCCCCCCCCCCCCCCCAATCACTGTGGGATGTTCCGTTCTCAAGCTACACACTTGTAAAGCATGGGAGAGCTTTTGGTGACAGGAATGTTGATAATAATAATAATACATTTAATTTATAGGAGCCTTTCTGAACACTCAAGGTCACCTCACAAAACATAATAAAACAATACAGCAATAATCGAAATTAACAACTATAATTTTGTGCATAAAATCAGGGTACAAAACAACTGGAAACAAAGATTGAGAAAGAGTGATCACGTGGGATATGCCAGTTTAAAAATATGTGTTTTCAGGCAGCATTTAATAATGGAAAGTGAGTCAGTGTTGCGGATGTCTGGTGGAAGAGAGTTCCAGAGACGAGGGGCAGAGCGGCTGAAGGCTCTGGACCCCATGGTGGTCAAACGAGCAGGAGGAACAGTGAGGTGAATAGAAGAAGAAGACCTAAGAGCACGGGTGGGTGTGTTAATATGAAGGAGGTCAGTGAGGTACAGAGGAGCGAGGTTATGAATGGCCTTGAAGGTCAGGAGCAGAGTTTTGAAATCAATGTGGTATTTAACTGGAAGCCAATGAAGCTGCTGAAGGACAGGAGTAATATGATTAATAGAAGGGGTTCTGGTGATGATCCGGGCAGCAGAGTTCTGAACCAGTTGAAGTTTATGTATGGATTGAGAGGAAGACCAATGAGAAGAGAATAACAATAATCAATGCGGGATGTGACCAGTGTGTGAACGAGAATGGCTGTACTAGTGGGTGAGAGAGACGGTCAGAGGAGATTAATGTTACGTAAATTAATTAATGTGAGCTTGAAATGAAAGTGTGCTGTTGAGGATCACATTAAGACTCTTGACCTGAGGGGAGGGGGAAACTGGGGAGTTTTCAATGGTAAGAGAAAAACTGTCAAATTTAGTCAAAGTGGATTTGGTGCCTATGGGGAGAACCTCGATTTTGTCACTGTTCAGTTTGAAGAAGTTGCAAGAGAACCAGGATTTGATTTCCGTTGGGCAATCAGAGAGGGAGTTGGGTGGGAGGGACGTGGTAGGTTTAGCAGACAGGTAGAGCCGGGTGTTATCCGCATAGCAGTGGAAATGGATGTTAAATTTATGAAAGATATGGCCAAGAGGAAGCAGATATGATGAACAGAAGGGGCCCCAGGACAGAGCCCTGGGGAACACCGGCAGTGACAGGGGATAACTCTGATTTGAAATGTTAGAGTTGGATGAACTGAGTGCAGCCAAAGAGATATGATTTAAACCAGTCCAAGGGTGTGTCAGTGAAACCAGTAGAGACTAATCTGTCGAGGAGGATGTTATGAGAGATCGTGTCAAAGGCTGCACTCAGATCCAGGAGGATGAGAATAGTTAGTATTCCAGAATCAGCTGCCCCGACAAGATTATTGGGAAGAGGGGTGGTGATGGCGCAATGGATAAGACTATGCCTTTGGGGAGCAAGACACTTGGCCCCTAGTTGCTCCAGAGGTGTGCAACCTCTGACATGTATAGCAATTGTAAGTTGCTTTGGATAAAAGCGTCAGCTAAATGAATGTTGTGTAAATGTAATGATTCTTACCATCTGTGCTATTGCAGGGACGGAAATCAGATTGCAATTGTTCATAGAGGTTATTGTCAGACATGTGTGCATGGACCTGGTATGCAACGGTTTTTTCAAGAATTTTAGAAAGAAAAGGTCATTTAGACATAGGACGGAAGTTGTTGAAATTGCTGGGGTCTGCACCAGGTTTCTTAAGTATAGGAGTTATTGCAGCTGATTTTAGAGACGAGGGAACAATACCAGAGGTGAGAGAGGAATGTATAATGGTAGTTATTTGGGAAGAGAGAGGGTAGGCAGGCTTTTCAGACTAAGACGGTAGGAAGAGGGTCAAGCTGACAAGTAGTTGATTTCAAATTTCTAATAATGTCCAATATTTCAGCAACAGAAGGAAGTGAGAAACTTGGTTGGAAAAACAGTTTATACTGGGGAGGCAGTCAATTTCACTAGAGAGAGTGTTTAAATTAATGTCCTCAATATTTCTGAATGAAATGACACGTGGCAGTTTTATTTTGGACAGTGTTAAGTTGACATTAAAAGAAATTAACATGTGATCAGAAATGGGGAGGTCGGCCGCAGTGCTACCATGAGGAGTGACACAAGAGCAGCAAACCAGGTCCAAAACATGACCTTTGGAGTGAGTGGGAAAGTGAATATGTTGCTCCAAACCAAAACTGTCCAGGCAAGATGTAAATTCCCTTGTGTATGCATTAGAGGTATTGTCCATATGTATATTAAAGTCCCCCAGCAGTATTACGTTAGGGGAGAGTGAGCAGATAAATGTGAGAAAATTCATTTATAATGTCAGTATTGGGCTTGGGTGGACGATAGATAGTTGCCACTGTAGCTGGAATAGGGCCGTTCAGTTGTAGGGCGATGGATTCAAATGAACCGTGAGAAGGTACAGAAACAGGGGACCTCCCCCTCTGCCTGAGTCACTTTGTTGACAGATGTAAACAAATCCAGGAGGGGGTCGATTCATTCAGCTGTGAAAAGTCATTAGGTTGTTGCCATGTTTGCTATGTTCACTCTCACGGCCGACGTGAGATACATTCACTTTGAACCTTAACACAAGGGGAGAATACTCCCCGTGATGTTTATTCACTGTTTTTATCAATATTTTGAACTTGGTTGTATGGACATATACAGACATATATTGTCCCCATATGCTTAATCCTACAGATTAAGTGATGCTCTAACATTTCTTTTATCACCACCATGGTTTACATTTGTGGTTGAGACTGAAATATCTTGATTAATATAGGAAATGCCATGAAATTTGGTTCAGCCTAACTTTGGTGACGACCACCAAATTTCAAATTTGTCCAAAATTTTAGTTTATGGTAATAAATTCCCATCAGTCTCAGCTGTTCTTTGTGTTAAGCATTAGCAAGTCTTAACATATTAACTGGCCAAAGAAACTGATAAATAGTACCTACTAAACATCTGCATGTTAACATAGTCACTGTGAGCATGTTAGCATGAGGATGCTAATAGCTTCATAGAGCCGCTAGCATGGCTGGTGACTCTCAGTTTTGTTCATAACCAGAGAAACATGTCACACACAAATAAATGAAGGCTCTCAACTTTAATAACAACTTCTTTTCTTTCTGTGTTTTTCATAACTTTACGTTTTATTCTGCAAGACTGTTATTAGGCCATTACATTTTTATTTATTTACCTTGGGAGTAAGTGGGTGGGGGATATATTTAGTTTTAAATTGTTATGACAATCTGCCACATTTAGTTTTAGTCAACCAAACTGTGGGGCCAGTGTGGTCACATCTTTTTCTATCTAGATGATAGTAGTATATTTTAAAGTTGTCCTGTAAGTTTTTTAAAAAACAGTTACTTTTACATTTACCGTTTCTGATCAAAGCGCATTTTAACAAACATGTTGAGTGAATTTCCTTCCTCATAAAACATTTGCAAAGCAGATTTTTTAAATCTTAAATTGTGCATTGTGTACATCCATGTTTGCTTGCTAGCAGTCTTCTTTTTCTGCCTTTGTTAGTGCACTGCTACGTTTGTTGGCGTTTTCCTGCCACCAACTGTTAATCAGTGGAACAAACAGCGGAATTGTGTCACCTGCCAGCTCGTACACAATACAAACAAAATAACCATTTATTTTCTAACATAATTTGATTTGACAGAGTTCACTGTTAAAAGTCATGCTACATCTTTGAAAATGAAAAGGTCTGTGTGGCCTCTTTTCCACCGGGCAAAGGCCTATTCTTGAAACGGACCGGCCAAGCAGGTGCCATCTCCATACAGATCTCGCCTCTGATCCCACAGTATAACAGAGTATCAGAGCGTTACAGGAATAAACCAAAACAAATGAACACAATCAAACTTAGAAGGAACATGTCAACAAACAATGATACTTAATCTGAGCCTGCAGGTCAAATTAAAAGCTGTGTGGCCTTGTTATACGGTGACCTCTCACCGTCACGCTGAAGGAGAAACCCCAAATATAGCAACAGAAAAACGCAACAAAGAAACTCTCCAATCCACAATGTACCTCCCAAGTTCATAAACACCAGTAGTCAATCAACCCGGACGCTGTCTCTTATTTTCAAAAGGAAGTGACTTTCACAAACGAGCAGCTGTATTTCCTATTGTTATATGCTGTTGTGGTTAGGGATCCCAACACTATTAAAGTGGAATCACCTTAACCCAGTTGGACCTGCTTTTGTCACAGCTGAGGGGTTTTCTACAAGAACGATTGGTGGGGTTTTGTATACACTCACGCTTGACTGGTCGCATTATCTTTGCTTCACGTGCCCCCCCCCCCCGAGTTTGTTCAGGGTCTGTAACAAAGAAAGTAGCTTATTATCACCCACCAGAGGAGTTGTCTGCACATGTACGATTCTGTAATTGCTGCCGCTTAACAAGCAGACTGAATTGGACTTGACATTGAGCCATTATTAGGAAATGAAATGCTGTTTTTGCAATCTGGGAGTTGGCAGGGCCCAGTGAATCTCCCTTGGAAGGATCGTAAAAAGAGAATATAGTTACATCCACAAAGATAGAGACGTGTGATTTTGAGTTTACTACAAGATTTTCACTTGATGTGCAATAAACCAGGGTGAAAGGTGTTAATGATTTTTCCACTGAAATGTAGTAGACATGCCACTGTTACTCAAACCAGACTCATTCTTGCTACTTTGTTACTCAAAAAGGAATAGCATGACTTGCTGCTGTTCAAACATCATCGGCGAGAGCATTGGTACAGTCCTTTCTCCATGGAAAGTTGTCCTGGACTTTTCTAAAGTATACACCTGTTGCAGGGAATCGGTTCTTGTGGCTGTGCAAAGAAACAAACAAGAAGCTGTGACCTTGACCTTGCAGCAAAACAAATCAGAAGTAGTTCAGCCAATCACATCTACTGTGTACGGATCAGAAGGAGCTCAGGGATGGGGCAAATATCATCATAACACCAATTTAATTCCCTTATTTGTTTGAACATGAAGTTTCTTTCTTGACCTTGACAAACAGTGATAGTGCACATGTGTACTGATAAAACATTGCTGTTAAGTTAAGGTTTTGGAGCTTCCAGTATAATGTGCACATATTTTGCCTGACTTAAGTAATTTGACATAAAAAATCTTAACTCAAGGTCTACTTACTGGATTTTTTCTGGGGCTTTTAAACACATCTTGTGGCCTTCATCAGTAGAAGAAGTTTGCTGTATTTGCCTTTTTTTGTTGCTGTTCTGTCCTCAAACAGCAAAGGAATAGGCATATATCAAAACTTCCTCATGCTCACTTTGTTAGCAAGTAAAACAAAATACCTATTTAATATAAATGTACATGTTTTTTTCCTATAGCCTACAGCGATCCTGTTTGCACTTGACAATATGAAAAGTCTGTGGCGGTTTTGGGGGGGAGCCAACAAGGGCCAGTGCCCCTGTAAAACAGACCTTGGACGCCCCTATGGCCCTCCTCTGAACAAAAAGTCTACAATAATCATAGTAATTTATCTTCCTTGCGATTATATGGTGTGATGCAAAAGGCGGAACATTCAAAGGTGAAGGCGGACTTTCAACTTACGAAAGTAAAAGTAAAATAGTGGGGGTTGTGGGTTGTTACATCTGGAATGCTTTTATAGGCTAACGTTACGTGTTACTGAACTTCGTATTATTCATTACACTGAATTGAGAATGTCTAAACAAAACGAGCAGTTTCAGATTCCCTTTTAAAGCAAACATTTATTTTGCGATAGTCAGACGATGTTATAACTGACTATGTAGTCGATCACTTAGTCATCCGTGTTTGGAAGCTAGATCTAGACGGTCACCTTTTTCAAGTAAGCTGCTCCTACAAATATCTACGCCATCGATACTGTAAAATGAAGACCACTGTAATCAGTTTAACACATTGTTCGCCTCAGCGTTATATCTACTTAACTCAATGTACATTAAAGCATTGTAGACAATATTTTGTCCTTGTAATCCATGTTTCCATTGCATGGATAGTCCCCTCTTTAAAGGGTAAATTATTATTATTATAACAATTTAATAATGCATAGCATTTAAACAGCACTTTTCATACACAAAAAGCAATAACAGTAGCCTACTGGTCCTACCAGGTTGGACATGCAGTGTGCCAAAATATATATCCCCATCCATAATGCACAGATGATGGCCTACCAATAAGTATTTCATTTTGTGTATACTTCACATCAGGACTAATAACATTTCCTAGCAAAAGTTATATACATATTATTTCAGACGGTATAATGGTTTTAAACCCGCCATAAAATCTATCCCCCTTTATAATGCACAGAAGATGGCCTACTATCAAGTATTTAAATGCTTCTCTCATTATACATAGATGATGGTTGCCTTGGCCAGGAGTTGATGTCATCGGACGGTACCCAACCTTCCTCAAGTGTTTCAACCCTTAAGCGTAACACTCCCCATTTGGTGGGTCGGCAGTGGTGGCCAAATCACTGCCCATCACCTCCTGGCTTTTGGCTCACCTCCTCCCTCCGATACCATAACCAGCGGGAGGCTGTTTCAACTGCATCCCCAAATCCACGAGCTATAGATCTCCTTGAGTTTCCTCTCAATCCTGCTGTCATCAGACTCCATACTGATTGGGCAGGAAATCCTCTACATCCCACCTTCACTGGGAACATCCAAGCTTGCCAGCCTCTGTTCCTGCACTCCTGCACCAGATCCTAGTATTTGGCGCGTTTCCTCTCTGCTGCTTCCTGGCAGTGGTGCTCCCATGGCACAGTTAGTTCCACGAGGATGATTTTCTTTCCCTCTGTCGACCACAAGACTGCATCTGACCTCAGGGTTGTCAGTAGGATCTCTTCCGGGAACTGGAGCTTTCTTGCCAGGTCCACTCTCAGCTCCCATCCTTGGGCTGACTGCAGCAGGTTTGGCTTTGCTGTGCTCAGTGATGATGGCCTGGCTCCTTCCATAACCAAGGTGATGGCATACATTGACATTGCTCTAGCTCCACTGTATGTTTACTTCTTCTCTCTTGCTCCAGCGTAGCCGCGAGCACGGTTAGCACCTTGTCATGCCGCCATCTGTATCTTCGCTGAGTCAGTGCTGTCTTGCAACAGGATGTGCGCCATACTTCCCCTCTTTCCGCAGAGCTCCTCATTCCCCACCTATGCAGGTTCACTGGGGTTGGAAGGGTGTCGTAGACTGCCCGCAGCAGGAAAGATATGTGTAATGGTTCCAGCTTCCACAGGTCGGCCCATGAGATCCTTCTTTTAGGGAGGTCCCATTTTGCATCTTGAGGCCCCAGCTCAACAGCTCTTGCCTTCCTTGCCTCCTCCTCCAAGTTCCTAACTTCAGCCTGGACCATGGCTCTTCTCTCCCGTAAGTTGGACTTTCCCCATTGCTGAAAGTGCGTCATACCCAGTCCTTGCCTTCCTTCACATGGGCTCACGATGATATCTTTTAGCCTTAGCACCCCATCCGCTAAGGCTACAGATTCAGAGGCTGCTAACTTCCTTCTTGATCTTCCTTCTTGAGCATCGCTGACTTGATCATCCTGGGAGTCTCTGTAGATCATGACCAGCCTGCATTTGGCTACTTTAAACTCCTCTACGACAGATGTAGCTGGCCATCTCTTATATACAGTCTCTCTCTCCAATCCTTCCACAGATTTTAATGGGGCTTCATACACCGTCAGCAACCATATAGGTCTTGGCAGCAGGCCGTGTTGGTAAAGCCATGCTTAAAACTTCCCCGAGAGTCTAGATTTCTCTATTTTCCTTCAGTACTGGAGATGTTATTCCTGTCTTATAGGGACCAAGGCATTTCATAGAGTTGTCCTGGATTGATGGAATGACTTCCCCTTGCACAAGTAGCTTGAACCTGCTGGTGATATTCCCCTTTCTGATCACCAAGCCCCTTGATTTCTTGGGCTTGAACCTCATCCTAGCCCATGTGGCTGTGCGTTCAAGCACTGATAAAACCCACCTTGCCTGTATGTTTTGTGTTATTTAATTTTGTATGTACTTCACATCACGACTAACAGGGGTGAATATGAAGACATTTGTTGTTTCCTAGCAAAAGTTGATCTAGTACAGGCTTAATGAACAGTAACTTATACTGTTCATTAAGCCCTACAAAGAAGTGCTGCATCAAAGAATGTACTTTAACTTGAGCTAAAGTTAACAGGAATGTTGTTGTTTTTGTAATTTAATAAAACTGTAAGTTCCTGAAAAGATCCTGTTACTGAAACAAATAACTGCAAGTTACTGAAACATACTAAAATACTAAAACATTACATTATATACTAAACAAGACATTTTGAAAGCTTGAACATTGCCTTTGTCTCTTTTGTCCCAGATTGAATGTACCCCCTCAATAAAATTGGTCTAGAACCGCCACTGATGAAAAGCTCTTTTGTGGAACTCAAAAGGAATTGAAAGAAGACTGTTATCTTTGATTTTATACTGTTAGAGCATCTGTAGCTGTTAACAAGAGGTACAATTTGTTGTTGAAATCATGCACTGTATCTTTAACCCTCCCAGTACAGCTCCTACTTCTAATTCATTTTGCATTTGTAAGAACAAACTCAACCAGAGACACTGAATGCTAAAGTATACTGTTTTTGAGTAACTCCCCATTCAAAATTTGTTCATCAAGTTACAACTTTGCATTTGAAGTCTTATTGTTTTATTAGGGAAAATACATTTCTAGTTTACGGTTTGAATGGAGTGACTGTATCTCCACATGGCTGGTAGGTAAATTTGTTAATTTAATGCTTCAGTTAGAAATCGTTTTCCATGGCACCAAAGTTAGTGACTGGTGACCCGTTCAACTTAAAGTAGCATCTGCTTGCAACCACTTGTCAGAAGTTGAAAATGTCTATAAGGTGTGTACAGTTGAAGCAAAGAGTGATTTTCTTTTCTAAAACGTTTCTCTGTATAGCGCCTTTCTAGTCTTCCAACCAGTCAAAGCGCTGTTACATCACATTCACACACATTCATACACTGATGGAACATCGGGGGCAATTTGGGGTTCAGTGTCTTGCCCAAGGACACTTTGGCATGGAGCCTGGAGGAGGGTTCCTGACCGACCACGGCATATTTATGCATAATGATAAAATTCCTTTAAAGGTTCAGTGTGTAATATTTCTGATGCTATTGACAGAAATGCAATATAAGATCCATAACTATGTTTTCAGTGGTGTATAAAGACCTTACATAATGAACCGTTATGTTTTTATTACCTTAGAATAAGACATTTATATCTACATAACCGCGGGTACCCCCTGCTGTGGAGGTCGCTGTATTTTGTCGTCATGTTTCTACCGTAACCGACAACGAACAAACAGCGCTACAGAGCGCATTTCGTCATCACGGCGTTCTTCTTCTGCTTGTGTAATTCCGGTAGTGTAGACGCCCCTCACTACATTGAATATGTATAAAGAAGAAGAAGAGGGAAGAATAATATCAATAGTAATATACAGTCTCCGAGTAGTCTTCTGGTTTATTAGAAGTAAGAAGACAAGTGACATTTGGACAACTGAAGGAGCACACGTGTTATTTAGCACGAGAGCCTACAGCCAGACGGAGTCGGGACAGACAGCTGACTACAGAAATCACGGATTTTGTGGATTTTCTCAGATGGAAGGCTATAACGTTAATGTGGGACAGATGTTTTCAAAGTGGAGCTGAAGTTGTCTGTTTTCTGCTGGACAGGTAATTAACTTTGTTTGTCAGACTTTAGCCATGCAAATGCAAACTGTAGAGCTTTAGCTAGAAGCTGGCCACAATCACAGAGAGCTGTTTCCCCCGTCAGTGGTGTGAAATATGGATTAATTTCATGGCGCCTACTTATTCTCTAGCCTGTGGTTTGGCTTGTGGTGTTATGTTAGTTGGATTCATTTCATGTAGTGACTCTCTCTCTCCAGCGCTCTGTTTTGGCTTTGTATGTTACCTTCGTGAGAATCAGCTGATCAGTAATTGGCAATAAAACGGCAGCTTCCAGCATCAGAGCTCAGATCAGCAGCTAAACTTCACATTTTACTGCCCTGGTGGAAAACATGTATTTCTTTTTACTGCTAATGGTGATATATAACAAGACCGTGTGCCTATCAAGTGACCAATAATGAATACTTTCCGAATTTGCATTAAAAAATGTTATTGGATATTGCTTCCCACTGTGCACACAAATATGTAATTTGTACTTTCACATGCTAAATGCCCATTAAAATGTAGCACCCTTTTACCACAAGCTGAAATTATGGACGGCAGTACCGCTTTGTGTTTCTGTTGCATTTAAAAAAATTAAAAAGACATTTTGGTAATATTTGCATGCTTATCTACATAAGCAAAGCGAGAGGAGCCTTGATCCTCCCCAGCCAATGCCTTTGTAAACTTCATGTATTATGTGGTTTATAATGGGCTGTGGTGCAGAAACAGTGAGGCTTACATTGTCCTGTTATCTGTCAGTGGTCATACTTGATGCACTAGATGTGATAGTGTTTGAGATGTTCTTCATTTACTTAATATTAAAAAAAAATTATAATAATTTTATATATCTAAAAGAAACCTCATTTCTTGACTGGCAATCTCTTTTATCTCATAGATGACTTCTTTGTCCTGTCTCAGGCACTGTAGCTATACTGCTCGCTTGGGTAGGGGAGAGGGGGTGCAGTTCGCAACACTCACCACTAGATGTCACTAGAACTTACACACTGAACCTTTTAATATTAATTTAGATAATTATTTTACAGTGCTGATGGGAAAGATGTAGGGGAGTAAGTGGGGCAGAAGGGAGTTTACAACAAAGGCTGAACGACATGGCTGGCTGAGTGCATGTGCCACCCATTTGTTTGTATTTCTAAGCCTCTTAATTAACATTTCGGATTATTTTGAATTCATGAAGGAAGTGTTTTAACCTCTAAGCCACAATACAAAACAATCAGCATGATGTCCAGTTACAGGAAAGCCACTTGTGTACTTGTGACGTGCAGGATTTACTGATGAAAAGTAATGCTCAACTATAAAAAGAATCTTAAAGCCCATTTGTTATCTTGAGTTTAGAACTTTTGATATTTTATGCAGTATACTGTCACTTCACTTCTTTCCTTTTTCTCCTTTCTTTAAAAGCACTTTGTAACTTCTGTTAGTGCTATATAAATAAAGTTAGCTTGTCTTCTTCTGTATGTCAATTTTGTCTAAATATTGGAAATAATAAACAATGTTAAAACTTGACAGCTTCATACATTTAAGTCCAAAATCAGTTAATGAGAGTGTTAAACAAAATGAATGAAATTAAAGAAACCCCCTGCTGTGATACATGCACCTGTTGGCACTATGTTCACATGGTGGACTGAGCGTTCATAAATAGTCATAGTTACAAACTGATCTTGAGTAGGGACATAAGCGTATTAAAGCTCCTTGGAGAACAGAGAGCAGCTTCACTGAACTGAAATGAGGCGTTACTTACCTACTTGCCAGCAGCAAGATGCTAATACATCATGGCAGTTCAGGGCGGCTCTATGCTACTTTCTCAGCTTCACCAAGTAATTGGTGACCCAGTGGCGCACCTGACATTGGGCGGCTCGAGGAACTGGTCCCAGAAAAGCAAACCGGGTCAATCCTACACAGGATTGTCATATGTTCATTAAAAAGCATGTGACAAGTGAAGCTAGTCCTTCCCTCGTTCATACAGAAAGAGGCACCGGCCTATTGGACACAGTGTCTGGTTTGGGTTTAGACTTAAGTCCCATCATTCTGTGGGAGGGATTGCGGCGGCATTAACGTCAAGTTTCAACATTTTTAAAAGAGGTTAATTTGTGGAGCAACATTTTCTTAGCTAACTGATGGATACACTTACTCTACCTGCAACTTCAATGTCTTATAAAATCTCACAATGTCACAAAACATCCACCTGTGAGATTCTTACAAAGCCGGTGACTAATTCAAAATCACATTTCATTAACATTAACTTTGGAGAGCTTTGGCCATGCACTTGATGTACAACTTCAGGATCTTTTGATACCAGATGTATGCTCACAGCATTAGACAGCACATAATATGTTCACTTCATTTTTAAGAGCATTTCTTCAAACTGAGGCAAATGGCGATGGCATTTAAATCAAGAGTAAATCCTGTTCGTTCCTCTCATGTAATCACTGTCTTTACATTTGAGACTTCTGAACTGATGATTACAAATGAGTCAGATCTAAGTTGTCTAAACTGTGAATCAATGTGCAAAATGTTGTGAGTAAATGTTGGGCTGATCTGTAAAATGACCATGTGCAAAGATAACATCTGGTTGTAACCTAAAAACAGTGTCCTAAATTTCCAATAAATATCTCAACCTTCTAACTTTAACTTACTCCTCACCTGTACAGACTCTATATATCATGTCCTGTGTTAGGTATGTGAACAGACACTACTGAGAAAGAAAACGCAAAACAATGGACCTAGATACTGTAAGAAAAACATCTATCCCTGCTACTATACAGTGAGCGATCTACCTACATATAGCCTACTCTACACTGTCAGCTCAGCCTAGTACTCTGTGCCAACTTGCATTTCCCAATCTGGCCTTTTCAAACGGCCCAACCTACACCTGTACCACACTTCAAACTTAAAGTTGCACCTCATCAAGTCTCACCTGTAAAACCACTTTGGTCATACAGTTGATTCTGAAGGTTCAATCTTCAGCTTGAAAAAAAACAAAAACAAAACTCAACACAAGTTGTTACTTGTTGTTTCCAGATCTTTGAGCCACATCTTGTGTCTTTCCTCCGTGGAAAGAGACGCTTTGTTGTCATGTAGATGGGGTTACTAATCAGAGTTTACTCTCACCCCATACGCAACTTGTGTACTGTCATACTTTGGTCACATGATAACACACCAACTCAGTAAGCTGAGGAAGACCACAAGATACACTGAAAGCTCCAGAAGCTAAAGTAAATTAAAAAGCTATATTCCTAAACCGTTGATTTATTTTATATTTTGTTTTATTAAATACTGTAGGAATTGCTCCTTGATCAAAGAAGAGATATTAATTTGTCAGTGCAAGGTGTAGTTTACCATTCAACTTGACAGGGAACCTTTGTACCTTTTTATATTCCCTCCATTGCTTCACACTGAATACTAATACGGACACTGTCCTCTCAGCCATGACAATACTAATTTTAAAGGCACTACGATGCCTGTGCAGTATATAATGAATAGTAGTATTTGAAACATACTTGTTTCTCATGGAAATTGAACAATGTTGGTGCCATCTGACAGTCCAGAGTGGGTTGTCTGTTACTGGGACAATGTACAGTGTTTTCCAGATCTACTGTAGACGGAGGTCTCTCTTCCGCTATTTGGCTGCCAGATTTTGATGCCAAATCACGTGTTTGTGTTTTGTAAATCCCCTGAGAAGCCTGGTATTTTTTCACTGACTTGTCATGGGTCAACTAGCTCACTAAGCAGAGTTTTTTCTATGGATTCTGTAATAGTATTCCTCGGCCTTTATGCAGGGGTAGTTTGCTTTTCCCATGCTTCTTTCATGACCTTACATAAAACATTCTTAAGAGCTGTTTTGTTTAAAAGATTTGGGACCTTACTTGACCCTGGGGCTGGAAATGCTCTTGCACGCTTTACTCCATTTTGTACTTTTCATTGTTGTGATCTCATCTACATTTGGTGCTTTATTACGGTGAATTTGTCTTGTCGTGGTGGTGTATTTTCAAAATGTGACAATTTGCCTCAGCTTTTTATACTTTCCTTTATTATTTCAGTTACAAGCAGTTCCTCGAGTTTGGTTGCAATACAACACACTCACACCCTCTTTTTCACCGAATTGGCCAGGTCTCCATTGCTGCTGAACTGCTTTTTCAACTGCACAGCTCTTCTTTTCACACTAATGCCTTGACTTGGCGGCTGTTCCGCCAGTGTATGAATGTGTGTGACTGGTGAATGCAGATGTAGCGTAAAAGCGCTTTGAGTGGTCAAAAAGACTAGAAAGGCGCTATACAAATACGGAGCATTTACATTTGTTAAGGCTTTCAAAATAGACCTATTCTACTTAATCATATTTTATATCCCAGCGTTTTGTATTTAGTTCCTTTCTTGTCTGTTATTCTATAGATGACATGGGTTTAAGGCTATAGAAGGATCATAGAAAGTCGAAACATGCCACATGAGCTCCATGGCAGGAAGTATTTAATAAGGCATAGATTAGCTCCAACTGACTGTTGGAAGACAGAAATTAAGTTTAATTTAAACATCCTTCCTGCTTAGGTGTGTGGGAAGTGGGTGTGTAATGATATACTGTGAAAAGGTTTGGTGATTGTCCTGGATTAATCAGGCCATAAAGGGATCGATGCTGAGTGCAAGTTGTAGCTGCTTTAAAAAGGAATTCAAAAATCTGTAGTTCCCAACCTGGTGGTCGGGACCCCTCTAAGCAGTCACAGGATGAAGGTGAGATAAAGTTGTTTTGTTTTCCAATCTTTGTTTTGTGGAACAACTGCATGCTTATACATCTCCAAGACTCTAAAAAGAATCAAAAATAAAACATTCAGTGAAAGGATGACTCTTCGATTGGACTACTCACAGGTTATTGACATGTCACATTTATTTCAACATTCAACACTGCAGTAACTTAGACCAGAAGTTGATTCAGCCTGCCCCCTAGTGGCCACCTGGTTTCATTACTTACTAAAAAAGTAATAACTGAACCAATATTACATATGGGATATACATTATCTGAGTACTGTTTTTTCAACATATCTATTTTCCTTTTTATTGTATTTTTTAAGTGTTGTTCTGATGCATTTCTTGTTTGAAAGTTGCTGTACAAATAACATGCCTTGCGTGCTTCGGTGCAGCTGTAAGGACTCACATTGTGACTATAAATCCCAATAATTTTTATTGACAAAAAGCTGTTTTTCCTGCAGTAAAAATTGTAATAAAAGTATTTAACAAACTTTCATTTCATCATGGTCATGAATTGAAGTTCTTTCATGTCAAGGCTGTGAGGTGCTTACATTATAATTTCAAATTCGGCCTTGGGACCAAACAGACATGTAGGTAAAAGCATGAAAGCTAACATGAAGGCCAGCCAGCTAGCTGTGACACTTTACTGCAGCAATAAAAAGCAGCACATTCATTACATGACAGCTCGGTTTGTATGTATACTGTAGAAAGAGATAATTCCGTTTTCCCATTAAAAGCTGTAATGGTGTTTGAGTAGCCAGGTTGGCGCGGGTCCTCCCGGCAGGACAAAGTAGTTCCACCACCAGGGCTTCTCTGCTCTCTCCTCACGGTTCTGGCTCAAATCGGCCATCAGGGTGTAGCGCTCGTACTGGTTATAAGGGTCAAAGCGCTCATAGGTTCCCATGGACGGGATGGTGTCATCCTCCTCTTGCATGTCAGGCTCCAGCGCAGCTTTCTGCAGCACGAAGTCCACCCGGCCTGCTGTGAGCATTCGAGGAGGCAGGTGGACTTTCTTCATAGCTCGGGTGTAGCCCGGGGCCGAGGCGGTCACGATGTGGATGCCAGGGGTGAGAAGGCGCCAGTAGTCTCCGCCTTCAGCTGGGCAGGGAGAAGGATGCTGAGCGTTTGGAATTATAACATTACATGATTATATCTCTGAAGCACTGCAGGTGTTTGTTTTTTTTTTTTTTTTTTTTGAACGGGCACTCCACCAACTTTACACATGAACATCAGTTTACTCAGCACGAGGGGAAGACAGTGGTACAAACGGGGGCAACACAGATGTGTACTGTACCAGGCAGGCAGGGTCTAATGCACCTTTCATGACATATAGGATGATGCTAAATGGCTGGAGCGTCCCTTAACAGAACAAAATATGGCCACAAGAACTTGGAAAGTAGACAAGAAAACAAAACTAATGCCATAGCTTTGGCTAAAGCTTAGCTTGTTATACAATTGACAACAAGACTTCATCTGTGAAAAATGGAACATGTTGTTAGCAGATGGTATTTATTACCTGTGGTAACATCGTGCCGTATTCCTCTGACTGATATTCGTACACCTTTGATTGCATTTCCCTCCACGTCTTTTACAAGACCTTTGATGCCTCTATGGCCCTGAGGAACAACACAAGACAAGTTGTTTACTCAGAATAATACTCATCCCAACTAAAAGTTTACCTAATAATGACAGAGGATCAGTCATCATCCACTCATGGTTTTGTGCACCTCCATGTAGCCAAACTAGGGGTACAGTGGATGTATTTATGTCACTACATAAGTAGTAACTGATAGCTTCCACTTGTGGTTAAGAGGTGATGTGTTTGTAGTTTGTGTGTGTTTTAAAATGTGGTTAAAAAAAAAAAATCCAAACACTGGCATTGGATCGGTACTCATAAGAGAAAAGGTCAGCTCAGTGCATCCCTGAGCCAAAACACCACGCTATCAACAAGAACACAGACACATATAAGCATGATCATGTTCTTACTGCTTCCATAAATGCAATCAAAGCCTCAAGGTTCTCATGCCAGCCGAGAAACAGTTCCTCTTCAGGGGGGAATTTATCACAGCCCAGCTCCACGGTCACCTCAAAGCAGTTGGTGTGAAGATAGTTGAAGTCTTGCATGCCTGACCAGAGACAAAAACAAAACTGCTTTACCCAGATATCCTCGACCTTTCCCCTACACCTCTCTGAGGTTCAACCTCACTGCTTCTGGGCTTACAGCGACCTCTAGTGGCACCATCCAACGTTTCCTTTTTTTTATTTCAGAGTCAGATACCACAACTTTGACTGAGGAACAAATGTTTTAAACTCACTGCCTGCTATGCTGGACCACTGTGCCCCATTAATGATTCCTTTCTGACTGTGAGTACGAGATGATCCACACCGGGCATTTTCATTGGACATTCTTTCATGGGCACTGGCGTATGTTCTTGCGAGAAACTTGAAAACCTTCAGAATAAAAATCGGAGGGTTATTGTTCTCTTCTTTAAGTTCATTACAGATGAGACGATGACCATCAATTAACATTAAATTTTGAAATTTGTCCAAAAACTGGAGGAGGCACGGAAAATAAATATGACTGTACATGCCTTAGGTATGTTTTATATGTAATCATTTATATAATATATTCACTTTTATTCTATTTTTGCTATTGTTTACAGCTATTATTCATTACAGATTATCAAGGCAAAATTATGTAATCTTTTTCTTCTTTTATTTTGTGGATTCAGTACATTTTTGACTGATGACAAATGACACTTAAAATCAATATTTTTCTCTTCCAGAGGTGAAGTGTTTCAAGGAGCCCGTTCACCTGATCGTCCGGTGTTGGGGAGAACATGCTACGCTCCAGCGGGTGTTTGGACAGGTCGTAGGGGTAGGACACCACCAGGTCCCCGCCGTGGAAGTTAGCAGAGAGCACAAACGGGATGGAGCGGATCCATTTCATGACAGCGTAAGTCTCTGGTGCAACCTGTATTGCAGCATTAAGAGTTATTCAGACCAAGAAATGAGTTTATTCAATGTCAAGTGGAGAGGTTCTTCATTAATATGACCCATTAGGCTGAAAATTATCATTCACTCACATGACATATATGGATAAAGATTCATACTGTACCTTACCAAACCAGTAATAGTCTGGGATTGGGACGTGGTCGGTGCGGTAGCCCTTTTGTCTCCGTCTGCTGTAAACAACGGACGTCAAATCGGGGAAGTTTCTGTTCAGATCGGTGTTCTGAGCATTGTTTCTGCCCATGTTCCAAGCATCATGTCTTTGACCCTGTGTAATTCACAAATTTGATGTTTTTCGAAATTTACAATGACAAATTATTTATTAAAGTAATCATGTAAATTGATATGAGTTTTTATTTTAAACAGCATTTTCCAGCTTGCTAGGGCTTTCAAAACACTATTAAATCTCAGCACACTGCCTCGCTAACTGCTAGTGTGTCATTACTCCCACATCTACATTTTAATCTTCTTATTCTTTGGATTAGTGGGAATGACAAAGAAATCAGATCACATTTTAGGCACATTTACGAGTGTCCTTTTATTGTGGCCAGCCTAAGGCACACCTGTGCAATACCCATGCTGTCTGATCAGCATCTTGATATGCCACACCTGTGAGGTGGATGGATTATCTCGGCAAAGGAGAAGTGCTCACTGACACAGATTTTGACAGATTTGTGAATAATATTTGAGAGAAATAGGCCTTTTGTCTACATAGAGAAAGTCTTAGATCTGTGAGTTCGGCTCATGGTGAATGTGAGCAAAAACAAAAGTGTTGCGTGTATAATTTTGTTCAGTGTATATGTAACTGTGGAGAACTGACCTCCCCCTCATCATCCCCGTAGTTATTGTCTTGGACTCCAGAAGAAGCCATCTCGTATCCGTCAGGGTTCATGGAGGGCAGAATGTGGACGCGGGTGGTGTTGATGAGGGTCTGGATGCGCTCGTTCCCCAGCAGATACTCTGAGCACAGGTACTGAGCCAAGTAGATCAACAGCTGGCGGCCCAGGACTTCATTTCCATGCATGTTGCCGACGTACTTTATCTCCGGCTCGACTACAGAGGGCCACATTTACAGTAATTAGTCTAACTTCCTTGATAATGAAAAAGGATGCAGACTATCTACACAGAGTTTTACTTACGTAATTCATGTTCGCCGGGGTTGTTTGAGAACTCAATCACGAGCAGCTCCCTGCCTTCCATACTGCGGCCAATGCTGTAGGTTCTTGCTATGTCAGAGCATCGTTCCTCAGTTTTCTTCAAGACACTGATCATCTGAGCGTTGGAATGGTAGGTGAACTTTATCGTGGTAGCAGCCTCCTCTGGAGAAAGAACTTCCATGCTGTCAACCGTCTCTGCATTCTGCTCTGCTGTAAAGAAAAAACAGCATGTCTTATCAGCTTCGATCAAGAGGGCTTTTAGCTCTAACGGGTCACATTTTAGATCTATCAAAACAAAAAATGTTGTCTCCATTCTTGTTTGGCTGCCAGGCCATGAATACGAAAAGTCCGGTATGTACATCAGAAACAAAAAACAGAGCGTGGAACATACTCATCCTGTTAAACAGGCTGATGTCTTCCCTTATTTTATATTCACATTTATCAATAGCTCCAAAATCACATGAAAGACACATTAAACCTTCATGCTGCACATGGAAGACTATCTGTCAAAACCATCACTACTAGTTTAAATGCATACATGTTTTGTACAAAATTATTATAGGTTCAATCTTCATCTTTAATAAGATCTTACATGTACAGGTGCATCTCAAACATTTGAATATCACGTAATAGTTTTTTTTCCTTCCATAATTTAATCCAATAAGTGAATATTTCATATATTACACATACAGTGAAATAATCTAAGCCTTTTTTATTATAAATGTAGGTGATTGCGGTGTACACCTACAAAAAACTCCAAGGGTTTTTTTCTAATACAGAAATGTCTATCTGAGAAGAGCTTTAATCAGCTAATTAAGTCAAAACACCTGCAAAGGTTTCCCGAGCCTTTAATCTCTCAGTCTGGTTGTGGTGCTAACAATGAATTTTACCACAATTTTCAAATTTTTGGAGATGCACCTGTATACGTGTATGCGACCCCTTCACATTTAACAGGATTTACTCTGCACACTCTAGTATATGGAGGCAGCAAACAAACCCCTCTTCATATTTTATAGATCTCCAAGACACAACGAATCTAAGGGATGACACATTAAAGCAGCATTAATGGTCATTTTCTGGCCACTTGGGGGCAGCAGAATAAGCTGTAACCACACCATCGTCAGTTCGACTCCAGCCGAACTCTCGCTCGCTCTCCCTCCCCCCATTTCTTGTCTGGCTCTTGACTCTCACTCTGCCCAATAAAGGCGGAAAAATACTCAAAAAATATATTTTAAAAAAACTAAAACATCTGACTCTTTATCAGCTAAATGCTCAAAAGTAAGCGACGGGCTATTGAGCATATACTGCTAGTAGCTAACCTTGTCTGTCATTTGGTGCTGGGCAGGTAGCGTAAAAGGTGAGGGCCATAAAACCAAAACAATCAGCTTAAAGAGGCTAAAATGCTCCAAGGAGCTGAGGGGAACTGCAGAGGTGGTTAATAATTCTCTGTGGGTTTGTCACTATGAGTGACCCCTTTCACGCAGTCCTTTGTATATACTGTAAACATTGATTAGTGCAGCTTTAAAGTGAGATTATTTTTTTGGGTCCCAAGATGTTAAAAACCAAGCCAGACAAAAAAAGATAAACAATAGAAATCTTTAAAACCCAAATTAACACACAAAAAAAATCTATAGTAAAGTGCTAAAAAACAATAACAAATATCTAACTGATGTAATAGTGTCAAGCTGACATAAGTTTATTATTTTCATTATTGATTAATCTGCCAATTATTCTGGTCTTTAAAATAATAAATAATTTTTAAAAAAAGGTCAATATCCCGGAAACCCATAGTGACATGTCCAAATTGCTAGTTTTGTGTGAATAACTCCAAAGATATTCAGTTTACTTTCAAGTAAGACTGGAAGAGAATGGAAGCACACATTTCAAACGCTGGAAGCAGAGAATTTGGGGTATTTTTGTTTGAAAATCGACATAGACCAGTGGTTCTCAAAGTGGTGTCCAGGGGTCCTTGAGGGGGTTCCAGGGGGTCCCCAGCAAAAAGGGAAATCATTCATTTTTACTATAATTCCATCCATAAGTAAGATAGTGACTGAATGTATAACTATTTCGGTCATGGATTTCACACACTTTTTGGAATAAAATCCGATCAGATGGGCGATTCTGGGACAAAATCTTATCAAATGGGTGTCCGTGGTCTAATTTGTGTCAGTTTAGGGGTCCTTGACATGAAAGTTTGAGAACCACTGACATAGACAATCAAAATAGTTGCTGATTATAAATTATTAATGGTGATTGTTGCTAACAGCTTGATATTTAATGAAAGGCTGCTATACAGTGTGGCAAAACATTTCACACATTTCACTAAATTGCCTTTTGCCACATGTGACGGCAGAAAATTGTTTTCTTCTTTACTTATCTTTTATACAAGTACTTATAAGATTTTTCTCTCTCTCTCTCTCTCTAACCTGTTCCTTTTATTATTATTCTCATCATTCTAGTCTGTCCACATGTTTAGGGTTTAGGTCAGGGATGTGGAGTTGTTTTAGAGTGTACTTACTAGCTGTTCCTCTCCTTGCTTTGACTGGGACCAGTCAGGCCGGAGAGAGGATCTTTTGTTGCCCAAAACATAGAAACCCATACTTTGTAAATGATCATGCAGCCCTTTGCTCAGGGCCAGACGTTAGTGATTGTCCTAGGAGACAGAACCTCTGGTCCAGCTGATTTGTGTTGTAGAACTTCTCTGTTTATTCTCTTTTGTTAAATAAATTCTTCAAAGACAACAGTTGTAACTTAATTATTTGCTCAACCCCTCACCAGGAATATAATTCCTACAACACTACATATGTACATACTGTATAGCAGCCCAAGTTATGTCCAGATTGAGGTCACATCACATCAAAACATGAACATTAGTTTGAAATGATCATGAATAATCACACGCGGCCGACCTGCAGCTAGACATCTAATCCTCATTCTACATGGCAGAAAATGTTTTGCCTGACAATAAAGAGTGAGACACTGAAAGCATTACAGATTAAGAAGGTGTAGTTTGTTCATTGGTTGACTTTTAAGACTTTATGACCGTGTACACATTTCACTCCACACAAATGCTAAATATGACTAAATGCTCAAAATCAGTTCCTCCTGTTCATGCTCATATGTCTCACACATGATTTCTGTTGTAAGCGGCAGCAGAATATCTATTATCTATCTTTGGAAACCTGTTTTTGAGAAGCATTTTAACAGTTTTAAGAAAATACTGTCAGACAATGTGTGCATTCTGTGGTGCATGACGCTGTTTATAAGGACTGGCTGCTTAAGAAACTAGCCACAGGACCCGTGTAAGTGAGGGTTTATGTGAGGAAATAAGGCGTTCCAGTTGGATTTATTGTGCAGTGAGCCACATGAGATGTGTGAAACCAGATGCACCACATGAAAATGCCCTATGAAACTCAATGGAATAGTCTTACTCTTGAAGATGAAAACAAAAGGGCAGAAACCAAAATGTCACATATCAATATGGACATGATTAGTAACAGCCAAAACTAAGGTCAGATCACTAAGGTTACAATACAGATGATGTTGTACTTAGCTCTCACCTCTGAGGCCCTCCAGAGGGTCATAAACATCCCTCTTCGACACTGACAAAGAAGCGGTCACAGTCCAGGAAGTAGGGCCAAGCCATCTCTATCGCTTCGAAAGCGTGGATGCATCTTTTACGCACCGCCTCACAGGTGACGCGGCAGGGCTTCAGCACCGTCTCCTTCTCGCAGCGCGGAGCCAACACAGAGCAGCCCAGCATTCGGATTTCAGGGTTGCACTCTCCCCTGAGCAGGGACTCAACCACACTCATGAGGAGGTACTCGGTGCCAGCCTCGGCATCTTCGCGTTTGTGGAGAGGATGTTCGGGAACATGGTCTGAGTGTAGGCCATGTCGTCGCAGTAGGACAGCAACACATCCGTGCATTTGGCTGAGGCAAAAAGAACATTGAGATAGGTTAGGAACATTTTAGAAACAAACGGTTACTCAAATTGATTAGAGAAAAGTGCAGGAACCAGTAGGGAACAGTTATTCACACCAACAGCCAATAACTAA
>NW_024041150.1:55523447-55558389 GCF_014851395.1 Micropterus salmoides
TCCATTTAAAGCACCTCTATCTGTTCAAAACAGTGAGCATGTCGGCAAGGGAAAGAAGGATTCTTGTTTCTATGGTGAGTTATTCATTCTTTTCTATTACAATTTGGGGGAGAGAGTAGAGAGATGGTTTTTGTTAGTATGTTTCTTTCCCTTTTCATGTTGTTTTGCAGAAAAGGCTGTTGAAGACTTCTTCAAGTTTCGCCTGGGGCCACGGACTGGACGGAAAGACAGGAGCAATGCAAGGAGGTCCTCAGGCCATGCTCTTCAGTTTTGCCTCTACATGGCTGCTGGTCTACCCTCCAAGATTGTCTCCAGTGACCTAAGATTCCTGAACCAAATGGACAAGTTGGTGGGCAAGTGTTTTCTTGGTCCAGAAATATTATATATATATTTTTTAGATTTAGGCACAAATACTCCCCAAATCTTATCGATGGATTCCAAATTGTGATCTCTGATGTTGTGAAATAGATGTAAATATGAAATGTCAAATGTGATGGTGGACTTGAAAGTAAGAGTGGATTGCAACTGCTTACCTTTTTCCATAGTTGGCCAACATACCTGGTCCAGAAGGGCTACGCACCTGCAACAATGAAAAACATGTTGACCAACGTGACTATGTTTTTCAAGCACATTGAAAAGTCCTTCCTGAGTAAAGGCAAGCTCAAACAGAATGAATTAAAAACAATTCTGCACGAGTTGAAGAGGATCCAGGCTGAGATTCAAAGACTACGGGTTCATTCTCGGCAAAAGCGGTTGTGTCGTAAAACAGGTAAATTTTGTCAAGTTCTTTTTTGTCTTGTTATCTAAAGAAATTTCAGATTGGATCCTCAATGACTGTGGTGTATGTTGCATTGTTTTCACAGATGATCAGCTTCATGCAGTTCAGCAAAGTGCTTTCATGACAGCTGCCAGGGAAAACATTCCTAAATTGTTTGGTATGTAGACTTATTTTTTATTTTTTGTTTTGGTTGCTTACATTCACAACCAACATTTTTTTTCATGATTTTTGTAGAACAACTGGAGAGCAGTGGAAATCAGAAGAATGAGCATTCTAAGCTAATGGGCTACATCATGGGCTACCTGTGCCCTCACCGGACACAGATCGGTTGTCCTCACCAACATGACAAAGGAAAATGTGGTCAACTTTGTCTGTTGGAATCATGGCAAGAGATTCCAAGTTCTGGTTAGTACCTCTATTTTCAGGTGGTAATTTACGCTGGGCTGGACTTTTAACCTGGACTACATGTCATCCCTTCCTAAGTGAAACCATCTTTAGTGCACATTTCAATTGAAAGCTGAGGGGTTAATGCAGTTTCAAAAAATTTTCTAATTTAAAAATAAAAATGGGTGCAAACATTTTAAATAAAACAATAGATAAATTCTGGTGATAAAATAATGTGGAAACACTGCTCATGTTTTTTTTTTATTACTGGTGGGGAATCAAGGATTTGAAGGCTGATATTTGAGACAGAAGGAGCGAGCAGTTTGTTTCCAAGTACCAATGCAAGCTTTTAGATGTCTGAATTGCTGTATTAAAGACAGGTGGTGGGATCTCCCTAGCTAAAACAACCAGTCATTGATGACATGTTTTATTTTGCAAGATTGACGACCAGAAAACCATGCAGTCATTTGGTCAGGCTGCATTCAACCTAAATGAGGAGGAATTTAGGTGGCTGGAAAACCTTGTCAACTCCAAGTGCTGTCCCCAAGGTCAGACCAGTGATTATGTTTTCCACACAACATTTGGAAAAAAGATCGCTAAGGCCGAGAACTTCCTTCATCTGGCTTGGGCAGACTGTGGAATGAAGGGCACATTCATCTTTCCCAAGATCGAGAGCAGTCTTTCTACTCAAGTAAGTACTTAATGCAAGGTAGAATCTGGATATAGGATTGATTTTGAAGTTGTAGCTGTTTATGTTTTATTTCTTTGTTTTTCAGAACAGCCTTCCTCCTGCTCCTCCTCACACGTCCAGGAGGGAATTGGATTTCTTAAGTGAAGAATCTGCAGTCTCAAAAATACATGTCTACACACCTTCAAAGTGTTTTTGTGTTATTGAGAAGTTGCGGCCAGCAGTTGCTGACTATTATCTCATCAAAGCAAATCTTTCCAATGCCCTGCCGAGGCAAGCACCCCTTGCCGACCCAAAGAACATACCTGCGCACCTGGCTGAGCAGAGCACCAGGTTCCAAGCAGCACAGAAAGTTCAGGAGGAACCAAATAGAGCCCCTGAGCCCCTCACTGCCAAGACCACAGATGAGTACCCAACTGAGCAGGTCCCAGGGAAAGTGTCAGCACCCCTGAGCCTCGTGCAGCAGACTCCCAACTGCATGCTAGAAACACAAGAGAAGGATGAACAAAGCCCTTCGAGACAGGACCCAGGGTGTGTTCCAGATCCTATGATCCAGGAGACAACAGAGTTGATACCAGAAACACCTGAAGACCAGATGCCACAAACCCAAGCAGAGGAGGTTCAGAAGCCCTAGCCAGGCAGGACCCTGGCATGTGCTCAAAAACCCATCATGCAGGTGACACAGGAGTTGATACCAAGAACGCCATCAGAGGAGGTGTTTAGGGCATGTTCCTTGTTACAAGAAAGTAAAACACAGTGCCCCAAAGATGTGATTAGCTCTGGTTGGGAATAATCATGTTTAAGAGTTTTAGAGTAATATGTTCATTTATCTTTAAAAGGAGAAAGAATGCTGACGCTTTGATTTATTTAATTTTTTTGTTTATAATTTACAGTTTCTCTTTTTGTTAAATTGCAAGTTGGTCTAGGTAGTCTGTTACACACACACTTGCTCACACGCACAAGCACACAGGTGCACATGCACAGACATGCACACACATTTTTACTTTTAATTATAATGTAAATTTTACTTAAAAAATATATCTCAGCAGAATTATTCAAGTAAATTTTTCCAAGACCAGTCTACATGCTTGTGTTTGCCTCTTATTTGAGCCTTTTCTTTATAGTTGTTCTGCTCATTCTCACTCTCAAGTAAATGTAATGATGAGTTGTCAAGACCCTCTGCTCTTTAAATTGTTATATATTGGAATAGTCATAGATGAGCAACTGAAAGTACTTCAAAGTCTAATATGTAAAGGATTAAGGGAGAGAGCAGGCTGATTCCAAGTACCAACAGACACTTGTAGATGCTGTATAACTCTAGCTACAAGTAATGATGAGTTGTTGATAAACCAAATAATTCAAAATTCTCATTTTATGAATTAGATGAATGACATTGTGGATGTATTTCAATGGCTGTTGTTTCAAAGTCAGATTGACCTAATGAGCTTATTTACAGTACCCATGGAAGCTTGTAGATGTTTGCATCAACAACAGGTGACTGCAACACTCTAGGGTTATACAATTTGTAGTTATTCAAGGATGAAAAATGTTCATATTCTCATCTATTGAGTTATCCATTTTTCCAAAAGTGGAATAACTTCAAAAGTTGACATTTTAAACACAGATGGAGAAAGCAGTCTGATTCCAATTACCAAAGGAAGCCTGTAGATTGCTGTTTCAATAACAGGTGGCAGCATCACTCCAAGTGAAAGTATCGACGAGTTATTGAGGAACCAAATGATTCCAGATTCTCATCTATTAAGTGAGCCATAGATTCAAATCTGGAATCATTTTGAAAGCCTATATTTAGGCTGAGTACCACTGGAAGCTTTTAGAGTGCTTTATCACACACAGGTGAGTACACCACTCTAGGTAAATGTGTTGATGACTTAGTAAGGCACCTAATGATTCCAGATTTAAATCTATTGAATGCACTAAATATGCAAATCTGGAAATAAATTAAAAGCTAGCAATGTAAAGACAGAGGGTGAGAGTGGTCTGAAGAACCTAAAAAGTAAATTCCCACATGGTGTCTGCACAAATCAGGGCAACATTTAAGACCATCTGTTCTTAACTTTCATACTGAGAATATTGATTTGCCTTTGTGGTCACAGCAAAAGGTTTGGACACATTTCAGCCCATATGGAGTTTTCTAGCACCAGCACTGTGAGTTAATTTTTCCCATTCCATAGATTTATGCACAGGATGTGAATTGGGGAATCAGAATAGGAATCAGAATCGGCTTTATTGCAAGGTATGTGTACACATATGAGGAATTTGACTATGGATTTTACAATGCTCACCATGTGTTTACTTATAAAATAATAAAATAAGACAGGCTATAGCGGAGACAACGCAAATATACACACAATAAACAAACACAGTCATGACATTTGCCTGCGTTCAAAGTTCAAATTGAAGGTTGTAGACTGTTGCATCCAGGACAGGTAGATGCATCACTGTAGTGAAATTTGATGATGATTAATAAGGGCACAAAAAATTCAAAATTCTCAATTGCAAAAGATGGATGACATCTTGGGTGCACTTCAAAAAAACGGAATGGAATTGGTTGATTTCACGTACCAATAAAAGCTTAAACACTGCTTGATGACATAGATTCATGGGAAATGGTCCACTAGAAAAGCCTGGAATTAACATTGTAAAATAATTATTTAAAACTCATACAGAATGTGCAGGTGTTGTGTATTTAATATTTTAGTAACCATTAACATGAAACATAAAACCAGTTCACAATTTTCTACTTCCTTTGTCACAGTAAGTAGAAAAAATAAAAAATGAAACTAGTTTCCATGTTTAAATTTAATCAACAATGTTCTTACCTTCCGTGATTCAATCTATAGTATAATGAATGCATGTAGATGAAAACATGGACTTCCTCTGTCAACAGGAAGTAGAAGCTGCAGCAGGAGCACGGACCGCATGGTGAGTAAGTGTCAGCTCTGTAATTTATCGAGTTTCTCATGCTAAAAGCGTTGATACTTGGTCTATTTTGTTGTATTTCAGTGAGAAAAATGCCAGTATCATGTTTTTATGCATTTTTTTAACATTTAAAAGGAAATTTCATTGCTTTTTCTGATAAAATGTGGAATGTAAATTTTATTTCCAAATTTCAGCCTACCTTCCACTTAATTCATGAAATGAAATTTAAAAAAAGCTTGCAGCTTTATTTTGTATTCTTATATTTGTGTTCAACTTCCTAGTTCATCCAGATTCAGTAATTACTGAAAAGTAATGGAGCCCCTCACTTTTTTAAAGTAATTTTGTTGCTTTTTCTGTTGAAAACGATCACTTCAATGACATAGATGAAAATTTGGAATGTAAATTTTATTTCCAAATGTCAATCTACCTTCCACTTGATTCATTAAATGAAATGAAAAAAACTTTATTTTGTATTCTTATGATTGTGTTCTAATTCCTAGTTCAACCAGATTCAGCAATTACTGAATAGAAATGGAGCCCCTCACTGCCAAGACCAAAGATAGTGTGTCAGCGCCCCCAACTGAGCAGGTCCCAGGGAAAGAGTCAGAACCCGTGAACCTCCTGCAGCAGACTCCCAACCGGATGCCACAAATGCAAGATAAGGCTGAACAAACCCCACCGGGACTGGAGCCAGGATATTTTCCAATTCCTACGATCCAGGAGACACCAGAGTTGGTACCAGAAACACCAAAAGACCAGATGCCAAGCAGAGGAGGTGAAGAAGCCCTAGCCAGGCCGGACTTGGCATGTGCTCAAAAACCCATGATGCAGGTGGAACCAGGAGTTTGTGCCACAAACCGCATCAGAAGAGGTGTTTAGGGTTTGTTCATGTCCCTTGTTACAGGACAGTAAAAAACAGTGCCCGAAGGATGTGATTAGCTCTGGTTGGGAATAATCATGTTTAAGAGTTTTGAGTAATATGTTCTTTTATCTTTAAAAGGAGAAAGAATGCTGACGCTTTGATTTGTTTGATTTGATTTTTATGTTTGTAATTTTAGTCTTTTCGTTACATAGTCGTTCACACACACATGCTCATACATACACACACAAGCACACAGGTGCACATGCACAGACATGCACACATAAGTTTTGACTTTTTTTAAATAATGCAATAATAATGTAAATTTAACCTAAAAACATATCTCAGCAGAATTTAATTTGCAGGTGGACCCAGGAGTTTATGCCACGAACCCCATCAGAAGAGGGGTTCAGGGTTTGTTCATGTCCCTTGTTACAGGACAGTAAAAAACAGTGCCCGAAGGATGTGATTAGCTCTGGTTGGGAATAATCATGTTTAAGAGTTTTGAGTAATATGTTTGTTTATCTTTAAAAGGAGAAAAAACGCTGACGCTTTGATTTGTTTGATTTGATTTTTATGTTTGTAATTTTAGTCTTTTTGTTACATAGTCGTGCTCATACATACACACACATAAGTTTTGACTTTTTTTATAATGCAATAATGTAAATTTCTCAGCAGATCTCAGCAGAATTTAATTTAATAAATTTTACAGACCAGTCAACATGCTTGTGTCTGCCTCATATTTGGGCCATTTCTTTATAAAGTTGTTCTGCTTATTATAAGTAAATGTAATGATAAGTTGTCAGTAGATTGTTGTTTCAATAACAGGTGGCTACATCACTCCACGGGAAAGTATTGATGAGTAAATGAGGGACCAAATGATGGATGACATTTTGAGTGCAATTCCAAAGCTGAAATATCAAGAACTAATTGAAAGAACGGGTTGATTTTAAGTACCACTTAAAGCTTGAAGACTGTTGTTTCACATACAGGTGTCTGCATCATTCTAGGTAAAAGTGTCAATGAGTTATTGAGGCACAAAATGATTCCAGATTCTCATCTTTTGCATTATATGGATGCCATTTTGGGTTCACTTCAGAGGCTGATATTTCAACAACTGGTTGAAGGAACGGGTTGATTTCAAGTGTCAATAAAAGGTGGAAAACTCTGGTATCAAGGACAGGTGTTTGCATCACTGTAGGTACAAGCATCAAGGAGTTATTAAGGGACCAAATCATTCCAGATTCTCATCTTTTGAGTGCACCATAGATGCAAATCTGGAATGACTTTGAAGGCCAATTCTGCAAAGACAGAAAGAGAGAGAAACCTCATTCCATGTACCACTGGGAGGTTTAAGAGTGCCTTACCACATACAGGTGGCTGCATCGCTCTAGTCACAATTAATGATGAGTTATTAAGGGAAGAAATCATTCCAGATTCTCATCTATTGATTGCGCATAAATGCAAATCTGGAATGACTTTGAAGGCCAATATTGCAAAGACGGAAAGAGAGAGAAACCTCATTCCATGTACCGGTGGGAGCTATTAGAGTGCTTTACCACATACAGGTGGCTGCATCACTCTAGTCTCAAATAATGATGAGTTATTAAGGGGCCAAATGATTCCAGATTCTCAACTATTTAGTGGACCATAGATTCAAATCTGGAATCAGTTTGAAGGGCTATATTTTAAAGACAGATGGAGATAGAAAAATGATTCTAAGTACCAGCGGGAGCTATTAGAGTACCTTATCACATACAGGTCGCTGCATCACTCCAGGCACAATTAATGATGAGTTTTTTAGGGGCAAAGTGATTCCAGATTTGAATGTATTGCATTATATGGATGAAATTTTCGGTGCTCTTCAAAGGCTAAAATTTCTAAAACTGATCGACGGAACGGGTTGATTCAAAGTACCAGTAGAAGCTTGACAACTGCTGTATCACATACAAGTGTGTCCACAATTCTAGACGCAAGTATCCGTGAGTCATTGAGGGACCAAATGATTCCAGATTCCTATCTATTGCATTACGTGGATGGAATTTTGGGTCCACTTCAAAGGCTGATATTTCAAAAAAGTTATTGAAGGAACGGTTTTATTTCAAGTAGTTATAAAAGTTGGAAGACTCCTGTATAAAGGACAGGTGTCTGCATGACTGTAGGTACATGTAATGATGAGTTAGTAAGGCACCAAATGATTCCAGATTCTCATCCATTTAGTGGGCTAAATATGCAAATCTGGAGTTACATGAAAGGCTAGCACTTTAAAGACAGAGGGAGAGAGTGGTCTGGGTCCAAGTACCTAAATGGCGATGCCCATATGGTGTCTGCAGAAATCAGGGCAACGATTAATGCCATTTGTTCTTACCTGGGTCTGTGTGGCTAACTGTCACTCATTACAAACTTTCATACTAAGAAAATTTATTGTGGCACCGTATTTACCTATGCAGGATGTATGCATGGTCACAACCAAAAGGTATGGTCACGTCTCTGCCCATTTGGAGTTGCCTTGAACCAGTACTGTGGGTTAATTTCTTCCGTTCCATGTATTCATGAACAGGATGTGAAAATGGGATTTGTGACCATTGCCTGTGTTTCAAGTAGCACAAGTGATGATGAGCTAATAAAGAAACCAAAACATTCTATATTCTCAAGTCCAAAGGATCGACTACACTTTGGGTGCACTTCAAAAGCTGATATGTCAATAACTGGTTGAAGGAAGGAGTTCATTTCAAATGCCAATAAAAGATTGAAGCCTGCTGGATCACATTCAGGTTGCTGCATCATTCCAGCTACAAGAATCAATGAGTTATTGAGGGACCAAATGATTTCAGATTCTCCTGTTTTGCATTACATGGATGACATTTTGGGTGCAATTCAGAAGCTGATATATCAAGAACTAATTGAAAGAAGGGGTTGATTTCAAGTACCGCTTAAAGCTTGAAGACTGCTGTTTCACATACAGGTGTCTGCATTACTCTAGGTAAAAGTGTCAATGAGTTATTGAGGCACAAAATGATTCCAGATTCTCATCTTTTGCATTATATGGATGCCATTTTGGGTTCACTTCAAAGGCTGATATTTCAACAACTGGCTGAAGGAACGGGTTGATTTCAAGTGTCAATAGAAGCTTGAAGAAGTGGTATCAATGAGTTATGAAGGGACCAAATTTTTCCAGATTCTCATCTACTGAAAGGGAAATACATTAAAGGTTAACACTTCAAAGGCAGATGGAGAGAGTGGTCTAATTGCATGTACCTTAATTTGGATGCCCACATGGTCTTTACAGAAAGAATGGGCACATTTGAGGCCATATGGCATTGCCTGTCACCATTTCTGTGAGTAAATTTGTGATTCCATATTTTGATACACTGTGTTTGAATAGTGGAATCATGATATTTGCCAAGGTGGGTATGCAGATATTGTTCCAGCAGTCGTTTTTGGTCACCTCTTTGGCCAATGGGATTATTTTGGAGTCATCCAGTGGGGGGCAGCTCCTAGGAATCTGTACAATATGTGTCAAAATCATAACTGAATTATATTTTTTGATAACTTTTCACTTTTAACCGCAGGCTGGCCTCTGAGAGCTTTTAAATGTTAGGTATTTAGGTTTAAGCCTGCTCTAATGAGATGAAATGAGCTTTTGCATAGTATCTCGACAGTTTCAGCACGATAGGCACACCATGTTGATAATGTTCACAATATTAAATTATTAAACAATCTTTAAACCATAACGTAGATAGCCTATTCATTCAAGCAAGTTATATAGCAATCATCATCATTTTTAAATCAACTACGGCTGACATGCCAAGGCACAGTGTTCCCTGGCATGTTGGTACGTAGTATTTTAAAGGAGGAGTTGGGGGTAAGCTGCGGAGTAAGACACATAAGAAAAACGTCCACTTTAAATGTTTAAATTTAATCAATGTTATTTCCTTCCATGTTTCAATCTATTGTATAATGTCTGTAGATGAAAAAATGGACTTCCTTTGTCAACAGGAAGTAGAATTCAGCAGGAGCATTGGGCACATGGTGAGCAAATCTCAGCTCAGCTAATTTATATATTTTTCTCATACAAAAGTGTTGATAATTGGTTTGTGTTGTCTTATTTCAGTGAGTTACATCCCAATGTTATGTTTTATGCATTTTTGAACTTGTAAAAAGTAGTTTTTATTGCATTTTCTGTTAAAAATTTAAATATTATCACATAGATGTAAATGTGGAATGTCAATTTATTTTCCAAATTTCAATTTACCATTGACTTAGTTTATAGATTGAAATCGAAAAGACACAGCAAAAAACTGTGATGTTCTATCTATCTAACAGATTTATGTTGATTCCCAGCATGCTGACTGTGGGGAAAAATGGACAGATGTACCAGAATGAGTGTGAAGGAACTGTGTGAGACCAATGACCTGGCAACTGCTTTGGTGTTGGACCCTCTGCTTGGCTTCAGAACCCATAAAATGAATATCAGTCCTCTACCAGAGATACAACATTGGGGTAATCTCAAAGAAACTTTGGTGCAATTTGAGAATACACATGACTTCAACAAGACTTTTGAGGCGCTGACAAAACTGGCTGGTGACTGTTTTAATTCTCTGGGAAGCCATCATCAAGACCTACTGAGGGAACATGTTTATCGCTACTTCAGTGCCTTCCTGTTGGACAGTGGTGTCAAGATAGAGTCCTGTGCGAGATACTCTTCAGAGACAAATGGAGCAAAGGTAACCTCTACAAGGCACTGGTTTGCAGGACAACGTATTGAGGTCTTGCTGGGCTGCATAGCAGAGTTTAGCCCTGCTGACAGCAATGTTCTGAAGGCAGGAATCAATGACTTCAGCGTGATGTATTCAATGCGCAAACATTCTGCTCAGCTGTGGCTTGGGCCTGCAGCTTTCATAAACCATGACTGTAAACCAAACTGCAAGTTTCTTGCTAGTGAGAAGAATATCGCTTATGTTGAAGTGATTCGACCAATCTCACCTGGGGAGGAGATTACGTGTTACTATGGTTCCAGCTTTTTTGGGGATCAAAATGAAAAGTGTGAATGCTGCACTTGTGAAGGGAATGGAGAGGGTCATTTCAAACACAGAGGGAAGCAGCTCCATTTTGAGGAAACAAAGGACCCTGTGAGCAAAAAGTACCAACTGAGGGAGAGATATCTTCATCTAAAAAGAAAAAGAAGGAACAAGCAGATTTCTGGACCAGCTCTGAAAGGTCAGCCAGAAAGAAAAATGTCCAGGGCCCAGAAAAGGCAGGGAAGAAGAACGGAGATCTCCACAGCTGAAGGTAACAGAAGGGGCAAATATTTTTGAAAGCTATTGATAAAATGATGATGGTAAGGGAGTGTAAACAATGATGAACAGGTTGGGTATGTGCTGTGTTGTTGGGTGGCTACGGCTCAGGAGGTAGAGCGGGTTGGCCATTTATCGGAAGGTCGGCGGTTCAATCCCTGGCTCCCCCCAGGTTGCGTGTCGAAGTGTCCTTGGGCAAGATACTGAACCCCCTGGCGTGTATGAGTGAGTGTGAATGCTAGTTTCCGTTTGAGCACTTAGGCTCAGTGTATGAATGTGTATGACTGGTGAATGCAGATGTAGTGTAAAAGCGCTTTGAGTGGTCGAAAAGACTAGAAAGGTGCTATACAAGTACCGAACATTTACATTTGTTATAAATAAGGTTCAAGAATCATGTCAGGAAAGGAAAGCTGTTCAAATAAAAAAATAGATGGCAAATCATGTCAATAAACAATTGATAAGTAAGCATCAAGAAGGTATTGTTATCCCTTCACACCTCTAAAGTTATTTTGGCAGTGCACATGAAAAAGTTTTTATGGTTTATGTGTGCTCCGTTTTACCCTGTTTGTCTGAGCTGTTCAATTTAGTTCTCCACCAGTTCTGTTATTTAGTCAGTTCTGTATCTATTATTTAGTTTGTGTTTTGGGTTTCAGTTCTGTCTTTTATCTTCTTTTCAGTTTTGCCTTTGTTCGTTGTGTTGTGTTTCACTCCCTGCCTCTGTATTCAAATTCTTTGGTATAACGATTACCATTACAATTCGTTTTGTGCATTTTAGGTTTTGTCCTGGTATGTTGTTACATGCTTTACTTCCTGGTTTATTGTGTATTAGTTTATGTCTAGCTTGTTCCTCTTTCTGACTAGCCCCTCATGTCTTTCACCTGTTGACTCTCTCCCTGCTTGTTAGCCCTGTGTGTGTGAGAATATTGCCTGTGTTTCCCACAGTCCATGTCATTGTAGCAGGTGGTTCTCAGACTGTTCTGAGGATATTTTGTGCCCATTTGGATTTCTGTTTGGATCACCTTTTTCCTTTGGATTGTTTGTTACTTTTTTGGATTGCTTTGGACTCAACCACTCTCAGTAACTGTCCTCACTTTTGTTTTGCTTTATTAAATCATCGAACTGTGTCTGCTCAGCCTTCATGTCAAGCTATTGGATCCTAAAACCTCCTCCATGCATCACGTGCTATGACAGTGTTAAGATTTTTTAACATTTGCCTTTCTTCTTTCTCCCACTCTAAATGCACAGGCCTAACAGAAGATCTTCCTTACCTGGTTGGCAGGATGGTAAGTGTATATCAGTAGGGAGTGCCCTTTATGATGGTTTGTTGACAATACAGAGCTTCATTTGTGCTATTTTTAATCATCCACAGAGTGAGCGACTGTGCGGGCTGTGTTTCCACAACTTCAGCAACTTAAAGCAACACCTGAAAGTGTCCCACACCATTCAGAACAAAGAAGAGTTCCAGCTTCTGATGAAATATGGGAATTCACGGTTGGATCAAGATAAATACAGTTTTACATGTTGTATTTATTTTTGTTATTTGCACTAATTTCTTGAACATTTATTTTTAATTTCCCACCATAGAACTAGCAAATCCTTGGAATGCCCAATATGTGGGAAGGGGAATCTCATCCGCCTTGATAAACACTTACAAACAGCACACAACATTGGTTCAGCAGAGGTAGGAGATTCAATTTGTGACAATAAAGTCTGCAAAATCTGTTGTAAATCATGTGTTTTTCCATTTAATGCCACTTTTGATGTCATGAAAAATTTGTTGAAAGGAGCGAGAACCGATCATGAGGCAGGCCAAGAGAGCAGTCATAGTTAAAATGCTGGCAGAACTGCGTGAGTCCAACCCTGATGTGCCCATGGTATCCAGCTTGGACTTGGGTGTTACCACGGAACATGGTAATTTTAAGTTCTGTTAATGTTATGATATATATCGATGTGATAGGGGCACTGAAAAGGAGGCTTAAATCATCATATCGTGTTCAAACTTCAATGACTTCTGTGTAACAACCAAATATTTCACATATAGACTGACATTTGGAACCCAAGGGTTTAACCTTTAAACTTTAAACTATTTTAGAGGAATATGTTCTGCCTACTGGAGAAATCACTGAGGAGGCTGCTTCCAAGGAACTGAGGGAGGAGCCAGAGGGATCGGAGTACAGGGAAGAGGAGGAGGCCTTGAGTATCAATTCATCCTGCAACAATCATCCTCTGACTGGAAAGCATTCTGCCATTCTGCCATCATGTTCCACCCCCACACCTCAAAGACAGGATCATGATTACAGCATGTCCTCCTCCAGAGACCTTCCTCAAAATACTGATCAGCTGCTGTTTTCCACCCCTGTTTCCGGGGCCCAAAATTCCTCTGCCAGTCACCAAATCCCTTCCACCGCCCTGTGTGGGTCTATGCCTCCGCCTTCATGTGAGACTGTGTCTTCTTTTAAATTATCGGGGCACTTGAGTGGCCATAGTCAGCTCTTGACTGGTTCAATGTCAAGGGACTGCATGTGCATCCTGGAGAAGTTGGATTCCAGATTGCAGAAGCTGGAAAAAAAGATGGACTGTTTGATGGCAATGCAGCGACAGACACCCACTCCGCGTAAAGCACCTCAATCTGTTAAAAAAAGTGAGCATGTCAACAAGGGACAGAAGGGCACTTTTTTCTATGGTAAGTTATTCATTCCTTTCTGTTACAATTTGGGAGAGGAGAATGACGGTTATAGATAGATGGTTTTCCTTTTCATGTTTGTTTTGCAGAAAATACTGTTGACGACTTCTTCAAGTTTCGCCTGGGGCCTGGAAGGAAAGATAGAGAAAATGCAAGGAAGTCTTCAAGCCATGCTCTTTGCTTTTGCCTCTATATGGCTGCTGGTCTACCCTCCAAGATCGTCTCCAGTGACCTAAGATTCCTGAACCAAATGGACAAGTTGCGTGGGTAAGTAAAAAAGAAAATAAGGAAACTTTTTTATATAGCACCTTTCACAGACAACAGTTGTCAAAAAGTGCTTAACAGTAAAAAAAAATGGAACAAAATAAAACATAAGGAAGTATTTTTCTTTCATATTTTTCTAGGCCAAGAATTATTACATATATTTTTTATGCAGGCACAAATTATTCCCCAAATCTTATATATGGATTTAAAATTATGATCTCTGATGTTGTGAAATAGATGTAAATATGGAATGTCAAATGTGGTGGTGGAATTGGAAGTAAGAGTGGCTTGTAATGGCTTACCTTTTTCCATAGTTGGCCAACATACCTGGTCCAGAAGGGCTACGCACCCTCATCAATGAAAAACATGTTGACCAACGTGACTTTGTTTTTCAAGCACGTTGAAAACTCCTTCCTGACTCAAAGCAAGCTCAAACAGAATGAAATAAATAAAATCCTGTACGAGCTGAAGAGGATCCAGGCCGAGATTCAAAGAACGCTGGTTGTCCACCCGCTAAAAGTGTTGTGTCCTAAAACAGGTACTTTTTATCAAGGTCTTCTTGATCTTGTTCTCACAAAAAATTACAAATTGGATTCTCATCGACTGTGGTGCATTTTTCACTATTTTCACAGATGATCAGCTTCATGCAGCTCAGGAAAGCACTTTCATGACAGCTGCGAGGGAAAAAATTCCTAAACTGTTTGGTTAGTAGACTTAATTATTTATGCTGTAATGCTCGTTTTTCGGTTGCTTACATTCACAACCAACATTTTTTTTAATGATGTTTTGTAGAACGATTGGGGAGCAGTGGAAATCAGGAGAATGAGCATTCTAAGCTAATGGGCTACATCATGGGCTACCTGCGCATCCTCACTGGACACAGATCGGTTGTCCTCACCAACATGACAAAGGAAAATGTGGTCAACTTTGACTGTTGGAATCATGGCGAGATATTCCAAGTCCTGGTTAGTACCTCTGTTGTTTTTGGAGTTTATTTATTCCCTTCCGGATTAGTTTCTTCTTGGAGTGAAACCAATCCGTTAATGCACATATCAAGTGAAAGCTGAGGGGTTAAATGAGCAGTTTCTCTTCCAAGAGAAAGTTTTCAAATTCCAAAAATAAAAAATGGCTGTAAATATATTAAATAAAACTACAGATAAATTCTGATGGTAAAATAATGCTGAAACACTTCTGTCTGGGGGGTGGAATTTGGGTTGTAAACATGTCACTCAAAAGCACAAATAATTTTTTTTGTGGGCTTGCGATTTCAGCATGTAAACTTGTTAACTAAAAATTACACACTTGACCTAGACACACCAGAATTCCTTGTTTATTGAGGGCATAGTAGGTGAGAATGTATTTTGAAATTCAAAGAAAATATCATTGTATCCTTGTAATTAAGAGTGCATTATTTAATATAACAAAGTAATTTTTTTTAAAGCAAGTTTCCCATATTCATATGGGCTACAAGCTCTGCATCTATTGCATCATATGGATGACATTTTGAGTGTTCAACAGCTGATATTTCAAAAACTGATTGAGGAACTAGGCCGATTCCAAGCAGGAACAAAAGCTGGAAGATTGCTGTATGACACACAAGTAGCTTTATCACTTTAAGTACAAGTAATATTTTTATGGGACCAATTTGTCATCTATTGCATTAAATGAATGACATTTTGGTTGTACTTCAAAGTCTGGTATTTGAACAACTGAGAGAATGGTTTGATTCTAGGTACCAATGGAAGCTTGTAGTTTGCTATATAAAAGACAGGTGGCTTCATCACTGTACTTTAATGCAGTGTTGAGTTACTAAAGGACCAGATGATTCCAAATTCTCACCTACTGAGTGGGCCATAGATGCAATTCTGGAATCACTTTGAAGGCTGATATATTTAAGACAGAAGGAGAGTGCATGTTGAGTCCAAGTACCAATGGAAGGTTTTAGATGTGATGTGTGGCCTCATATCCCAGCTACAAGTCAACAGTCATTGGTGATTTGTTTTGTATAATTTAAGTGCATCCACTCAGACAAATCATGATTTCCCAAGGTTGATGACCACAAAACCATGCAGTCATTTGGTCAGGCTGCATTCAACCTAAATGAGGAGGAATTTAGGTGGCTGGAAAACCTCGTCAACTGCAAGTGCTGTCCTCAAGGTCAGGCCAGTGATTATGTTTTCCACAATACACTTGGAAAACAGATTGGTAAGGCAAGGCACTTCCTTCGTCTCGCTTGGGTGGACTGTGGAATGAAGGGAACAATCAGTTTTAACAAGATCCGGAGCAGTGTCTCTACTCAAGTAAGTACTTAATGCAAGATAGGATCTGGCTATAGGATGGTTTTTAAAGTTGTAATTGGTAACTTTTTATTTCTTGGGCTTTCCAGGCCAACCAATACCTCTCTGAGAAGGAGAGAAAACAGTTGGCAAAAGTGACGTGCCACAGACCCAGCACGGCAGAGAGATTATATGTGGCTCTACCAGAAAAAGTCACGGGATATGAGACAAGGTGGCCGAGACCAAAGGCGTTAAAGATGGCCATTGTGAACACCTCTGAGGAGGATGAAAACAACACTGATAAGTCATTAGAAGACACACCAAAGGCGAGCACAGAGGATGAGGAGCCAATCTTTGATGACCACGAGTCCGTCTCTTCACTATCATCTGAAGAGTTAAGGATCATGCGTAAAAGACGTGGAAGGCCTTTCCAGTCAAGTAGCGGGATTAGAATCTCTTCCAGTTGTGAGGTTCCCGCACCATCACAGGACAGCCTTCCACCAGCTCAACTTCTCAAGTCCAAGAGGCAATTGGATTTCTCAATGGAAGAAGTCTCAAAAATACTTGTCTGCACACCTTCAAAGTTTTCTTGTGGTGATGAGAAGTTGCGCCGAACAATTGCTGATGATTGTCTCTTACCAGCAAATCTTTCCAATGCCCTGCCTGGGCAAGCACCCCTTGCTAGCCCACAGAACCTACCTGCACACCTGACTGAGCAGAGCACACTGTTCCTTGCAGCACAGACGGCTCTGGAGGAACCAAGTAGCGAGCCCGAGCCCCTCACTACCAAGACCACAAATTGTGTGTCAGTGTCCCAAATTGAGCAGGTCCCATGGAATGTGCCAGCACCCCTGAGCCCCGTAGAGCAGACTCCCGACTGGCTGCTAAAAATACAAGAGGAGAAGGATGCACAAACCCCAGTGGGACTGGACCCAGAATGTGTTCTGAATCTTATGTTCCAGGAGACACCAGAGTTGGTGTCAGAAACACCAGAAGACCAGATGCCACAAACCCAAGCAGAGGAGGTTCAGAAGCCCTAGCCAGGCAGGACCCTGGCATGTGCTCAAAAACCCATCATGCAGGTGACACAGGAGTTGATACCAAGAACGCCATCAGAGGAGGTGTTTAGGGCATGTTCCTTGTTACAAGAAAGTAAAACACAGTGCCCCAAAGATGTGATTAGCTCTGGTTGGGAATAATCATGTTTAAGAGTTTTAGAGTAATATGTTCATTTATCTTTAAAAGGAGAAAGAATGCTGACGCTTTGATTTATTTAATTTTTTTGTTTATAATTTACAGTTTCTCTTTTTGTTAAATTGCAAGTTGGTCTAGGTAGTCTGTTACACACACACTTGCTGACACGCACAAGCACACAGGTGCACATGCACAGACATGCACACACACATTTTTACTTTTAATTATAATGTAAATTTTACTTAAAAAATATATCTCAGCAGAATTATTCAAGTAAATTTTTCCAAGACCAGTCTACATGCTTGTGTTTGCCTCTTATTTGAGCCTTTTCTTTATAGTTGTTCTGCTCATTCTCACTCTCAAGCAAATGTAATGATGAGTTGTCAAGACCCTCTGCTCTTTAAATTGTTATATATTAGCCGTAGATGAACAACTGAAAGTACTTCAAAGTCTAATATGTAAAGGATTAAGGGAGAGAACAGGCTGATTCCAAGTACCAACAGACACTTGTAGATGCTTCCTTTGTCACAGGAAGTAGAAAAAATAAAAAATGAAACTAGTTTCCATGTTTAAATTTAATCAACAATGTTCTTACCTTCCGTGATTCAATCTATAGTATAATGAATGCATGTAGATGAAAACATGGACTTCCTCTGTCAACAGGAAGTAGAAGCTGCAGCAGGAGCACGGACCGCATGGTGAGTAAGTGTCAGCTCTGTAATTTATCAAGTTTCTCATGCTAAAAGCGTTGATACTTGGTCTATTTTGTTGTATTTCAGTGAGAAAAATGCCAATATCATGTTTTTATGCATTTTTTTAACATTTAAAAGGAAATTTCATTGCTTTTTCTGATAAAATGTGGAATGTAAATTTTATTTCCAAATTTCAGCCTACCTTCCACTTAATTCATGAAATGAAATTTAAAAAAAGCTTGCAGCTTTATTTTGTATTCTTATATTTGTGTTCAACTTCCTAGTTCATCCAGATTCAGTAATTACTGAAAAGTAATGGAGCCCCTCACTTTTTTAAAGTAATTTTGTTGCTTTTTCTGTTGAAAACGATCACTTCAATGACATAGATGAAAATTTGGAATGTAAATTTTATTTCCAAATGTCAATCTACCTTCCACTTGATTCATTAAATGAAATGAAAAAAACTTTATTTTGTATTCTTATGATTGTGTTCTAATTCCTAGTTCAACCAGATTCAGCAATTACTGAATAGAAATGGAGCCCCTCACTGCCAAGACCAAAGATAGTGTGTCAGCGCCCCCAACTGAGCAGGTCCCAGGGAAAGAGTCGGAACCCGTGAACCTCCTGCAGCAGACTCCCAACCGGATGCCACAAATGCAAGATAAGGCTGAAAAAAACCCACCGGGACTGGAGCCAGGATATTTTTCAAATCCTACGATCCAGGAGACACCAGAGTTGGTACCAGAAACACCAAAAGACCAGATGCCAAAAACCCAAGCAGAGGAGGTGAAGAAGCCCTAGCTAGGCCGGACCTGGCATGTGCTCAAAAACCCATCAACCCACCAGGGAGTTTGTGCCACAAATCGCATCAGAAGAGGTGTTTAGGGTTTGTTCATGTCCCTTGTTACAGGACAGTAAAAAACATTGCCCGAAGGATGTGATTAGCTCTGGGTGGGAATAATCATGTTTAAGAGTTTTGAGTAATATGTTCTTTTATTTTTAAAAGGAGAATGAACGCTGACGCTTTGATTTGTTTGATTTGATTTTTATGTTTGTAATTTTAGTCTTTTCGTTACATAGTCGTTCACACACACATGCTCATACATACACACACAAGCACACAGGTGCACATGAACAGACATGCACACATAAGTTTTGACTTTCTTTTTATAATGCAATAATAATGTAAAATTAACCTAAAAACATATCTCAGCAGAATTTAATTTGCAGGTGGACCCAGGAGTTTATGCCACAAACCCCATCAGAAGAGGTGTTCAGGGTTTGTTCATGTCCCTTGTTACAGGACAGTAAAAAACAGTGCCCGAAGGATGTGATTAGCTCTGGCTGGGAATAATCATGTTTAAGAGTTTTGAGTAATAAGTTCTTTTATCTTTAAAAGGAGAAAGAATGCTGACGCTTTGATTTGTTTGATTTGATTTTTATGTTTGTAATTTTAGTCTTTTTGTTACATAGTCATGCTGATACATACACACACAAGCACACAGGTGCACATGCAAAGACATTTTTTTTATAATGCAATAATGTAAATTTCTCAGCAGAATTTAATTTAATAAATTTTACAGACCAGTCAACATGCTTGTGTCTGCCTCATATTTGGGCCATTTCTTTATAAAGTTGTTCTGCTCATTATAAGTAAATGTAATGATAAGTTGTCAGTAGATTGTTGTTTCAACAGGTGGCTACATCACTCCACGGGAAAGTATTGATGAGTAATTGAGGGACCAAATGATGGATGACATTTTGGATGCAATTCAAAAGCTGATATATCAAGAACTAATTGAAAGAACGGGTTGATTTCAAGTAACACTTAAAAGTGTCTGCATCATTCTAGGTAAAAGTGTCAATGAGTTATTGAGGCACAAAATGATTCCAGATTCTCATCTTTTGCATTATATGGATGCCATTTTGGGTTCACTTCAGAGGCTGATATTTCAAAAACTGGTTGAACGGGTTGATTTCAAGTGTCAATAAAAGATGGAAGACTCCGGTATCAAGGACAGGTGTTTGCATCACTGTAGGTACAAGCATCAAGGAGTTATTAAGGGACCAAATCATTCCAGATTCTCATCTATTGAGTGCACCATAGATGCAAATCTGGAATGACTTTAAAGGCCAATTCTGCAAAGACAGAAAGAGAGAGAAACCTCATTCCATGTACCAGTGGGAGGTTTAAGAGTGCCTTACCACACACAGGTGGCTTCATCGCTCTAGTCACAATTAATGATGAGTTATTAAGGGAAGAAATCATTCCAGATTCTCATCTATTGAGTGCACCATAGATGCAAATCTGGAATGACTTTGAAGGCCAATTCTGCAAAGACAGAAAGAGAGAGAAACCTCATTCCATGTACCAGTGGGAGGTTTAGGATTGCCTTATCACATACAGTTGGCTGCATCGCTCTAGTCACAATTAATGATGAGTTATTAAGGGGCCAAATGATTCCAGATTCTCATCTATTTAGTGGGCCATAGATTCAAATCTGGAATCAGTTTGAAGGGCTATATTTTAAGGACAGATGGAGATAGAAAAATGATTCTAAGTACCAGTGGGAGCTATTAGAGTGCCTTATCACATACAGGTGGCTACATCACTCCAGGCACAATTAATGATGAGTTTTTTAGGGGCAAAGTGATTCCAGATTTGAATGTATTGCATTATATGGATGAAATTTTCGGTGCTCTTCAAAGGCTATTATTTCTAAACTGATTGACAGAACGGGTTGATTTAAAGTACCAGTAGAAGCTTGACAACTGCTGTATCACATACAAGTGTATCCATAATTCTAGACGCAAGTATCCGTGAGTTATTGAGGGACTAAATGATTCCAGATTCCTATCTATTGCATTATGTGGATGGAATTTTGGGTCCACTTCAAAGGCTGATATTTCAAAAAAGTTATTGAAGGAACGGTTTTATTTCAAGTAGTTATAAAAGTTGGAAGACTCCTGTATAAAGGACAGGTGTCTGCATGACTGTAGGTACATGTAATGATGAGTTAGTAAGGCACCAAATGATTCCAGATTCTCATCCATTTAGTGGGCTAAATATGCAGATCTGGAGTTACATGAAAGGCTAGCACTTTAAAGAAAGAGGGAGAGAGTGGTCTGGGTCCAAGTACCTAAATGGCGATGCCCATATGGTGTCTGCAGAAATCAGGGCAACGATTAATGCCATTTGTTCTTACCTGGGTCTGTGTGGCTAACTGTCAGTCATTACAAACTTTCATACTGAGAAAATTTATTGTGGCACCGTATTTACCTATGTGGGATGTATGCATGGTCACAACCAAAAGGTATGGTCACGTCTCTGCCCATTTGGAGTTGCCTTGAACCAGTACTGTGGGTTAATTTCTTCCGTTCCATGTATTCATGAACAGGATGTGAAAATGGGATTTTTGACCTTTGCCTGTGTTTCAAGTAGCACAAGTGATGATGAGCTAATAAAGAAACCGAAACATTCTATATTCTCAAGTCCAAAGGATCGACTACACTTTGGGTGCACTTCAAAAGCTGATATGTCAATAACTGATTGAAGGAAGGAGTTCATTTCAATTGCCAATAAAAGCTTGAAGCCTGCTGGATCAAATTCAGGTTGCTGCATCATTCCAGCTACAAGAATCAATGAGTTATTGAGGGACCAAATGATTTCAGATTCTCCTGTTTTGCATTATATGGATGACATTTTGGGTGCAATTCAAAAGCTGATATATCAAGAACTAATTGAAAGAACGGGTTGATTTCAAGTACCGCTTAAAGCTTGAAGACTGCTGTTTCACATACAGGTGTCTGCATCATTCTAGGAAAAAGTGTCAATGAGTTATTGAGGCACAAAATGATTCCAGATTCTCATCTTTTGCATTATATGGATGCCATTTTGGGTTCACTTCAGAGGCTGATATTTCAAAAACTGGCTGAAGGAACGGGTTGATTTCAAGTGTCAATAAAAGGTAGAAGACTCCGGTATCAAGGGCAGGTGTTTGCATCACTGTAGGTACAAACATCAAGGAGTTATTAAGGGACCAAATCATTCCAGATTCTCATCTATTGAGTGCACCATAGATGAGAATCTGGAATGACTTTGAAGGCCAATTCTGCAAAGACGGAAGGAGAAAGAAACCTCATTCCATGTACCAGTGGGAGGTTTAAGAGTGCCTTACCACACACAGGTGGCTTCATCGCTCTAGTCACAATTAATGATGAGTTATTAAGGGAAGAAATCATTCCAGATTCTCATGTATTTAGTGGGCCATAGATTCAAATCTGGAATTATTTTGAAGAGTTCTATTTTAAAGGTAGACAGAGAGAGAGGGCTCATTCCATATTGTTATACACTGTGTTTGAATTGTTGAATCCCAACATTTGCCTATGTTAGGAATCTGGAATTCATACATGTGTACACTTGTTTTGATACAGTGTGTTTAAATAGTAGAATCATGAGATTTGCCCATGTTCAGAAGTTGGAATGAGGAATGTGGAATATGAAATGAAGGATTTTCCATAAGTGGGGAGGTTTATATTGTGTGTGTAGACAGACGGCACAAAATGATCCCAGATTCTCATCCTTTGCATTATATGGATGCCATTTTGGGTTCAATTCAGAGGCTGATATTTCAAAAACTGGTTGAAGGAACGGGTTGATTTCAAGTGTCAATAAAAGGTGGAAGACTCCAGTGTCAAGGACAGGTGTTTGCATCACTGTAGGTATAAGCATCAAGGAGTTATTAAGGGACCAAATCATTCCAGATTCTCATCTATTGAGTGCACCATAGATGAGAATCTGGAATGACTTTGAAGGCCAATTCTGCAAAGACGGAAAGAGAGAGAAACCTCATTCCATGTACCAGTGTGAGGTTTAAGAGTGCCTTACCACACACAGGTGGCTGCATCGCTCTAGTCACAATTAATGATGAGTTATTAAGGAAAGAAATCATTCCATATTCTCATCTATTTAGTGGGCCATAGATTCAAATCTGGAATTATTTTGAAGGGTTCTATTTCAAAGGTATACAGAGAGAGAGGGCTTATTCCATATTGTTACACACTGTGTTTGAATTGTTGAATCCCAACATTTGCCTATGTTCGGAATCTGGAATTCATACATGTGTACACTTGTTTTGATACAGTGTGTTTAAATAGTAGAATCATGAGATTTGCCCATGTTCAGAAGTTGGAATGAGGAATGTGGAATATGAAATGAAGGATTTTCCAAAAGTGGGGAGGTTTATATTCTGTGTGTAGACAGACGGCACAAAATGATCCCAGATTCTCATCTTTTGCATTATATGGATGCCATTTTGGGTTCAATTCAGAGGCTGATTTTTCAAAGACTGGTTGAAGGAACGGGTTGATTTCAAGTGTCAATAAAAGGTGGAAGACTCTGGTATCAAGGACAGGTGTTTACATAACTGTAGGTACAAGCATCAAGGAGTTATTAAGGGACCAAATCATTCCAGATTCTCATCTATTGAGTGCACCATAGATGAGAATCTGGAATGACTTTGAAGGCCAATTCTGCAAAGACGGAAGGAGAGAGAAACCTCATTCCATGTACCAGTGGGAGGTTTAAGAGTGCCTTACCACACACAGGTGGCTGCATCGCTCTAGTCACAATTAATGATGAGTTATTAAGGGAAGAAATCATTCCAGATTCTCATCTATTTAGTGGGCCATAGATTCAAATCTGGAATTATTTTGAAGGGTTCTATTTTAAAGGTAGACAGAGAGAGAGGGCTTATTCCATATTGTTATACACTGTGTTTGAATTGTTGAATCCCAACATTTGCCTATGTTAGGAATCTGGAATTCATACATGTGTACACTTGTTTTGATACAGTGTGTTTAAATAGTAGAATCATGAGATTTGCCCATGTTCAGAAGTTGGAATGAGGAATGTGGAATATGAAATGAAGGATTTTCCAAAAGTGGGGAGGTTTATATTCTGTGTGTAGACAGACGGCACAAAATGATCCCAGATTCTCATCTTTTGCATTATATGGATGCCATTTTGGGTTCACTTCAGAGGCTGATATTTCAAAACTGGCTGAAGGAACGGGTTGATTTCAAGTGTCAATAAAAGGTAGAAGACTCCGGTATCAAGGCAGGTGTTTGCATCACTGTAGGTACAAACATCAAGGAGTTATTAAGGGACCAAATCATTCCAGATTCTCATCTATTGAGTGCACCATAGATGCAATTCTGGAATGACTTTGAAGGCCAATTCTGCAAAGACGGAAGGAGAGAGAAACCTCATTCCATGTGCCAGTGTGAGGTTTAAGAGTGCCTTACCACACACAGGTGGCTTCATCGCTCTAGTCACAATTAATGATGAGTTATTAAGGGAAGAAATCATTCCAGATTCTCATGTATTTAGTGGGCCATAGATTCAAATCTGGAATTATTTTGAAGGGTTCTATTTTAAAGGTATACAGAGAGAGAGGGCTTATTCCATATTGTTACACACTGTGTTTGAATTGTTGAATCCCAACATTTGCCTATGTTCGGAATCTGGAATTCATACATGTGTACACTTGTTTTGATACAGTGTGTTTAAATAGTAGAATCATGAGATTTGCCCATGTTCAGAAGTTGGAATGAGGAATGTGGAATATGAAATGAAAGATTTTCCATAAGTGGGGAGGTTTATATTGTGTGTGGAGACAGACGGGAGAAATTGTAGACCATTAGACTTTGTCTGGTAATGCTTTATAGGGGGAAGTTGTCCGAGTCCATATTGTGATGAATCATGTTGGAATAGTGGAATCACAAGTAATTATACACTGTAAGTGGGATGATCTGTGCCTAAGTGAGTAGGCTGCAACGCTGAACGTGGCTTGTGTTACAATGCAATATATAGGAATGTAAATGACTGAGTTTACCAAAACATTGAGAAAAAGTGTATAAGCAATTGTCCATCTGATAGATTTTGAAAAAAAACATAAAGTGCGATATAAAAATGAAATCGTCAATGAATGCAATGGATGAAACACAGCAATGAAAAATGCGAAATTAAGGCAAAGTAGATTAGGAAATGGTATGAATTCCAATTTCACATTTATTGCAGTTCATTTTTTCCATGCGCCACCTGGTGGTTGGTCATTATATTGCAACTTTTTTTGTGGTGTGCAAAATAAATAAAAGTGGTATGTACATGTTCAGAAAAAAAAGCCGAATGGAACTGCGAAGTCAGCATACCTCTGAAGTGCTTCCGAAAAATATTCCAAAAAGTGAAAAAGATGAGATAAGGGGTTTTTCCAACTCAGGAGGCGACGAGAAACGTTTCTGTCCGAGTTTGAGCGCTGTGGCACGCCTAGAAAAAAATGTCGAGGTTAGGGAGTTGCCCCTAATTAGGGTTAGGGGTTAGGGGTTAGGGAGAGGGGAAAAAGAGCTGGCCAACGACTTACAAAGCTCTGCGTTAGCCAGTCTGGTGCACTGTCCTGTGATGCGCCTCCAGCGACCCCAGAAAGGCAAAAACACTCCCTGCTTGTTTGATGTTTTAAGCATTTCCCACATTTCCCATGGTAAAAAACAAAAGTGCATTACCTTTGCATTTGGTCAAAAAATTGGACTTCACGAATCCTTTGATTTCTGCATCCTACTTGGATGTCTTACGATGAGTTTTCCTATTAATCCAGGCCTATTTGGTCCTGCTTCACTCTGCCTTGTTGCAACGTTTCGGAGAACTATTTGTCCTTCATCAGGCTTTACAGAGTGGCATCTTTAAGTTTCCTTTTTCTTTAGGTTTCACTGATCTTCTGCTTGAGGCTTTTCTAATTGAGGTTTTCAGTGAGTCACGGTAAGTACTGAGGTTAAGGTGAGGGATTTGGGCTGGGTAAGAGTGTCCCCGCCCCCCGTGGGGCCATCCAGAGGTCACACACGGCACTGGCTGAGTTAGGGAGAGGGGAAAAAGAGCTGGCCAACGACTTACAAAGCTCTGCGTTAGCCAGTCTGGTGCACTGTCCTGTGATGCGCCTCCAGCGACCCCAGAAAGGCAAAAACACTCCCTGCTTGTTTGATGTTTTAAGCATTTCCCACATTTCCCATGGTAAAAAACAAAAGTGCATTACCTTTGCATTTGGTCAAAAAATTGGACTTCACGAATCCTTTGATTTCTGCATCCTACTTGGATGTCTTACGATGAGTTTTCCTATTAATCCAGGCCTATTTGGTCCTGCTTCACTCTGCCTTGTTGCAACGTTTCGGAGAACTATTGTCCTTCATCAGGCTTTACAGAGTGGCATCTTTAAGTTTCCTTTTTCTTTAGGTTTCACTGATCTTCTGCTTGAGGCTTTTCTAATTGAGGTTTTCAGTGAGTCACGGTAAGTACTGAGGTTAAGGTGAGGGATTTGGGCTGGGTAAGAGTGTCCCCGCCCCCCGTGGGGCCATCCAGAGGTCACACACGGCACTGGCTGAGTTAGGGAGAGGGGAAAAAGAGCTGGCCAACGACTTACAAAGCTCTGCGTTAGCCAGTCTGGTGCACTGTCCTGTGATGCGCCTCCAGCGACCCCAGAAAGGCAAAAACACTCCCTGCTTGTTTGATGTTTTAAGCATTTCCCACATTTCCCATGGTAAAAAAACAAAAGTGCATTACCTTTGCATTTGGTCAAAAAATTGGACTTCACGAATCCTTTGATTTCTGCATCCTACTTGGATGTCTTACGATGAGTTTTCCTATTAATCCAGGCCTATTTGGTCCTGCTTCACTCTGCCTTGTTGCAACGTTTCGGAGAACTATTTGTCCTTCATCAGGCTTTACAGAGTGGCATCTTTAAGTTTCCTTTTTCTTTAGGTTTCACTGATCTTCTGCTTGAGGCTTTTCTAATTGAGGTTTTCAGTGAGTCACGGTAAGTACTGAGGTTAAGGTGAGGGATTTGGGCTGGGTAAGAGTGTCCCCGCCCCCCGTGGGGCCATCCAGAGGTCACACACGGCACTGGCTGAGTTAGGGAGGGGAAAAAGAGCTGGCCAACGACTTACAAAGCTCTGCGTTAGCCAGTCTGGTGCACTGTCCTGTGATGCGCCTCCAGCGACCCCAGAAAGGCAAAAACACTCCCTGCTTGTTTGATGTTTTAAGCATTTCCCACATTTCCCATGGTAAAAAAACAAAAGTGCATTACCTTTGCATTTGGTCAAAAAATTGGACTTCACGAATCCTTTGATTTCTGCATCCTACTTGGATGTCTTACGATGAGTTTTCCTATTAATCCAGGCCTATTTGGTCCTGCTTCACTCTGCCTTGTTGCAACGTTTCGGAGAACTATTTGTCCTTCATCAGGCTTTACAGAGTGGCATCTTTAAGTTTCCTTTTTCTTTAGGTTTCACTGATCTTCTGCTTGAGGCTTTTCTAATTGAGGTTTTCAGTGAGTCACGGTAAGTACTGAGGTTAAGGTGAGGGATTTGGGCTGGGTAAGAGTGTCCCCGCCCCCCGTGGGGCCATCCAGAGGTCACACACGGCACTGGCTGAGTTAGGGAGAGGGGAAAAAGAGCTGGCCAACGACTTACAAAGCTCTGCGTTAGCCAGTCTGGTGCACTGTCCTGTGATGCGCCTCCAGCGACCCCAGAAAGGCAAAAACACTCCCTGCTTGTTTGATGTTTTAAGCATTTCCCACATTTCCCATGGTAAAAAAACAAAAGTGCATTACCTTTGCATTTGGTCAAAAAATTGGACTTCACGAATCCTTTGATTTCTGCATCCTACTTGGATGTCTTACGATGAGTTTTCCTATTAATCCAGGCCTATTTGGTCCTGCTTCACTCTGCCTTGTTGCAACGTTTCGGAGAACTATTTGTCCTTCATCAGGCTTTACAGAGTGGCATCTTTAAGTTTCCTTTTTCTTTAGGTTTCACTGATCTTCTGCTTGAGGCTTTTCTAATTGAGGTTTTCAGTGAGTCACGGTAAGTACTGAGGTTAAGGTGAGGGATTTGGGCTGGGTAAGAGTGTCCCCGCCCCCCGTGGGGCCATCCAGAGGTCACACACGGCACTGGCTGAGTTAGGGAGAGGGGAAAAGAGCTGGCCAACGACTTACAAAGCTCTGCGTTAGCCAGTCTGGTGCACTGTCCTGTGATGCGCCTCCAGCGACCCCAGAAAGGCAAAAACACTCCCTGCTTGTTTGATGTTTTAAGCATTTCCCACATTTCCCATGGTAAAAAAACAAAAGTGCATTACCTTTGCATTTGGTCAAAAAATTGGACTTCACGAATCCTTTGATTTCTGCATCCTACTTGGATGTCTTACGATGAGTTTTCCTATTAATCCAGGCCTATTTGGTCCTGCTTCACTCTGCCTTGTTGCAACGTTTCGGAGAACTATTTGTCCTTCATCAGGCTTTACAGAGTGGCATCTTTAAGTTTCCTTTTTCTTTAGGTTTCACTGATCTTCTGCTTGAGGCTTTTCTAATTGAGGTTTTCAGTGAGTCACGGTAAGTACTGAGGTTAAGGTGAGGGATTTGGGCTGGGTAAGAGTGTCCCCGCCCCCCGTGGGGCCATCCAGAGGTCACACACGGCACTGGCTGAGTTAGGGAGAGGGGAAAAAGAGCTGGCCAACGACTTACAAAGCTCTGCGTTAGCCAGTCTGGTGCACTGTCCTGTGATGCGCCTCCAGCGACCCCAGAAAGGCAAAAACACTCCCTGCTTGTTTGATGTTTTAAGCATTTCCCACATTTCCCATGGTAAAAAAACAAAAGTGCATTACCTTTGCATTTGGTCAAAAAATTGGACTTCACGAATCCTTTGATTTCTGCATCCTACTTGGATGTCTTACGATGAGTTTTCCTATTAATCCAGGCCTATTTGGTCCTGCTTCACTCTGCCTTGTTGCAACGTTTCGGAGAACTATTTGTCCTTCATCAGGCTTTACAGAGTGGCATCTTTAAGTTTCCTTTTTCTTTAGGTTTCACTGATCTTCTGCTTGAGGCTTTTCTAATTGAGGTTTTCAGTGAGTCACGGTAGTACTGAGGTTAAGGTGAGGGATTTGGGCTGGGTAAGAGTGTCCCCGCCCCCCGTGGGGCCATCCAGAGGTCACACACGGCACTGGCTGAGTTAGGGAGAGGGGAAAAAGAGCTGGCCAACGACTTACAAAGCTCTGCGTTAGCCAGTCTGGTGCACTGTCCTGTGATGCGCCTCCAGCGACCCCAGAAAGGCAAAAACACTCCCTGCTTGTTTGATGTTTTAAGCATTTCCCACATTTCCCATGGTAAAAAAACAAAAGTGCATTACCTTTGCATTTGGTCAAAAAATTGGACTTCACGAATCCTTTGATTTCTGCATCCTACTTGGATGTCTTACGATGAGTTTTCCTATTAATCCAGGCCTATTTGGTCCTGCTTCACTCTGCCTTGTTGCAACGTTTCGGAGAACTATTTGTCCTTCATCAGGCTTTACAGAGTGGCATCTTTAAGTTTCCTTTTTCTTTAGGTTTCACTGATCTTCTGCTTGAGGCTTTTCTAATTGAGGTTTTCAGTGAGTCACGGTAAGTACTGAGGTTAAGGTGAGGGATTTGGGCTGGGTAAGAGTGTCCCCGCCCCCCGTGGGGCCATCCAGAGGTCACACACGGCACTGGCTGAGTTAGGGAGAGGGGAAAAAGAGCTGGCCAACGACTTACAAAGCTCTGCGTTAGCCAGTCTGGTGCACTGTCCTGTGATGCGCCTCCAGCGACCCCAGAAAGGCAAAAACACTCCCTGCTTGTTTGATGTTTTAAGCATTTCCCACATTTCCCATGGTAAAAAAACAAAAGTGCATTACCTTTGCATTTGGTCAAAAAATTGGACTTCACGAATCCTTTGATTTCTGCATCCTACTTGGATGTCTTACGATGAGTTTTCCTATTAATCCAGGCCTATTTGGTCCTGCTTCACTCTGCCTTGTTGCAACGTTTCGGAGAACTATTTGTCCTTCATCAGGCTTTACAGAGTGGCATCTTTAAGTTTCCTTTTTCTTTAGGTTTCACTGATCTTCTGCTTGAGGCTTTTCTAATTGAGGTTTCAGTGAGTCACGGTAAGTACTGAGGTTAAGGTGAGGGATTTGGGCTGGGTAAGAGTGTCCCCGCCCCCCGTGGGGCCATCCAGAGGTCACACACGGCACTGGCTGAGTTAGGGAGAGGGGAAAAAGAGCTGGCCAACGACTTACAAAGCTCTGCGTTAGCCAGTCTGGTGCACTGTCCTGTGATGCGCCTCCAGCGACCCCAGAAAGGCAAAAACACTCCCTGCTTGTTTGATGTTTTAAGCATTTCCCACATTTCCCATGGTAAAAAAACAAAAGTGCATTACCTTTGCATTTGGTCAAAAATTGGACTTCACGAATCCTTTGATTTCTGCATCCTACTTGGATGTCTTACGATGAGTTTTCCTATTAATCCAGGCCTATTTGGTCCTGCTTCACTCTGCCTTGTTGCAACGTTTCGGAGAACTATTTGTCCTTCATCAGGCTTTACAGAGTGGCATCTTTAAGTTTCCTTTTTCTTTAGGTTTCACTGATCTTCTGCTTGAGGCTTTTCTAATTGAGGTTTCAGTGAGTCACGGTAGTACTGAGGTTAAGGTGAGGGATTTGGGCTGGGTAAGAGTGTCCCCGCCCCCCGTGGGGCCATCCAGAGGTCACACACGGCACTGGCTGAGTTAGGGAGAGGGGAAAAAGAGCTGGCCAACGACTTACAAAGCTCTGCGTTAGCCAGTCTGGTGCACTGTCCTGTGATGCGCCTCCAGCGACCCCAGAAAGGCAAAAACACTCCCTGCTTGTTTGATGTTTTAAGCATTTCCCACATTTCCCATGGTAAAAAAACAAAAGTGCATTACCTTTGCATTTGGTCAAAAAATTGGACTTCACGAATCCTTTGATTTCTGCATCCTACTTGGATGTCTTACGATGAGTTTTCCTATTAATCCAGGCCTATTTGGTCCTGCTTCACTCTGCCTTGTTGCAACGTTTCGGAGAACTATTTGTCCTTCATCAGGCTTTACAGAGTGGCATCTTTAAGTTTCCTTTTTCTTTAGGTTTCACTGATCTTCTGCTTGAGGCTTTTCTAATTGAGGTTTCAGTGAGTCACGGTAGTACTGAGGTTAAGGTGAGGGATTTGGGCTGGGTAAGAGTGTCCCCGCCCCCCGTGGGGCCATCCAGAGGTCACACACGGCACTGGCTGAGTTAGGGAGAGGGAAAAAGAGCTGGCCAACGACTTACAAAGCTCTGCGTTAGCCAGTCTGGTGCACTGTCCTGTGATGCGCCTCCAGCGACCCCAGAAAGGCAAAAACACTCCCTGCTTGTTTGATGTTTTAAGCATTTCCCACATTTCCCATGGTAAAAAACAAAAGTGCATTACCTTTGCATTTGGTCAAAAAATTGGACTTCACGAATCCTTTGATTTCTGCATCCTACTTGGATGTCTTACGATGATTTTCCTATTAATCCAGGCCTATTTGGTCCTGCTTCACTCTGCCTTGTTGCAACGTTTCGGAGAACTATTTGTCCTTCATCAGGCTTTACAGAGTGGCATCTTTAAGTTTCCTTTTTCTTTAGGTTTCACTGATCTTCTGCTTGAGGCTTTTCTAATTGAGGTTTTCAGTGAGTCACGGTAGTACTGAGGTTAAGGTGAGGGATTTGGGCTGGGTAAGAGTGTCCCCGCCCCCCGTGGGGCCATCCAGAGGTCACACACGGCACTGGCTGAGTTAGGGAGAGGGGAAAAGAGCTGGCCAACGACTTACAAAGCTCTGCGTTAGCCAGTCTGGTGCACTGTCCTGTGATGCGCCTCCAGCGACCCCAGAAAGGCAAAAACACTCCCTGCTTGTTTGATGTTTTAAGCATTTCCCACATTTCCCATGGTAAAAAACAAAAGTGCATTACCTTTGCATTTGGTCAAAAATTGGACTTCACGAATCCTTTGATTTCTGCATCCTACTTGGATGTCTTACGATGAGTTTTCCTATTAATCCAGGCCTATTTGGTCCTGCTTCACTCTGCCTTGTTGCAACGTTTCGGAGAACTATTTGTCCTTCATCAGGCTTTACAGAGTGGCATCTTTAAGTTTCCTTTTTCTTTAGGTTTCACTGATCTTCTGCTTGAGGCTTTTCTAATTGAGGTTTTCAGTGAGTCACGGTAGTACTGAGGTTAAGGTGAGGGATTTGGGCTGGGTAAGAGTGTCCCCGCCCCCCGTGGGGCCATCCAGAGGTCACACACGGCACTGGCTGAGTTAGGGAGAGGGGAAAAAAGCTGGCCAACGACTTACAAAGCTCTGCGTTAGCCAGTCTGGTGCACTGTCCTGTGATGCGCCTCCAGCGACCCCAGAAAGGCAAAAACACTCCCTGCTTGTTTGATGTTTTAAGCATTTCCCACATTTCCCATGGTAAAAAACAAAAGTGCATTACCTTTGCATTTGGTCAAAAAATTGGACTTCACGAATCCTTTGATTTCTGCATCCTACTTGGATGTCTTACGATGAGTTTTCCTATTAATCCAGGCCTATTTGGTCCTGCTTCACTCTGCCTTGTTGCAACGTTTCGGAGAACTATTTGTCCTTCATCAGGCTTTACAGAGTGGCATCTTTAAGTTTCCTTTTTCTTTAGGTTTCACTGATCTTCTGCTTGAGGCTTTTCTAATTGAGGTTTTCAGTGAGTCACGGTAGTACTGAGGTTAAGGTGAGGGATTTGGGCTGGGTAAGAGTGTCCCCGCCCCCCGTGGGGCCATCCAGAGGTCACACACGGCACTGGCTGAGTTAGGGAGGGGAAAAAGAGCTGGCCAACGACTTACAAAGCTCTGCGTTAGCCAGTCTGGTGCACTGTCCTGTGATGCGCCTCCAGCGACCCCAGAAAGGCAAAAACACTCCCTGCTTGTTTGATGTTTTAAGCATTTCCCACATTTCCCATGGTAAAAAACAAAAGTGCATTACCTTTGCATTTGGTCAAAAAATTGGACTTCACGAATCCTTTGATTTCTGCATCCTACTTGGATGTCTTACGATGAGTTTTCCTATTAATCCAGGCCTATTTGGTCCTGCTTCACTCTGCCTTGTTGCAACGTTTCGGAGAACTATTTGTCCTTCATCAGGCTTTACAGAGTGGCATCTTTAAGTTTCCTTTTTCTTTAGGTTTCACTGATCTTCTGCTTGAGGCTTTTCTAATTGAGGTTTTCAGTGAGTCACGGTAGTACTGAGGTTAAGGTGAGGGATTTGGGCTGGGTAAGAGTGTCCCCGCCCCCCGTGGGGCCATCCAGAGGTCACACACGGCACTGGCTGAGTTAGGGAAGGGGAAAAAGAGCTGGCCAACGACTTACAAAGCTCTGCGTTAGCCAGTCTGGTGCACTGTCCTGTGATGCGCCTCCAGCGACCCCAGAAAGGCAAAAACACTCCCTGCTTGTTTGATGTTTTAAGCATTTCCCACATTTCCCATGGTAAAAAACAAAAGTGCATTACCTTTGCATTTGGTCAAAAAATTGGACTTCACGAATCCTTTGATTTCTGCATCCTACTTGGATGTCTTACGATGAGTTTTCCTATTAATCCAGGCCTATTTGGTCCTGCTTCACTCTGCCTTGTTGCAACGTTTCGGAGAACTATTTGTCCTTCATCAGGCTTTACAGAGTGGCATCTTTAAGTTTCCTTTTTCTTTAGGTTTCACTGATCTTCTGCTTGAGGCTTTTCTAATTGAGGTTTCAGTGAGTCACGGTAGTACTGAGGTTAAGGTGAGGGATTTGGGCTGGGTAAGAGTGTCCCCGCCCCCCGTGGGGCCATCCAGAGGTCACACACGGCACTGGCTGAGTTAGGGAGAGGGAAAAAGCTGGCCAACGACTTACAAAGCTCTGCGTTAGCCAGTCTGGTGCACTGTCCTGTGATGCGCCTCCAGCGACCCCAGAAAGGCAAAAACTCCCTGCTTGTTTGATGTTTTAAGCATTTCCCACATTTCCCATGGTAAAAAACAAAAGTGCATTACCTTTGCATTTGGTCAAAAAATTGGACTTCACGAATCCTTTGATTTCTGCATCCTACTTGGATGTCTTACGATGAGTTTTCCTATTAATCCAGGCCTATTTGGTCCTGCTTCACTCTGCCTTGTTGCAACGTTTCGGAGAACTATTTGTCCTTCATCAGGCTTTACAGAGTGGCATCTTTAAGTTTCCTTTTTCTTTAGGTTTCACTGATCTTCTGCTTGAGGCTTTTCTAATTGAGGTTTCCAGTGAGTCACGGTAGTACTGAGGTTAAGGTGAGGGATTTGGGCTGGGTAAGAGTGTCCCCGCCCCCCGTGGGGCCATCCAGAGGTCACACACGGCACTGGCTGAGTTAGGGAGAGGGGAAAAAGAGCTGGCCAACGACTTACAAAGCTCTGCGTTAGCCAGTCTGGTGCACTGTCCTGTGATGCGCCTCCAGCGACCCCAGAAAGGCAAAAACACTCCCTGCTTGTTTGATGTTTTAAGCATTTCCCACATTTCCCATGGTAAAAAAACAAAAGTGCATTACCTTTGCATTTGGTCAAAAAATTGGACTTCACGAATCCTTTGATTTCTGCATCCTACTTGGATGTCTTACGATGAGTTTTCCTATTACCAGCCTATTTGGTCCTGCTTCACTCTGCCTTGTTGCAACGTTTCGGAGAACTATTTGTCCTTCATCAGGCTTTACAGAGTGGCATCTTTAAGTTTCCTTTTTCTTTAGGTTTCACTGATCTTCTGCTTGAGGCTTTTCTAATTGAGGTTTCAGTGAGTCACGGTAGTACTGAGGTTAAGGTGAGGGATTTGGGCTGGGTAAGAGTGTCCCCCCCCCCCGTGGGGCCATCCAGAGGTCACACACGGCACTGGCTGAGTTAGGAGAGGGAAAAAGAGCTGGCCAACGACTTACAAAGCTCTGCGTTAGCCAGTCTGGTGCACTGTCCTGTGATGCGCCTCCAGCGACCCCAGAAA
>NW_024041150.1:55558889-55588619 GCF_014851395.1 Micropterus salmoides
AACCTAAAATAGACAGCCTCAAGCTGAAGTTAAAAAGGAAAATATTGACCGTGTTCGAACCTCATTCAAGTGAAACCTAAAGAAAAAGGACACTTAAAGATGCCACTCTGCAAAGCCTGATGAAGGACAAATAGTTCTCCGAAACGTTGCAACAAGGCAGAGTGAAGCAGGACCAGTAGGCCTGGATTAATAGGACAGGAAGATAGGAAAATTCATCGTAAGACATCCAAGTAGGATGCAGAAATTACAGGATTCGTGAAGTCCAATTTTTTGAACACATGCAAAGGTAATGCACTTTTGTCATTTATTATGGGAAATGTGGGAAATGCTTCAAAACTCAAACAAGGAGGGAGTGTTTTTGCCTTTCTGGGGACTCTGGAGGCGCATCACAGGACAGTGCACCAGACTGGCTAACGCAGAGCTTTGTAAGACGTTAGCCAGCTCTTTTTCCCTTCCCCTAACCAGCCAGCGCCGTGTGTGTCCTCTAGAGGGCCTCACGGGGTGGAGACACTCTTACCAGCCCAAATCCCTCACCTTAACCTCAGTACTCACCGTGACTCACTGAAATCCTCATTGGAAAAGACTCAAGCAGAAGAATCCTGGAAACCTAAAATAGACAGCCTCAGCTGAAGTTAAAAAGGAAAATATTGACCGTGTTCGAACCTCATTCAAGTGAAACCTAAAGAAAAAGGACACTTAAAGATGCCACTCTGCAAAGCCTGATGAAGGACAAATTTCTCCGAACGTTGCAACAAGGCAGAGTGAAGCAGGACCAAGTAGCCTGGATTAATAGGACAGAAGATAGGAAAATTCATCGTAAGACATCCAAGTAGGATGCAGAAATTACAGGATTCGTGAAGTCCAATTTTTTGAACACATGCAAAGGTAATGCACTTTTGTCATTTATTATGGGAAATGTGGGAAATGCTTCAAAACTCAAACAAGGAGGGAGTGTTTTTGCCTTTCTGGGGACTCTGGAGGCGCATCACAGGACAGTGCACCAGACTGGCTAACGCAGAGCTTTGTAAGACGTTAGCCAGCTCTTTTTCCCTTCCCCCAACCCTAACCCTAACCCTAATTAGGGGCAACTCCCTAACCTCGACATTTTTTTCTAGGCGTGCCACAGCGCTCAAACTCGGACAGAAACGTTTCTCGTCGCCTCCTGAGTTGGAAAAACCCCTTATCTCATCTTTTTCACTTTTTGGAATATTTTTCGGAAGCACTTCAGAGGTATGCTGACTTCGCAGTTCCATTCGGCGTTTTTTTCTGAACATGTACATACCACTTTTATTTATTTTGCACACCACAAAAAAAGTTGCAATATAATGACCAACCACCAGGTGGCGCATGGAAAAAATGAACTGCAATAAATGTGAAATTGGAATTCATACCATTTCCTAATCTACTTTGCCTTAATTTCGCATTTTTCATTGCTGTGTTTCATCCATTGCATTCATTGACGATTTCATTTTTATATCACACTTTATGTTTTTTTTCAAAATCTATCAGATGGACAATTGCTTATACACTTTTTCTCAATGTTTTGGTAAACTCAGTCATTTACATTCCATATATTGCATTGTAACACAAGCCACGTTCAGCGTTGCAGCCTACTCACTTAGGCACAGATCATCCCACTTACAGTGTATAATTACTTGTGATTCCACTATTCCAACATGATTCATCACAATATGGACTCGGACAACTTCCCCCTATAAAGCATTACCAGACAAAGTCTAATGGTCTACAATTTCTCCCGTCTGTCTCCACACACAATATAAACCTCCCCACTTATGGAAAATCCTTCATTTCATATTCCACATTCCTCATTCCAACTTCTGAACATGGGCAAATCTCATGATTCTACTATTTAAACACACTGTATCAAAACAAGTGTACACATGTATGAATTCCAGATTCCGAACATAGGCAAATGTTGGGATTCAACAATTCAAACACAGTGTGTAACAATATGGAATAAGCCCTCTCTCTCTGTCTACCTTTAAAATAGAACCCTTCAAAATAATTCCAGATTTGAATCTATGGCCCACTAAATAGAGAATCTGGAATGATTTCTTCCCTTAATACTCATCATTAATTGTGACTAGAGCGATGAAGCCACCTGTGTGTGGTAAGGCACTCTTAAACCTCACACTGGCACATGGAATGAGGTTTCTCTCTCCTTCCGTCTTTGCAGAATTGGCCTTCAAAGTCATTCCAGATTCTCATCTATGGTGCACTCAATAGATGAGAATCTGGAATGATTTGGTCCCTTAATAACTCCTTGATGTTTGTACCTACAGTGATGCAAACACCTGCCCTTGATACCGGAGTCTTCTACCTTTTATTGACACTTGAAATCAACCCGTTCCTTCAGCCAGTTTTTGAAAAATCAGCCTCTGAAGTGAACCCAAAATGGCATCCATATAATGCAAAAGATGAGAATCTGGGATCATTTTGTGCCGTCTGTCTACACACAATATAAACCTCCCCACTTTTGGAAAATCCTTCATTTCATATTCCACATTCCTCATTCCAACTTCTGAACATGGGCAAATCTCATGATTCTACTATTTAAACACACTGTATCAAAACAAGTGTACACATGTATGAATTCCAGATTCCGAACATAGGCAAATGTTGGGATTCAACAATTCAAACACAGTGTGTAACAATATGGAATAAGCCCTCTCTCTCTGTCTACCTTTAAAATAGAACCCTTCAAAATAATTCCAGATTTGAATCTATGGCCCACTAAATAGATGAGAATCTGGAATGATTTCTTCCCTTAATAACTCATCATTAATTGTGACTAGAGCGATGAAGCCACCTGTGTGTGGTAAGGCACTCTTAAACCTCCCACTGGTACATGGAATGAGGTTTCTCTCTCCTTCCGTCTTTGCAGAATTGGCCTTCAAAGTCATTCCAGATTCTCATCTATGGTGCACTCAATAGATGAGAATCTGGAATGATTTGGTCCCTTAATAACTCCTTGATGCTTGTACCTACAGTGATGCAAACACCTGCCTTGATACCGAGTCTTCTACCTTTTATTGACACTTGAAATCAACCCGTTCCTTCAGCCAGTTTTTGAAAATCAGCCTCTGAAGTGAACCCAAAATGGCATCCATATAATGCAAAAGATGAGAATCTGGGATCATTTTGTGCCGTCTGTCTACACACAGAATATAAACCTCCCCACTTTTGGAAAATCCTTCATTTCATATTCCACATTCCTCATTCCAACTTCTGAACATGGGCAAATCTCATGATTCTACTATTTAAACACACTGTATCAAAACAAGTGTACACATGTATGAATTCCAGATTCCGAACATAGGCAAATGTTGGGATTCAACAATTCAAACACAGTGTGTAACAATATGGAATAAGCCCTCTCTCTGTATACCTTTAAAATAGAACCCTTCAAAATAATTCCAGATTTGAATCTATGGCCCACTAAATACATGAGAATCTGGAATGATTTCTTCCCTTAATAACTCATCATTAATTGTGACTAGAGCGATGAAGCCACCTGTGTGTGGTAAGGCACTCTTAAACCTCACACTGGTACATGGAATGAGGTTTCTCTCTCCTTCCGTCTTTGCAGAATTGGCCTTCAAAGTCATTCCAGATTCATCTATGGTGCACTCAATAGATGAGAATCTGGAATGATTTGGTCCCTTAATAACTCCTTGATGTTGTACCTACAGTGATGCAAACACCTGCCTTGATACCGGAGTCTTCTACCTTTTATTGACACTTGAAATCAACCCGTTCCTTCAGCCAGTTTTTGAAATATCAGCCTCTGAAGTGAACCCAAAATGGCATCCATATAATGCAAAAGATGAGAATCTGGGATCATTTTGTGCCGTCTGTCTACACACAGAATATAAACCTCCCCACTTTTGGAAAATCCTTCATTTCATATTCCACATTCCTCATTCCAACTTCTGAACATGGGCAAATCTCATGATTCTACTATTTAAACACACTGTATCAAAACAAGTGTACACATGTATGAATTCCAGATTCCGAACATAGGCAAATGTTGGGATTCAACAATTCAAACACAGTGTGTAACAATATGGAATAAGCCCTCTCTCTCTGTATACCTTTAAAATAGAACCCTTCAAAATAATTCCAGATTTGAATCTATGGCCCACTAAATAGATGAGAATCTGGAATGATTTCTTCCCTTAATAACTCATCATTAATTGTGACTAGAGCGATGAAGCCACCTGTGTGTGGTAAGGCACTCTTAAACCTCACACTGGTACATGGAATGAGGTTTCTCTCTCCTTCCGTCTTTGCAGAATTGGCCTTCAAAGTCATTCCAGATTCTCATCTATGGTGCACTCAATAGATGAGAATCTGGAATGATTTGGTCCCTTAATAACTCCTTGATGTTTGTACCTACAGTGATGCAAACACCTGCCCTTGATACCGGAGTCTTCTACCTTTTATTGACACTTGAAATCAACCCGTTCCTTCAGCCAGTTTTTGAAATATCAGCCTCTGAAGTGAACCCAAAATGGCATCCATATAATGCAAAGATGAGAATCTGGGATCATTTTGTGCCGTCTGTCTACACACAGAATATAAACCTCCCCACTTTTGGAAAATCCTTCATTTCATATTCCACATTCCTCATTCCAACTTCTGAACATGGGCAAATCTCATGATTCTACTATTTAAACACACTGTATCAAAACAAGTGTACACATGTATGAATTCCAGATTCCGAACATAGGCAAATGTTGGGATTCAACAATTCAAACACAGTGTGTAACAATATGGAATAAGCCCTCTCTCTCTGTATACCTTTAAAATAGAACCCTTCAAAATAATTCCAGATTTGAATCTATGGCCCACTAAATAGATGAGAATCTGGAATGATTTCTTCCCTTAATAACTCATCATTAATTGTGACTAGAGCGATGAAGCCACCTGTGTGTGGTAAGGCACTCTTAAACCTCACACTGGCACATGGAATGAGGTTTCTCTCTCCTTCCGTCTTTGCAGAATTGGCCTTCAAAGTCATTCCAGATTCATCTATGGTGCACTCAATAGATGAGAATCTGGAATGATTTGGTCCCTTAATAACTCCTTGATGTTTACCTACAGTGATGCAAACACCTGCCCTTGATACCGGAGTCTTCTACCTTTTATTGACACTTGAAATCAACCCGTTCCTTCAGCCAGTTTTTGAAATCAGCCTCTGAAGTGAACCCAAAATGGCATCCATATAATGCAAAAGATGAGAATCTGGGATCATTTTGTGCCGTCTGTCTACACACAGAATATAAACCTCCCCACTTTTGGAAAATCCTTCATTTCATATTCCACATTCCTCATTCCAACTTCTGAACATGGGCAAATCTCATGATTCTACTATTTAAACACACTGTATCAAAACAAGTGTACACATGTATGAATTCCAGATTCCTAACATAGGCAAATGTTGGGATTCAACAATTCAAACACAGTGTATAACAATATGGAATAAGCCCTCTCTCTCTGTCTACCTTTAAAATAGAACCCTTCAAAATAATTCCAGATTTGAATCTATGGCCCACTAAATAGATGAGAATCTGGAATGATTTCTTCCTTAATAACTCATCATTAATTGTGACTAGAGCGATGCAGCCACCTGTGTGTGGTAAGGCACTCTTAAACCTCCACTGGTACATGGAATGAGGTTTCTCTCCTTCCGTCTTTGCAGAATTGGCCTTCAAAGTCATTCCAGATTCTCATCTATGGTGCACTCAATAGATGAGAATCTGGAATGATTTGGTCCCTTAATAACTCCTTGATGCTTGTACCTACAGTTATGTAAACACCTGTCCTTGATACCAGAGTCTTCCACCTTTTATTGACACTTGAAATCAACCCGTTCCTTCAGCCAGTTTTGAAAAATCAGCCTCTGAATGAACCCAAAATGGCATCCATATAATGCAAAAGATGAGAATCTGGGATCATTTTGTGCCGTCTGTCTACACACAGAATATAAACCTCCCCACTTTTGGAAAATCCTTCATTTCATATTCCACATTCCTCATTCCAACTTCTGAACATGGGCAAATCTCATGATTCTACTATTTAAACACACTGTATCAAAACAAGTGTACACATGTATGAATTCCAGATTCCTAACATAGGCAAATGTTGGGATTCAACAATTCAAACACAGTGTATAACAATATGGAATAAGCCCTCTCTCTCTGTCTACCTTTAAAATAGAACCCTTCAAAATAATTCCAGATTTGAATCTATGGCCCACTAAATAGATGAGAATCTGGAATGATTTCTTCCCTTAATAACTCATCATTAATTGTGACTAGAGCGATGAAGCCACCTGTGTGTGGTAAGGCACTCTTAAACCTCACACTGGCACATGGAATGAGGTTTCTCTCTCCTTCCGTCTTTGCAGAATTGGCCTTCAAAGTCATTCCAGATTGCATCTATGGTGCACTCAATAGATGAGAATCTGGAATGATTTGGTCCCTTAATAACTCCTTGATGTTTGTACCTACAGTGATGCAAACACCTGCCCTTGATACCGGAGTCTTCTACCTTTTATTGACACTTGAAATCAACCCGTTCCTTCAGCCAGTTTTTGAAATATCAGCCTCTGAAGTGAACCCAAAATGGCATCCATATAATGCAAAAGATGAGAATCTGGGATCATTTTGTGCCGTCTGTCTACACACAGAATATAAACCTCCCCACTTTTGGAAAATCCTCATTTCATATTCCACATTCCTCATTCCAACTTCTGAACATGGGCAAATCTCATGATTCTACTATTTAAACACACTGTATCAAAACAAGTGTACACATGTATGAATTCCAGATTCCTAACATAGGCAAATGTTGGGATTCAACAATTCAAACACAGTGTATAACAATATGGAATAAGCCCTCTCTCTCTGTCTACCTTTAAAATAGAACCCTTCAAAATAATTCCAGATTTGAATCTATGGCCCACTAAATAGATGAGAATCTGGAATGATTTCTTCCCTTAATAACTCATCATTAATTGTGACTAGAGCGATGCAGCCACCTGTGTGTGGTAAGGCACTCTTAAACCTCCCACTGGTACATGGAATGAGGTTTCTCTCTCCTTCCGTCTTTGCAGAATTGGCCTTCAAAGTCATTCCAGATTCTCATCTATGGTGCACTCAATAGATGAGAATCTGGAATGATTTGGTCCCTTAATAACTCCTTGATGCTTGTACCTACAGTTATGTAAACACCTGTCCTTGATACCAGAGTCTTCCACCTTTTATTGACACTTGAAATCAACCCGTTCCTTCAGCCAGTTTTTGAAAATCAGCCTCTGAATGAACCCAAAATGGCATCCATATAATGCAAAAGATGAGAATCTGGGATCATTTTGTGCCGTCTGTCTACACACAGAATATAAACCTCCCCACTTTTGGAAAATCCTTCATTTCATATTCCACATTCCTCATTCCAACTTCTGAACATGGGCAAATCTCATGATTCTACTATTTAAACACACTGTATCAAAACAAGTGTACACATGTATGAATTCCAGATTCCGAACATAGGCAAATGTTGGGATTCAACAATTCAAACACAGTGTGTAACAATATGGAATAAGCCCTCTCTCTCTGTATACCTTTAAAATAGAACCCTTCAAAATAATTCCAGATTTGAATCTATGGCCCACTAAATAGATGAGAATCTGGAATGATTTCTTCCTTAATAACTCATCATTAATTGTGACTAGAGCGATGCAGCCACATGTGTTGGTAAGGCACTCTTAAACCTCACACTGGTACATGGAATGAGGTTTCTCTCTCTTTCTGCCTTTGCAGAATTGGCCTTCAAAGTCATTCCAGATTCTCATCTATGGTGCACTCAATAGATGAGAATCTGGAATGATTTGGTCCCTTAATAACTCCTTGATGCTTGTACCTACAGTTATGTAAACACCTGTCCTTGATACCAGAGTCTTCCACCTTTTATTGACACTTGAAATCAACCCGTTCCTTCAGCCAGTTTTTGAAAAATCAGCCTCTGAAGTGAACCCAAAATGGCATCCATATAATGCAAAGGAGAAATCTGGGATCATTTTGTGCCGTCTGTCTCCACACAATATAAACCTCCCCACTTTGGAATATCCTTCATTTCATATTCCACATTCCTCATTCCAACTTCTGAACATGGGCAAATCTCATGATTCTACTATTTAAACACACTGTATCAAAACAAGTGTACACATGTATGAATTCCAGATTCCGAACATAGGCAAATGTTGGGATTCAACAATTCAAACACAGTGTGTAACAATATGGAATAAGCCCTCTCTCTCTGTATACCTTTAAAATAGAACCCTTCAAAATAATTCCAGATTTGAATCTATGGCCCACTAAATAGATGAGAATCTGGAATGATTTCTTCCCTTAATAACTCATCATTAATTGTGACTAGAGCGATGAAGCCACCTGTGTGTGGTAAGGCACTCTTAAACCTCACACTGGCACATGGAATGAGGTTTCTCTCTCCTTCCGTCTTTGCAGAATTGGCCTTCAAAGTCATTCCAGATTCATCTATGGTGCACTCAATAGATGAGAATCTGGAATGATTTGGTCCCTTAATAACTCCTTGATGTTTGTACCTACAGTGATGCAAACACCTGCCCTTGATACCGGAGTCTTCTACCTTTTATTGACACTTGAAATCAACCCGTTCCTTCAGCCAGTTTTTGAAATATCAGCCTCTGAAGTGAACCCAAAATGGCATCCATATAATGCAAAAGATGAGAATCTGGGATCATTTTGTGCCGTCTGTCTACACACAGAATATAAACCTCCCCACTTTTGGAAAATCCTCATTTCATATTCCACATTCCTCATTCCAACTTCTGAACATGGGCAAATCTCATGATTCTACTATTTAAACACACTGTATCAAAACAAGTGTACACATGTATGAATTCCAGATTCCTAACATAGGCAAATGTTGGGATTCAACAATTCAAACACAGTGTATAACAATATGGAATAAGCCCTCTCTCTCTGTCTACCTTTAAAATAGAACCCTTCAAAATAATTCCAGATTTGAATCTATGGCCCACTAAATAGATGAGAATCTGGAATGATTTCTTCCCTTAATAACTCATCATTAATTGTGACTAGAGCGATGCAGCCACCTGTGTGTGGTAAGGCACTCTTAAACCTCCCACTGGTACATGGAATGAGGTTTCTCTCTCCTTCCGTCTTTGCAGAATTGGCCTTCAAAGTCATTCCAGATTCTCATCTATGGTGCACTCAATAGATGAGAATCTGGAATGATTTGGTCCCTTAATAACTCCTTGATGCTTGTACCTACAGTGATGCAAACACCTGTCCTTGATACCAGAGTCTTCCACCTTTTATTGACACTTGAAATCAACCCGTTCCTTCAGCCAGTTTTTGAAAAATCAGCCTCTGAATGAACCCAAAATGGCATCCATATAATGCAAAAGATGAGAATCTGGGATCATTTTGTGCCGTCTGTCTACACACAGAATATAAACCTCCCCACTTTTGGAAAATCCTTCATTTCATATTCCACATTCCTCATTCCAACTTCTGAACATGGGCAAATCTCATGATTCTACTATTTAAACACACTGTATCAAAACAAGTGTACACATGTATGAATTCCAGATTCCGAACATAGGCAAATGTTGGGATTCAACAATTCAAACACAGTGTGTAACAATATGGAATAAGCCCTCTCTCTCTGTATACCTTTAAAATAGAACCCTTCAAAATAATTCCAGATTTGAATCTATGGCCCACTAAATAGATGAGAATATGGAATGATTTCTTCCTTAATAACTCATCATTAATTGTGACTAGAGCGATGCAGCCACATGTGTTGGTAAGGCACTCTTAAACCTCACACTGGTACATGGAATGAGGTTTCTCTCTCTTCTGCTTTGCAGAATTGGCCTTCAAAGTCATTCCAGATTCTCATCTATGGTGCACTCAATAGATGAGAATCTGGAATGATTTGGTCCCTTAATAACTCCTTGATGCTTGTACCTACAGTTATGTAAACACCTGTCCTTGATACCAGAGTCTTCCACCTTTTATTGACACTTGAAATCAACCCGTTCCTTCAGCCAGTTTTTGAAAAATCAGCCTCTGAAGTGAACCCAAAATGGCATCCATATAATGCAAAGGACGAGAATCTGGGATCATTTTGTGCCGTCTGTCTCCACACACAATATAAACCTCCCCACTTTGGAAATCCTTCATTTCATATTCCACATTCCTCATTCCAACTTCTGAACATGGGCAAATCTCATGATTCTACTATTTAAACACACTGTATCAAAACAAGTGTACACATGTATGAATTCCAGATTCCGAACATAGGCAAATGTTGGGATTCAACAATTCAAACACAGTGTGTAACAATATGGAATAAGCCCTCTCTCTCTGTCTACCTTTAAAATAGAACCCTTCAAAATAATTCCAGATTTGAATCTATGGCCCACTAAATAGATGAGAATCTGGAATGATTTCTTCCCTTAATAACTCATCATTAATTGTGACTAGAGCGATGAGCCACCTGTGTGTGGTAAGGCACTCTTAAACCTCCACTGGTACATGGAATGAGGTTTCTCTCTCCTTCCGTCTTTGCAGAATTGGCCTTCAAAGTCATTCCAGATTCTCATCTATGGTGCACTCAATAGATGAGAATCTGGAATGATTTGGTCCCTTAATAACTCCTTGATGTTTACCTACAGTGATGCAAACACCTGCCCTTGATACCGGAGTCTTCTACCTTTTATTGACACTTGAAATCAACCCGTTCCTTCAGCCAGTTTTTGAAATATCAGCCTCTGAAGTGAACCCAAAATGGCATCCATATAATGCAAAAGATGAGAATCTGGGATCATTTTGTGCCGTCTGTCTACACACAGAATATAAACCTCCCCACTTTGGAAAATCCTTCATTTCATATTCCACATTCCTCATTCCAACTTCTGAACATGGGCAAATCTCATGATTCTACTATTTAAACACACTGTATCAAAACAAGTGTACACATGTATGAATTCCAGATTCCGAACATAGGCAAATGTTGGGATTCAACAATTCAAACACAGTGTATAACAATATGGAATAAGCCCTCTCTCTCTGTCTACCTTTAAAATAGAACCCTTCAAAATAATTCCAGATTTGAATCTATGGCCCACTAAATAGATGAGAATCTGGAATGATTTCTTCCCTTAATAACTCATCATTAATTGTGACTAGAGCGATGCAGCCACCTGTGTGTGGTAAGGCACTCTTAAACCTCCCACTGGTACATGGAATGAGGTTTCTCTCTCCTTCCGTCTTTGCAGAATTGGCCTTCAAAGTCATTCCAGATTCTCATCTATGGTGCACTCAATAGATGAGAATCTGGAATGATTTGGTCCCTTAATAACTCCTTGATGTTTGTACCTACAGTGATGCAAACACCTGTCCTTGATACCGGAGTCTTCCACCTTTTATTGACACTTGAAATCAACCCGTTCCTTCAGCCAGTTTTTGAAAATCAGCCTCTGAAGTGAACCCAAAATGGCATCCATATAATGCAAAAGATGAGAATCTGGGATCATTTTGTGCCGTCTGTCTACACACAGAATATAAACCTCCCCACTTTTGGAAAATCCTTCATTTCATATTCCACATTCCTCATTCCAACTTCTGAACATGGGCAAATCTCATGATTCTACTATTTAAACACACTGTATCAAAACAAGTGTACACATGTATGAATTCCAGATTCCGAACATAGGCAAATGTTGGGATTCAACAATTCAAACACAGTGTGTAACAATATGGAATAAGCCCTCTCTCTCTGTATACCTTTAAAATAGAACCCTTCAAAATAATTCCAGATTTGAATCTATGGCCCACTAAATAGATGAGAATCTGGAATGATTTCTTCCCTTAATAACTCATCATTAATTGTGACTAGAGCGATGCAGCCACCTGTGTGTGGTAAGGCACTCTTAAACCTCACACTGGTACATGGAATGAGGTTTCTCTCTCTTCTCTTTGCAGAATTGGCCTTCAAAGTCATTCCAGATTCTCATCTATGGTGCACTCAATAGATGAGAATCTGGAATGATTTGGTCCCTTAATAACTCCTTGATGCTTGTACCTACAGTTATGTAAACACCTGTCCTTGATACCAGAGTCTTCCACCTTTTATTGACACTTGAAATCAACCCGTTCCTTCAGCCAGTTTTGAAAATCAGCCTCTGAAGTGAACCCAAAATGGCATCCATATAATGCAAAAGATGAGAATCTGGGATCATTTTGTGCCGTCTGTCTACACACAATATAAACCTCCCCACTTTTGGAAATCCTTCATTTCATATTCCACATTCCTCATTCCAACTTCTGAACATGGGCAAATCTCATGATTCTACTATTTAAACACTGTATCAAAACAAGTGTACACATGTATGAATTCCAGATTCCTAACATAGGCAAATGTTGGGATTCAACAATTCAAACACAGTGTATAACAATATGGAATAAGCCCTCTCTCTCTGTCTACCTTTAAAATAGAACCCTTCAAAATAATTCCAGATTTGAATCTATGGCCCACTAAATAGATGAGAATATGGAATGATTTCTTTCCTTAATAACTCATCATTAATTGTGACTAGAGCGATGCAGCCACATGTGTGTGGTAAGGCACTCTTAAACCTCACACTGGTACATGGAATGAGGTTTCTCTCTCTTTCTGCCTTTGCAGAATTGGCCTTCAAAGTCATTCCAGATTCTCATCTATGGTGCACTCAATAGATGAGAATCTGGAATGATTTGGTCCCTTAATAACTCCTTGATGCTTGTACCTACAGTTATGTAAACACCTGTCCTTGATACCAGAGTCTTCCACCTTTTATTGACACTTGAAATCAACCCGTTCCTTCAGCCAGTTTTTGAAAAATCAGCCTCTGAAGTGAACCCAAAATGGCATCCATATAATGCAAAGGACGAGAATCTGGGATCATTTTGTGCCGTCTGTCTCCACACACAATATAAACCTCCCCACTTATGGAAATCCTTCATTTCATATTCCACATTCCTCATTCCAACTTCTGAACATGGGCAAATCTCATGATTCTACTATTTAAACACTGTATCAAAACAAGTGTACACATGTATGAATTCCAGATTCCTAACATAGGCAAATGTTGGGATTCAACAATTCAAACACAGTGTATAACAATATGGAATAAGCCCTCTCTCTCTGTCTACCTTTGAAATAGAACCCTTCAACATAATTCCAGATTTGAATCTATGGCCCACTAAATAGATGAGAATATGGAATGATTTCTTCCCTTAATAACTCATCATTAATTGTGACTAGAGCGATGCAGCCACCTGTGTGTGGTAAGGCACTCTTAAACCTCACACTGGCACATGGAATGAGGTTTCTCTCTCTTTCCGTCTTTGCAGAATTGGCCTTCAAAGTCATTCCAGATTCTCATCTATGGTGCACTCAATAGATGAGAATCTGGAATGATTTGGTCCCTTAATAACTCCTTGATGCTTATACCTACAGTGATGCAAACACCTGTCCTTGACACTGGAGTCTTCCACCTTTTATTGACACTTGAAATCAACCCGTTCCTTCAACCAGTTTTTGAAATATCAGCCTCTGAATTGAACCCAAAATGGCATCCATATAATGCAAAGGATGAGAATCTGGGATCATTTTGTGCCGTCTGTCTACACACACAATATAAACCTCCCCACTTATGGAAAATCCTTCATTTCATATTCCACATTCCTCATTCCAACTTCTGAACATGGGCAAATCTCATGATTCTACTATTTAAACACACTGTATCAAAACAAGTGTACACATGTATGAATTCCAGATTCCTAACATAGGCAAATGTTGGGATTCAACAATTCAAACACAGTGTATAACAATATGGAATGAGCCCTCTCTCTCTGTCTACCTTTAAAATAGAACTCTTCAAAATAATTCCAGATTTGAATCTATGGCCCACTAAATACATGAGAATCTGGAATGATTTCTTCCCTTAATAACTCATCATTAATTGTGACTAGAGCGATGAAGCCACCTGTGTGTGGTAAGGCACTCTTAAACCTCCCACTGGTACATGGAATGAGGTTTCTTTCTCCTTCCGTCTTTGCAGAATTGGCCTTCAAAGTCATTCCAGATTCTCATCTATGGTGCACTCAATAGATGAGAATCTGGAATGATTTGGTCCCTTAATAACTCCTTGATGTTTGTACCTACAGTGATGCAAACACCTGCCCTTGATACCGGAGTCTTCCACCTTTTATTGACACTTGAAATCAACCCGTTCCTTCAGCCAGTTTTTGAAATATCAGCCTCTGAAGTGAACCCAAAATGGCATCCATATAATGCAAAAGATGAGAATCTGGAATCATTTTGTGCCTCAATAACTCATTGACACTTTTTCCTAGAATGATGCAGACACCTGTATGTGAAACAGCAGTCTTCAAGCTTTAAGCGGTACTTGAAATCAACCCCTTCTTTCAATTAGTTCTTGATATATCAGCTTTTGATTGCACCCAAAATGTCATCCATATAATGCAAAACAGGAGAATCTGAAATCATTTGGTCCCTCAATAACTCATTGATTCTTGTAGCTGGAATGATGCAGCAACCTGAATTTGATCCAGCAGGCTTCAAGCTTTTATTGGCAATTGAAATGAACTCCTTCCTTCAATCAGTTATTGACATATCAGCTTTTGAAGTGCACCCAAAGTGTAGTCGATCCTTTGGACTTGAGAATATAGAATGTTTCGGTTTCTTTATTAGCTCATCATCACTTGTGCTACTTGAAACACAGGCAAAGGTCAAAAATCCCATTTTCACATCCTGTTCATGAATACATGGAACGGAAGAAATTAACCCACAGTACTGGTTCAAGGCAACTCCAAATGGGCAGAGACGTGACCATACCTTTTGGTTGTGACCATGCATACATCCCACATAGGTAAATACGGTGCCACAATAAATTTTCTCAGTATGAAAGTTTGTAATGACTGACAGTTAGCCACACAGACCCAGGTAAGAACAAATGGCATTAATCGTTGCCCTGATTTCTGCAGACACCATATGGGCATCGCCATTTAGGTACTTGGACCCAGACCACTCTCTCCCTCTTTCTTTAAAGTGCTAGCCTTTCATGTAACTCCAGATCTGCATATTTAGCCCACTAAATGGATGAGAATCTGGAATCATTTGGTGCCTTACTAACTCATCATTACATGTACCTACAGTCATGCAGACACCTGTCCTTTATACAGGAGTCTTCCAACTTTTATAACTACTTGAAATAAAACCGTTCCTTCAATAACTTTTTTGAAATATCAGCCTTTGAAGTGGACCCAAAATTCCATCCACATAATGCAATAGATAGGAATCTGGAATCATTTAGTCCCTCAATAACTCACGGATACTTGCGTCTAGAATTATGGATACACTTGTATGTGATACAGCAGTTGTCAAGCTTCTACTGGTACTTTAAATCAACCCGTTCTGTCAATCAGTTTTAGAAATAATAGCCTTTGAAGAGCACCGAAAATTTCATCCATATAATGCAATACATTCAAATCTGGAATCACTTTGCCCCTAAAAAACTCATCATTAATTGTGCCTGGAGTGATGTAGCCACCTGTATGTGATAAGGCACTCTAATAGCTCCCACTGGTACTTAGAATCATTTTTCTATCTCCATCTGTCCTTAAAATATAGCCCTTCAAACTGATTCCAGATTTGAATCTATGGCCCACTAAATAGATGAGAATCTGGAATCATTTGGCCCCTTAATAACTCATCATTAATTGTGACTAGAGCGATGCAGCCAACTGTATGTGATAAGGCAATCCTAAACCTCCCACTGGTACATGGAATGAGGTTTCTCTCTCTTTCTGTCTTTGCAGAATTGGCCTTCAAAGTCATTCCAGATTTGCATCTATGGTGCACTCAATAGATGAGAATCTGGAATGATTTCTTCCCTTAATAACTCATCATTAATTGTGACTAGAGCGATGAAGCCACCTGTGTGTGGTAAGGCACTCTTAAACCTCCCACTGGTACATGGAATGAGGTTTCTCTCTCTTTCTGTCTTTGCAGAATTGGCCTTTAAAGTCATTCCAGATTTGCATCTATGGTGCACTCAATAGATGAGAATCTGGAATGATTTGGTCCCTTAATAACTCCTTGATGCTTGTACCTACAGTGATGCAAACACCTGTCCTTGATACCGGAGTCTTCCATCTTTTATTGACACTTGAAATCAACCCGTTCAACCAGTTTTTGAAATATCAGCCTCTGAAGTGAACCCAAAATGGCATCCATATAATGCAAAAGATGAGAATCTGGAATCATTTTGTGCCTCAATAACTCATTGACACTTTTACCTAGAATGATGCAGACACTTTTAAGTGTTACTTGAAATCAACCCGTTCTTTCAATTAGTTCTTGATATATCAGCTTTTGAATTGCATCCAAAATGTCATCCATCATTTGGTCCCTCAATTACTCATCAATACTTTCCCGTGGAGTGATGTAGCCACCTGTTGAAACAACAATCTACTGACAACTTATCATTACATTTACTTATAATGAGCAGAACAACTTTATAAAGAAATGGCCCAAATATGAGGCAGACACAAGCATGTTGACTGGTCTGTAAAATTTATTAAATTAAATTCTGCTGAGAAATTTACATTATTGCATTATAAAAAAAATGTCTTTGCATGTGCACCTGTGTGCTTGTGTGTGTATGTATCAGCATGACTATGTAACAAAAAGACTAAAATTACAAACATAAAAATCAAATCAAACAAATCAAAGCGTCAGCATTCTTTCTCCTTTTAAAGATAAAAGAACTTATTACTCAAAACTCTTAAACATGATTATTCCCAGCCAGAGCTAATCACATCCTTCGGGCACTGTTTTTTACTGTCCTGTAACAAGGGACATGAACAAACCCTGAACACCTCTTCTGATGGGGTTCGTGGCATAAACTCCTGGGTCCACCTGCAAATTAAATTCTGCTGAGATATGTTTTTAGGTTAATTTTACATTATTATTGCATTATAAAAAGAAAGTCAAAACTTATGTGTGCATGTCTGTTCATGTGCACCTGTGTGCTTGTGTGTGTATGTATGAGCATGTGTGTGTGAACGACTATGTAACGAAAAGACTAAAATTACAAACATAAAAATCAAATCAAACAAATCAAAGCGTCAGCGTTCATTCTCCTTTTAAAAATAAAAGAACATATTACTCAAAACTCTTAAACATGATTATTCCCACCCAGAGCTAATCACATCCTTCGGGCAATGTTTTTTACTGTCCTGTAACAAGGGACATGAACAAACCCTAAACACCTCTTCTGATGCGATTTGTGGCACAAACTCCCTGGTGGGTTGATGGGTTTTTGAGCACATGCCAGGTCCGGCCTGCTAGGGCTTCTTCACCTCCTCTGCTTGGGTTTTTGGCATCTGGTCTTTTGGTGTTTCTGGTACCAACTCTGGTGTCTCCTGGATCGTAGGATTTGAAAAATATCCTGGCTCCAGTCCCGGTGGGTTTTTTTCAGCCTTATCTTGCATTTGTGGCATCCGGTTGGGAGTCTGCTGCAGGAGGTTCACGGGTTCCGACTCTTTCCCTGGGACCTGCTCAGTTGGGGGCGCTGACACACTATCTTTGGTCTTGGCAGTGAGGGGCTCCATTTCTATTCAGTAATTGCTGAATCTGGTTGAACTAGGAATTAGAACACAATCATAAGAATACAAAATAAAGTTTTTTTCATTTCATTTAATGAATCAAGTGGAAGGTAGATTGACATTTGGAAATAAAATTTACATTCCAAATTTTCATCTATGTCATTGAAGTGATCGTTTTCAACAGAAAAAGCAACAAAATTACTTTAAAAAAGTGAGGGGCTCCATTACTTTTCAGTAATTACTGAATCTGGATGAACTAGGAAGTTGAACACAAATATAAGAATACAAAATAAAGCTGCAAGCTTTTTTTAAATTTCATTTCATGAATTAAGTGGAAGGTAGGCTGAAATTTGGAAATAAAATTTACATTCCACATTTTATCAGAAAAAGCAATGAAATTTCCTTTTAAATGTTAAAAAAATGCATAAAAACATGATACTGGCATTTTTCTCACTGAAATACAACAAAATAGACCAAGTATCAACGCTTTTAGCATGAGAAACTTGATAAATTACAGAGCTGACACTTACTCACCATGCGGTCCGTGCTCCTGCTGCAGCTTCTACTTCCTGTTGACAGAGGAAGTCCATGTTTTCATCTACATGCATTCATTATACTATAGATTGAATCACGGAAGGTAAGAACATTGTTGATTAAATTTAAACATGGAAACTAGTTTCATTTTTTATTTTTTCTACTTCCTGTGACAAAGGAAGCATCTACAAGTGTCTGTTGGTACTTGGAATCAGCCTGTTCTCTCCCTTAATCCTTTACATATTAGACTTTGAAGTACTTTCAGTTGTTCATCTACGGCTAATATATAACAATTTAAAGAGCAGAGGGTCTTGACAACTCATCATTACATTTGCTTGAGAGTGAGAATGAGCAGAACAACTATAAAGAAAAGGCTCAAATAAGAGGCAAACACAAGCATGTAGACTGGTCTTGGAAAAATTTACTTGAATAATTCTGCTGAGATATATTTTTTAAGTAAAATTTACATTATAATTAAAAGTAAAAATGTGTGTGTGCATGTCTGTGCATGTGCACCTGTGTGCTTGTGCGTGTGCAAGTGTGTGTGTAACAGACTACCTAGACCAACTTGCAATTTAACAAAAAGAGAAACTGTAAATTATAAACAAAAAAATTAAATAAATCAAAGCGTCAGCATTCTTTCTCCTTTTAAAGATAAATGAACATATTACTCTAAAACTCTTAAACATGATTATTCCCAACCAGAGCTAATCACATCTTTGGGGCACTGTGTTTTACTTTCTTGTAACAAGGAACATGCCCTAAACACCTCCTCTGATGGCGTTCTTGGTATCAACTCCTGTGTCACCTGCATGATGGGTTTTTGAGCACATGCCAGGGTCCTGCCTGGCTAGGGCTTCTGAACCTCCTCTGCTTGGGTTTGTGGCATCTGGTCTTCTGGTGTTTCTGACACCAACTCTGGTGTCTCCTGGAACATAAGATTCAGAACACATTCTGGGTCCAGTCCCACTGGGGTTTGTGCATCCTTCTCCTCTTGTATTTTTAGCAGCCAGTCGGGAGTCTGCTCTACGGGGCTCAGGGGTGCTGGCACATTCCATGGGACCTGCTCAATTTGGGACACTGACACACAATTTGTGGTCTTGGTAGTGAGGGGCTCGGGCTCGCTACTTGGTTCCTCCAGAGCCGTCTGTGCTGCAAGGAACAGTGTGCTCTGCTCAGTCAGGTGTGCAGGTAGGTTCTGTGGGCTAGCAAGGGGTGCTTGCCCAGGCAGGGCATTGGAAAGATTTGCTGGTAAGAGACAATCATCAGCAATTGTTCGGCGCAACTTCTCATCACCACAAGAAAACTTTGAAGGTGTGCAGACAAGTATTTTTGAGACTTCTTCCATTGAGAAATCCAATTGCCTCTTGGACTTGAGAAGTTGAGCTGGTGGAAGGCTGTCCTGTGATGGTGCGGGAACCTCACAACTGGAAGAGATTCTAATCCCGCTACTTGACTGGAAAGGCCTTCCACGTCTTTTACGCATGATCCTTAACTCTTCAGATGATAGTGAAGAGACGGACTCGTGGTCATCAAAGATTGGCTCCTCATCCTCTGTGCTCGCCTTTGGTGTGTCTTCTAATGACTTATCAGTGTTGTTTTCATCCTCCTCAGAGGTGTTCACAATGGCCATCTTTAACGCCTTTGGTCTCGGCCACCTTGTCTCATATCCCGTGACTTTTTCTGGTAGAGCCACATATAATCTCTCTGCCGTGCTGGGTCTGTGGCACGTCACTTTTGCCAACTGTTTTCTCTCCTTCTCAGAGAGGTATTGGTTGGCCTGGAAAGCCCAAGAAATAAAAAGTTACCAATTACAACTTTAAAAACCATCCTATAGCCAGATCCTATCTTGCATTAAGTACTTACTTGAGTAGAGACACTGCTCCGGATCTTGTTAAAACTGATTGTTCCCTTCATTCCACAGTCCACCCAAGCGAGACGAAGGAAGTGCCTTGCCTTACCAATCTGTTTTCCAAGTGTATTGTGGAAAACATAATCACTGGCCTGACCTTGAGGACAGCACTTGCAGTTGACGAGGTTTTCCAGCCACCTAAATTCCTCCTCATTTAGGTTGAATGCAGCCTGACCAAATGACTGCATGGTTTTGTGGTCATCAACCTTGGGAAATCATGATTTGTCTGAGTGGATGCACTTAAATTATACAAAACAAATCACCAATGACTGTTGACTTGTAGCTGGGATATGAGGCCACACATCACATCTAAAACCTTCCATTGGTACTTGGACTCAACATGCACTCTCCTTCTGTCTTAAATATATCAGCCTTCAAAGTGATTCCAGAATTGCATCTATGGCCCACTCAGTAGGTGAGAATTTGGAATCATCTGGTCCTTTAGTACTCAACACTGCATTAAAGTACAGTGATGAAGCCACCTGTCTTTTATATAGCAAACTACAAGCTTCCATTGGTACCTAGAATCAAACCATTCTCTCAGTTGTTCAAATACCAGACTTTGAAGTACAACCAAAATGTCATTCATTTAATGCAATAGATGACAAATTGGTCCCATAAAAAATATTACTTGTACTTAAAGTGATAAAGCTACTTGTGTGTCATACAGCAATCTTCCAGCTTTTGTTCCTGCTTGGAATCGGCCTAGTTCCTCAATCAGTTTTTGAAATATCAGCTGTTGAACACTCAAAATGTCATCCATATGATGCAATAGATGCAGAGCTTGTAGCCCATATGAATATGGGAAACTTGCTTTAAAAAAAATTACTTTGTTATATTAAATAATGCACTCTTAATTACAAGGATACAATGATATTTTCTTTGAATTTCAAAATACATTCTCACCTACTATGCCCTCAATAAACAAGGAATTCTGGTGTGTCTAGGTCAAGTGTGTAATTTTTAGTTAACAAGTTTACATGCTGAAATCGCAAGCCCACAAAAAAAATTATTTGTGCTTTTGAGTGACATGTTTACAACCCAAATTCCACCCCCCAGACAGAAGTGTTTCAGCATTATTTTACCATCAGAATTTATCTGTAGTTTTATTTAATATATTTACAGCCATTTTTTATTTTTGGAATTTGAAAACTTTCTCTTGGAAGAGAAACTGCTCATTTAACCCCTCAGCTTTCACTTGATATGTGCATTAACGGATTGGTTTCACTCCAAGAAGAAACTAATCCGGAAGGGAATAAATAAACTCCAAAAACAACAGAGGTACTAACCAGGACTTGGAATATCTCGCCATGATTCCAACAGTCAAAGTTGACCACATTTTCCTTTGTCATGTTGGTGAGGACAACCGATCTGTGTCCAGTGAGGATGCGCAGGTAGCCCATGATGTAGCCCATTAGCTTAGAATGCTCATTCTCCTGATTTCCACTGCTCCCCAATCGTTCTACAAAACATCATTAAAAAAAATGTTGGTTGTGAATGTAAGCAACCGAAAAACGAGCATTACAGCATAAATAATTAAGTCTACTAACCAAACAGTTTAGGAATTTTTTCCCTCGCAGCTGTCATGAAAGTGCTTTCCTGAGCTGCATGAAGCTGATCATCTGTGAAAATAGTGAAAAATGCACCACAGTCGATGAGAATCCAATTTGTAATTTTTTGTGAGAACAAGATCAAGAAGACCTTGATAAAAAGTACCTGTTTTAGGACACAACACTTTTAGCGGGTGGACAACCAGCGTTCTTTGAATCTCGGCCTGGATCCTCTTCAGCTCGTACAGGATTTTATTTATTTCATTCTGTTTGAGCTTGCTTTGAGTCAGGAAGGAGTTTTCAACGTGCTTGAAAAACAAAGTCACGTTGGTCAACATGTTTTTCATTGATGAGGGTGCGTAGCCCTTCTGGACCAGGTATGTTGGCCAACTATGGAAAAAGGTAAGCCATTACAAGCCACTCTTACTTCCAATTCCACCACCACATTTGACATTCCATATTTACATCTATTTCACAACATCAGAGATCATAATTTTAAATCCATATATAAGATTTGGGGAATAATTTGTGCCTGCATAAAAAATATGTAATAATTCTTGGCCTAGAAAAATATGAAAGAAAAATACTTCCTTATGTTTTATTTTGTTCCATTTTTTTTTACTGTTAAGCACTTTTTGACAACTGTTGTCTGTGAAAGGTGCTATATAAAAAAGTTTCCTTATTTTCTTTTTACTTACCCACGCAACTTGTCCATTTGGTTCAGGAATCTTAGGTCACTGGAGACGATCTTGGAGGGTAGACCAGCAGCCATATAGAGGCAAAAGCAAAGAGCATGGCTTGAAGACTTCCTTGCATTTTCTCTATCTTTCCTTCCAGGCCCCAGGCGAAACTTGAAGAAGTCGTCAACAGTATTTTCTGCAAAACAAACATGAAAAGGAAAACCATCTATCTATAACCGTCATTCTCCTCTCCCAAATTGTAACAGAAAGGAATGAATAACTTACCATAGAAAAAAGTGCCCTTCTGTCCCTTGTTGACATGCTCACTTTTTTTAACAGATTGAGGTGCTTTACGCGGAGTGGGTGTCTGTCGCTGCATTGCCATCAAACAGTCCATCTTTTTTTCCAGCTTCTGCAATCTGGAATCCAACTTCTCCAGGATGCACATGCAGTCCCTTGACATTGAACCAGTCAAGAGCTGACTATGGCCACTCAAGTGCCCCGATAATTTAAAAGAAGACACAGTCTCACATGAAGGCGGAGGCATAGACCCACACAGGGCGGTGGAAGGGATTTGGTGACTGGCAGAGGAATTTTGGGCCCCGGAAACAGGGGTGGAAAACAGCAGCTGATCAGTATTTTGAGGAAGGTCTCTGGAGGAGGACATGCTGTAATCATGATCCTGTCTTTGAGGTGTGGGGGTGGAACATGATGGCAGAATGGCAGAATGCTTTCCAGTCAGAGGATGATTGTTGCAGGATGAATTGATACTCAAGGCCTCCTCCTCTTCCCTGTACTCCGATCCCTCTGGCTCCTCCCTCAGTTCCTTGGAAGCAGCCTCCTCAGTGATTTCTCCAGTAGGCAGAACATATTCCTCTAAAATAGTTTAAAGTTTAAAGGTTAAACCCTTGGGTTCCAAATGTCAGTCTATATGTGAAATATTTGGTTGTTACACAGAAGTCATTGAAGTTTGAACACGATATGATGATTTAAGCCTCCTTTTCAGTGCCCCTATCACATCGATATATATCATAACATTAACAGAACTTAAAATTACCATGTTCCGTGGTAACACCCAAGTCCAAGCTGGATACCATGGGCACATCAGGGTTGGACTCACGCAGTTCTGCCAGCATTTTAACTATGACTGCTCTCTTGGCCTGCCTCATGATCGGTTCTCGCTCCTTTCAACAAATTTTTCATGACATCAAAAGTGGCATTAAATGGAAAAACACATGATTTACAACAGATTTTGCAGACTTTATTGTCACAAATTGAATCTCCTACCTCTGCTGAACCAATGTTGTGTGCTGTTTGTAAGTGTTTATCAAGGCGGATGAGATTCCCCTTCCCACATATTGGGCATTCCAAGGATTTGCTAGTTCTATGGTGGGAAATTAAAAATAAATGTTCAAGAAATTAGTGCAAATAACAAAAATAAATACAACATGTAAAACTGTATTTATCTTGATCCAACCGTGAATTCCCATATTTCATCAGAAGCTGGAACTCTTCTTTGTTCTGAATGGTGTGGGACACTTTCAGGTGTTGCTTTAAGTTGCTGAAGTTGTGGAAACACAGCCCGCACAGTCGCTCACTCTGTGGATGATTAAAAATAGCACAAATGAAGCTCTGTATTGTCAACAAACCATCATAAAGGGCACTCCCTACTGATATACACTTACCATCCTGCCAACCAGGTAAGGAAGATCTTCTGTTAGGCCTGTGCATTTAGAGTGGGAGAAAGAAGAAAGGCAAATGTTAAAAAATCTTAACACTGTCATAGCACGTGATGCATGGAGGAGGTTTTAGGATCCAATAGCTTGACATGAAGGCTGAGCAGACACAGTTCGATGATTTAATAAAGCAAAACAAAAGTGAGGACAGTTACTGAGAGTGGTTGAGTCCAAAGCAATCCAAAAAAGTAACAAACAATCCAAAGGAAAAAGGTGATCCAAACAGAAATCCAAATGGGCACAAAATATCCTCAGAACAGTCTGAGAACCACCTGCTACAATGACATGGACTGTGGGAAACACAGGCAATATTCTCACACACACAGGGCTAACAAGCAGGGAGAGAGTCAACAGGTGAAAGACATGAGGGGCTAGTCAGAAAGAGGAACAAGCTAGACATAAACTAATACACAATAAACCAGGAAGTAAAGCATGTAACAACATACCAGGACAAAACCTAAAATGCACAAAACGAATTGTAATGGTAATCGTTATACCAAAGAATTTGAATACAGAGGCAGGGAGTGAAACACAACACAACGAACAAAGGCAAAACTGAAAAGAAGATAAAAGACAGAACTGAAACCCAAAACACAAACTAAATAATAGATACAGAACTGACTAAATAACAGAACTGGTGGAGAACTAAATTGAACAGCTCAGACAAACAGGGTAAAACGGAGCACACATAAACCATAAAAACTTTTTCATGTGCACTGCCAAAATAACTTTAGAGGTGTGAAGGGATAACAATACCTTCTTGATGCTTACTTATCAATTGTTTATTGACATGATTTGCCATCTATTTTTTTATTTGAACAGCTTTCCTTTCCTGACATGATTCTTGAACCTTATTTATAACAAATGTAAATGTTCGGTACTTGTATAGCACCTTTCTAGTCTTTTCGACCACTCAAAGCGCTTTTACACTACATCTGCATTCACCAGTCATACACATTCATACACTGAGCCTAAGTGCTCAAACGGAAACTAGCATTCACACTCACTCATACACGCCAGGGGGTTCAGTATCTTGCCCAAGGACACTTCGACACGCAACCTGGGGGGAGCCAGGGATTGAACCGCCGACCTTCCGATAAATGGCCAACCCGCTCTACCTCCTGAGCCGTAGCCACCCAACAACACAGCACATACCCAACCTGTTCATCATTGTTTACACTCCCTTACCATCATCATTTTATCAATAGCTTTCAAAAATATTTGCCCCTTCTGTTACCTTCAGCTGTGGAGATCTCCGTTCTTCTTCCCTGCCTTTTCTGGGCCCTGGACATTTTTCTTTCTGGCTGACCTTTCAGAGCTGGTCCAGAAATCTGCTTGTTCCTTCTTTTTCTTTTTAGATGAAGATATCTCTCCCTCAGTTGGTACTTTTTGCTCACAGGGTCCTTTGTTTCCTCAAAATGGAGCTGCTTCCCTCTGTGTTTGAAATGACCCTCTCCATTCCCTTCACAAGTGCAGCATTCACACTTTTCATTTTGATCCCCAAAAAAGCTGGAACCATAGTAACACGTAATCTCCTCCCCAGGTGAGATTGGTCGAATCACTTCAACATAAGCGATATTCTTCTCACTAGCAAGAAACTTGCAGTTTGGTTTACAGTCATGGTTTATGAAAGCTGCAGGCCCAAGCCACAGCTGAGCAGAATGTTTGCGCATTGAATACATCACGCTGAAGTCATTGATTCCTGCCTTCAGAACATTGCTGTCAGCAGGGCTAAACTCTGCTATGCAGCCCAGCAAGACCTCAATACGTTGTCCTGCAAACCAGTGCCTTGTAGAGGTTACCTTTGCTCCATTTGTCTCTGAAGAGTATCTCGCACAGGACTCTATCTTGACACCACTGTCCAACAGGAAGGCACTGAAGTAGCGATAAACATGTTCCCTCAGTAGGTCTTGATGATGGCTTCCCAGAGAATTAAAACAGTCACCAGCCAGTTTTGTCAGCGCCTCAAAAGTCTTGTTGAAGTCATGTGTATTCTCAAATTGCACCAAAGTTTCTTTGAGATTACCCCAATGTTGTATCTCTGGTAGAGGACTGATATTCATTTTATGGGTTCTGAAGCCAAGCAGAGGGTCCAACACCAAAGCAGTTGCCAGGTCATTGGTCTCACACAGTTCCTTCACACTCATTCTGGTACATCTGTCCATTTTTCCCCACAGTCAGCATGCTGGGAATCAACATAAATCTGTTAGATAGATAGAACATCACAGTTTTTTGCTGTGTCTTTTCGATTTCAATCTATAAACTAAGTCAATGGTAAATTGAAATTTGGAAAATAAATTGACATTCCACATTTACATCTATGTGATAATATTTAAATTTTTAACAGAAAATGCAATAAAAACTACTTTTTACAAGTTCAAAAATGCATAAAACATAACATTGGGATGTAACTCACTGAAATAAGACAACACAAACCAATTATCAACACTTTTGTATGAGAAAAATATATAAATTAGCTGAGCTGAGATTTGCTCACCATGTGCCCAATGCTCCTGCTGAATTCTACTTCCTGTTGACAAAGGAAGTCCATTTTTTCATCTACAGACATTATACAATAGATTGAAACATGGAAGGAAATAACATTGATTAAATTTAAACATTTAAAGTGGACGTTTTTCTTATGTGTCTTACTCCGCAGCTTACCCCCAACTCCTCCTTTAAAATACTACGTACCAACATGCCAGGGAACACTGTGCCTTGGCATGTCAGCCGTAGTTGATTTAAAAATGATGATGATTGCTATATAACTTGCTTGAATGAATAGGCTATCTACGTTATGGTTTAAAGATTGTTTAATAATTTAATATTGTGAACATTATCAACATGGTGTGCCTATCGTGCTGAAACTGTCGAGATACTATGCAAAAGCTCATTTCATCTCATTAGAGCAGGCTTAAACCTAAATACCTAACATTTAAAAGCTCTCAGAGGCCAGCCTGCGGTTAAAAGTGAAAAGTTATCAAAAAATATAATTCAGTTATGATTTTGACACATATTGTACAGATTCCTAGGAGCTGCCCCCCACTGGATGACTCCAAAATAATCCCATTGGCCAAAGAGGTGACCAAAAACGACTGCTGGAACAATATCTGCATACCCACCTTGGCAAATATCATGATTCCACTATTCAAACACAGTGTATCAAAATATGGAATCACAAATTTACTCACAGAAATGGTGACAGGCAATGCCATATGGCCTCAAATGTGCCCATTCTTTCTGTAAAGACCATGTGGGCATCCAAATTAAGGTACATGCAATTAGACCACTCTCTCCATCTGCCTTTGAAGTGTTAACCTTTAATGTATTTCCCTTTCCCTTTCAGTAGATGAGAATCTGGAAAAATTTGGTCCCTTCATAACTCATTGATACCACTTCTTCAAGCTTCTATTGACACTTGAAATCAACCCGTTCCTTCAGCCAGTTGTTGAAATATCAGCCTTGAAGTGAACCCAAAATGGCATCCATATAATGCAAAAGATGAGAATCTGGAATCATTTTGTGCCTCAATAACTCATTGACACTTTTACCTAGAGTAATGCAGACACCTGTATGTGAAACAGCAGTCTTCAAGCTTTAAGCGGTACTTGAAATCAACCCCTTCTTTCAATTAGTTCTTGATATATCAGCTTCTGAATTGCACCCAAAATGTCATCCATGTAATGCAAAACAGGAGAATCTGAAATCATTTGGTCCCTCAATAACTCATTGATTCTTGTAGCTGGAATGATGCAGCAACCTGAATGTGATCCAGCAGGCTTCAATCTTTTATTGGCATTTGAAATGAACTCCTTCCTTCAACCAGTTATTGACATATCAGCTTTTGAAGTGCACCCAAAGTGTAGTCGATCCTTTGGACTTGAGAATATAGAATGTTTTGGTTTCTTTATTAGCTCATCATCACTTGTGCTACTTGAAACACAGGCAATGGTCACAAATCCCATTTTCACATCCTGTTCATGAATACATGGAACGGAAGAAATTAACCCACAGTACTGGTTCAAGGCAACTCCAAATGGGCAGAGACGTGACCATACCTTTTGGTTGTGACCATGCATACATCCTGCATAGGTAAATACGGTGCCACAATAAATTTTCTTAGTATGAAAGTTTGTAATGAGTGACAGTTAGCCACACAGACCCAGGTAAGAACAAATGGCATTAATCGTTGCCCTGATTTCTGCAGACACCATATGGGCATCGCCATTTAGGTACTTGGACCCAGACCACTCTCTCCCTCTGTCTTTAAAGTGCTAGCCTTTCATGTAACTCCAGATTTGCATATTTAGCCCACTAAATGGATGAGAATCTGGAATCATTTGGTGCCTTACTAACTCATCATTACATGTACCTACAGTCATGCAGACACCTGTCCTTTATACAGGAGTCTTCCAACTTTTATAACTACTTGAAATAAAACCGTTCCTTCAATAACTTTTTTGAAATATCAGCCTTTGAAGTGGACCCAAAATTCCATCCACGTAATGCAATAGATAGGAATCTGGAATCATTTGGTCCCTCAATACTCACGGATACTTGCGTCTAGAATTGTGGACACACTTGTATGTGATACAGCAGTTGTCAAGCTTCTACTGGTACTTTGAATCAACCCGTTCCGTCGATCAGTTTTAGAAATTTTAGCCTTTGAAGAGCACCGAAAATTTCATCCATATAATGCAATACATTCAAATCTGGAATCACTTTGCCCCTAAAAAACTCATCATTAATTGTGCCTGGAGTGATGCAGCGACCTGTATGTGATAAGGTACTCTAATAGCTCCCGCTGGTACTTAGAATCATTTTTCTATCTCCATCTGTCTTTAAAATATAGCCCTTCAAACTGATTCCAGATTTGAATCTATGGTCCACTAAATAGTTGAGAATCTGGAATCATTTGGCCCCTTAATAACTCTCATTATTTGAGACTAGAGTGATGCAGCCACCTGTATGTGGTAAAGCACTCTAATAGCTCCCACCGGTACATGGAATGAGGTTTCTCTCTCTTTCCGTCTTTGCAATATTGGCCTTCAAAGTCATTCCAGATTTGCATTTATGCGCAATCAATAGATGAGAATCTGGAATGATTCTTCCTTAATAACTCATCATTAATTGTGACTAGAGCGATGCAGCCACCTGTATGGTAAGGCACTCTTAAACCTCCCAGTGGTACATGGAATGAGGTTTCTCTCTCTTTCTGTCTTTGCAGAATTGGCCTTCAAAGTCATTCCAGATTTGCATCTATGGCACTCAAAAGATGAGAATCTGGAATGATTTGGTCCCTTAATAACTCCTTGATGCTTGTACCTACAGTGATGCAAACACCTGTCCTTGATACCAGAGTTTCCACCTTTTATTGACACTTGAAATCAACCCGTTCCTTCAACCAGTTGTTGAAATAGCCTCTGAAGTGAACCCAAAATGGCATCCATAATGCAAAAGATGAGAATCTGGAATCATTTTGTGCCTCAATAACTCATTGACACTTTTACCTAGAATGATGCAGACACCTGTATGTGAAACAAC
>NW_024041150.1:55589119-55614394 GCF_014851395.1 Micropterus salmoides
TATTTAAATTTAAATGAGTCAGTACTTGAAGTATTTGAAGTAAATGTACTTTCCACAATTGCTTGCAAGGGGTGTGGTTGACATCTGTACCTAACTTGAACTAAGAGTCATTTGTAAAAACACTTCAGCATCTGCAACAAATTCTCATCTAGTCTACGGTGAGCAGGACGCTGGAACTTTCCTTGGCCCACTGGGAGGAAACATTTGCAGAGGGGAAATGAGGCACAATTCCGTGTAATGAAGGGCAATATGGTAAATCCGACATTCAGCCTAAATTTAGGAGAGTCAAATCCCTCGGCAGAGTAAAGCTCAAATCCCTCGGCAGAGTAAAGCTATGCGTGACTCTTGACTTAACTCCCTTAGAGACTTGAACTTTAATTTTCATTTAGTGGTTATTTATATGTGTTGGGAGAGACATTTCAGATTGATACTGAGCTGTTTTTGTAAGATAATAACTTATTTGCACCATTACGTTAATTTACAGTTGGGATGTATGTATTATGAGTTTATAGTGGTTATTGGCCAGGGTTCTGGTAGGGACCCGGGGCCTCTGCAAGGGTCCTTCCTCATCCCCGGCACCACAGCGTGTTGCTTTGTTGTCCTTTTGTTTGTTTAGTTAACCTGGCACTATGTTTTTCCAGCCACATTTGTTAAACTTTGAAATTATTAGTTATAGTGGTTAAGTTATAGTTACTTTTGTTAATAAAAGTCCTTTTTTCTAGTAATCCCTGACATGTTGTTTCCTCTATTTGCTGTGGCCTCTGAGCCAGGCCATAACAAATTACACACAAACATACACACATACGCTATTTTCCTTTGGGTGTGATATCTCTGGAGCCAACGTGTCACTAGAAAGCTGTTATGTGCATAGACTGTATAAAAGAAGTGAACGTGGCCACCGTGAAGTCACCCACTGGTTTGTGGAATACCGCCTCGAGTTTGCCTGTGTTCGGTTTAATACGTTTAGGTTCACTTCTCTGTTGATCGCCCTCAGCACTCGCTCATTGACCATGACATCTACTTGATTCAATGATAATTAGGTTTTGGGAAAAATGTAGAAATTAAATAACAGAGAAAAGTCTAGTATTTGGAAGTTCAGACCACACACAGATAGCAGTAACTGCAATGGAATTCCAGAAAAAATGGTTTAAAGTCTAAAGGCTTATTATTTACAAAAATAAATCATTGTCATAAAACCTACATAATTCCTAAAAATGCAGATACTGCACACTGCTTTTGGATAATCTCCATTTGAACCAACCAACCACCAATTAAGCTATTATTATTATTACTAAGCCAATAACACATGAAAAGGGACCGTATCTGTACTGCATTCCTGCTTTTGTCAGTAGACAAAACACAGAATATTAACATCTACAAAAAGCATAAGGTTTGGCTAACATTTCTGGTCAATCCTGTGGAATTATCATGTTAGCCCCTCTTATAATTAGGCTATTATTATTTCTACATGACATGAGAGTCTGGTGTTATTTCACTGGAAGCACAAACTGAATCAGAATCTAATAGTTTTGTTGAATGTTGAATATTGTGTGGAAAATTTAAAATGATATATCACAGATTGAATGTAATGGTTTGAGTGTAATATCGCAGTATTGTTTTGATTTTGGTGGTGCTCCAAATTCAGTTAGGAATTCAGTTTCTCAAAATTCAATTTCTACTCAGAAGGACTCATCTGGCAACACGTCCTCATATAGAAACGACAGAATAGGTTGATAGTTGATGTCTATAAAACCACCAATATGAGCTTTTTTAATGACTCCCAAAACGACATATGTGAGCGTTTTCTCCAAAATGACATATGAGTGTTTTCTGTTCCCCATTGCAAGACATGTAGGTTAACCCTACCTGGTAGGACAATGTGCTAGCAGGTAGGGTTAACTGGTCGACATGCATACTGTCAGGTTGTTTTTTTTTTAGGCACACACCCCTGTAAGGGTTAAGGTAAGGGGCTGCGAGGGGCTGTCAATGTATTTAATAGTAACATAGTTGCTAGTTCTATCGTTAACACGCTAGCGCTAATGGTAGCTAATGCGACAAAAAACACTAACGCTAGCTAGCTAAGGGTACATGAAACTAGGGCTGACCCCAAATAATCGAAGATTTGATGCTTTGTTGGGCGGAGCCCGATTCGATTGTCAATCTCACAGTCATAGCTTCGCAGCGAAACAAGATTCATGCCATTTGAGCAATATGGGGTTGCTAAACGTCCAGTGTTGGGCAGTAGCGTCACTACAAGTAGCGCCGTTACTAGTTTAACTACATTTCTCAGTAGCTCGGTGGTAGCGTTGATATTTTCTGAATCAAATAGCTTTTCAGTAACAAAGCTCTTTTATTGACCGAGTAGCGTGGTAGCTTCCACACACGCTATATTTTCCCAAGCATTTCTGAAGGATCAGAAAGTGACACCATCACCACACACGGACCTGTATGTGCAGCCGGGACAGGTGTTGTGCCAAATTCTGCCTGCCTGCAGAGACCTTCATGTACCTCGCGGGTGATAACAGTCATTAATGCTGAGAATAGAGGTAGATGCAAATCTTGGCAGGTAGCCTACAGAATTTCATCTGCCGAGATTATGCATCCAGCTCTTTAGGTCCTTTTCAGACACTTTGCTGTGCTCATTGATCAAACGCGGTTTTCACCACATATATTTAGGCCTACTGAATGTCAAGGAATATGGTATTTCTACTAAGTGTATTAAAATATTAAAGACTCTAAACGTTCATAAAATATATACTTTGAATCATTTATCTCCATTGATGAACCCCACAAAGAATATTATAGCATTTAAAAGCAGTATTTGGAGGTGCATGCAATTCTCGGTAGGCAGGCAAAACTCGGCATAACACCGGCAGAAGCACTTCCGTGTGACGGTGACATCATGTACCGATCCTTGGGCTGATGACTGCGACTTTGCTAGTGGCAGAAACCTGTTTCCATGACATGAGATGAGAGATTTCTCTCTCTCTCTCTGTCTTGTCCATTACCATGAATGTTTAGATTGCAATGCTGCCAGAGCACAAATTCAAATATATAAACAATAAAAAATATACAATTAATTAATAATGTGATAATTAAGTTACTTTATACAAACAACAATGGTTCTCCATTTGTTGCATGAGGAAGTACATTTAGCTGTAATGATATGGCACTCAGTAGGAGAGTTTCTGTGTGTCTGATTTAGCTCTCTCTCACACACACTGGAGAAGGTTTTTAGTCTTTCTTCTATTGCTACAGTGGAATGAAGTTAGTTCAATATAAACCAGGCCTTTACTGTGTGTTTGCTGTAAATGCTGTAAATAAACTTTTAAAAAGAATAAAACGTTGAATAAATGTTTTAAAAGTGTGTGAATAAATCCAAAATTGTAACCCTAACCATGGGTCGTCAGTGTGCATGTGTAGGCGTAGCGTGTATATAGTAGCTGAAGAGGAACACTTGCTGAAAAGACAGAGCCCCGGCTTCACTGGTGTTGTGCCGAGCTGTCCGCACCTCGCAGGACTTTTAGATAATTTATCACCGTTGATGAACCACACAAAGAATATTTCATTGTTTTTAAATAGCCGGCTACTTGAAATAGACCCGCGAGGAACCACAACGTGCATACAGTTGTCAGCAGCACGGAATGCACGCAAAACTCTGCACAAGAGGGTGCATGACAGCCGAGAGAGAGAGAAAAAGGGTCCCCTGGCTCGCAATCGCCACGCACAAAAACACACGATTCGACTATCAGTCAACTATAGGCAGGACTTCAAGATTCTGATTCGACTATGTAAATCCTTTGTCGGGGACAGCCCTACATGAAATGTTACAAATTGCTACTTAAAACACTAAAAATAAACACAACAAAATGCAAAAAACACAAACTGTTGCTAATACTGGCTAGCTAACGCAAATAAGAAAAACAACAACCTGATGTTGGCTTTTTGTTTCACATGGGAACTAAACTCCAGTCTCCTGGGTGAAGGTCGCCTAAGTAACCATCCACCCAACCCACCACGTCCAAAATAGGAATTTTCTAGTTGTTTATATCCTACACCTGGTGTTTTTTCACATGCAGATCGTCACACGGCAGAAACTACACAGCTACCCTCATGGTCCACATATTGATTGATTGAATTGATTAAACTTCTTTGATTGTAAATTTAAAAGTGATGCCTGCAGCAAGAGATGCCCCAACCACATACCATCAAAAGGATAAAAACACAATTAAGCCAGACGGATCATTTCCATTGTAGTACTTTTACCCAGAAAGTCTTGTAGTAATCTTCATATCATATTTCATATACAATTTCTGATAACGTCTTACTGATAGAAATGGCTGCAGTACTGTCAAATTACGTTTTACATTTACAGCTGGTAGTTTACTTGTTTGCAATTTGTGTGCAAAAAGATGTGTACAGGTCTACAGTGGGTTTAAACTGCACCATATTCAGTTGAAAAGTGAATTTTTGGAATGTAGTTTACGAAGCCTATACATAAGTTTTTTGGATGTCTAGGTTATGTAATGTGTTTCGATTGCATTTAAATGAGGATATTCAATTCAGAAGCAAGTTCATACTACTTCAGGAAGTCTGTATACACTACCAACCTGATCAAAACAATCACCTTATGTTTTGCCTGTCAAACATTTGCATAAAATTCTCTTGACAGAAACACAACTAGCCCCTCTTCCACAGCTACAGTCAGTATGTGTGCATGTGTTGCATTTGTGTGGGTGGATGGGAAGGAAGGAAAACATGCTAAAAGGGATTGACACTTCTGTTTGTAATGAGAGGCAAAGGAGGCTGCGCAACACTACCCCACGATGTCTCTATATTTAAGTAACTGGCACCAGAGGTGTCAGCACAGGTTGAACACCATAAGAGGGCCATGCACAGCGATAAGTGTGTGTGTGTTTTTGGCTGTATTTTTCCAGGCAGCAGAGCCTGTTATTTAGCAGCAGTCTGCTGTATGTTAGTAGCCGTACACTCATTGTTGACTGTGAATTACAGTACTACAACCAAAACCAGACATGTGTGGAAACATGCCCAAAGGTACAAATATTCAGAACACGGTACAACTAAGCCACTTTGTATATCTAAAAAAAACCCACAAGTTTGTCAATTGGATTTGATGACTATTTACACTGTTTGATTTTCTATTGTTAGCCATGCTAGTGGCAATGTCAGTCAGTTGGTCCACACAATTTTCCCAGATGGAAATATCGCTCAATTTTTTGAGATCGGCTATGAAATGTTATTGTTGCTCTGTGAGGCTGAACTTAGACTCAGCAGTGCTTTGAGCTAAATGCTAATGTCAGGGTGCTAACACGTTCACAATGACAATATAAAGATTTTTAGTAGGTATGGTAGGTAGGTAGGTTCGGAGTGGTTACTGTTGTTGTTCATATATATATATATATATATATATATATATATATATGAGATGTTTTTATAGCCTATTTTATTTATCTTTTTATTAGCCTTTTCTCTCAATATTAACCGTTTCTTATTAGTCTGTTCACATATGTAGGTTTCATATATTTAGGGTTTAGGTCTCTTGTTGTTCCTCTCCTTGAATGTTCATTCAAACCCGGGAAAGGATCTCTATTCCCTAAAACATAGAAAACTAGACTGTGTAAATGATGATTATGCATCCCTTTGCTCGGGCCAGATTGCTGCCCTAGGCAGCAGGTCTCTGGACCAGTTGTATATGTGTTATAGTACTTTTTCGTTTATTCTCTTTTATTGATAAATTCTTCAAAGACAACTGTTTGTTGTAACATAATTATTTGCTTAATCCCTCACCAGCAATATACATTTTCCACAACAGTTAGTAAGCAATGAGTGAGGAACAAATCAGGAATGACCTGATAATAAATTAATCATTAACAAATAGTAAGTGAATATCTAGAGTGGACGACTATATAGTAAATAATGATGATTTACAAGAGAACTGACTGGTAAATACTATATGAATGAATCGGCAGGTAATAATTACTTAATAAATATCTGAATCAACATACTGACCACTCTTCCCATTTGCAGCTGGCCTGATCAACAAGGACCAGGACCTTGTGACTCGCATGCCCACGTCCCTTTACAGAACATATTGTAAATGTTTGCATACACATATTTATAGAAGTTTGTTTATTATGTTCCAATTAAATTCCTCGTATGTGTAAACCTACTTGATTAACTCTGAACCAGCTGCTGAACAGCACAAAACTAGTAAAGACAGTTGCTATTTTTAAGTTAAGTGCTACATAAGTAGTTACTAAGTAATCCCTTATTACTTCATGATTATGACAAAGAGCCACAGAGTTTTTATTGTAATGAATTTCTTGAGTAGAGAAAGGACAGAAATTATGTTATGTATGTTAACATGTTTTCCTCATTATATAGAGATGTTTCTTCTCTATCCAGCTCTACCTGTTCCCCTCCTCTCTCCCCTTGTCCTCTACTCTTTTTTTGCCTCCTCTCCAGTTATTTCCCACATCAACACAGGCGCTGTGTTGATATTCACAACGGGATTCTTATCTATTTTGTTATTTGCTCTGGAAACCACTTTGTGACACATTTGCTTTGTTAAACTTACTCTATTATCTCTTATATGTCACTTTACTCCCTGTGGGTGAAACCAGATGCCTGAAAAGTGAAGAAAATTATTTGCAGGCTGCTTACTTGTCATACAGCTCAGGTCTGGAGCTGAAGTGCGGGATCAAAATCTTCGTGGATACATTCTGCTGTTGGAACAAGATTTTCTCCTCCTCCTTTTCTTCCCTCCGCTTCTCGTCTTTTCTGTTATTAATTCCCATCTGACTGACAGCTGCATCAGTCACATGACCTCAACTGCTTTCTTTAGTTTTCAGCACATAGAGGAAAATGGATTGGATGAAAGAGGAAAGTATGCCTCCCCCCAGCATTCCCTAGCCCCTTGCCCCTAACCTTAATTTCACAACAAAGTGCCTAACCCTAACCACATTCTATCTGCTTAACCCTTAAACCAAGTTTTAAAAAGTTGGGCAATGTAGGGCTAAAACCTTTAACACTTATATTTTTTCTCATCCCTCTGCATGGGGAATAAATGAAAGTATAGCACATAATACAACAGATTAAAGATCCAGGCTATAAAAATCACGTTGGAAGCATAATCAGCATGAAATCAGCTTGTGATTTACTAAAGCAACTGCTGATTGCACACAACATGACTGGAAATGCTCAAAATGCATGTTGAGTTAGCTGAGTAGCCAAGTAAGGCAGAGCTATGAAGGGCCAGTAAAAAGATCTATGTGCTTAGAAAAAAAAACAAAAGGGAGAAATGCCTAATCTGTTGATCCATTGACAGAAAAAGTAATAAAATGTATACAAGTCATTCAAAAAAGAATAACTAACAGAAAGATGCAGAATGGGAAAGATTACTACAAGCCAGGCTATTTTTACTACAGAGGTTAGCTAACTTGCTAATTAGCTACTTTGTCCAAATCAAAAGCAGCACCTTATCTCTTCTGGTCTGGTGGTCTGATCTATATTGTATGTTTATTAGGCTGAACACAGTCAGCTGGCCACAGCCAGCCTAAAATGCATCACACAACACACACACAGCCCAATACATGCAATCATTTTTTCACACACTTACTACCCCGTGACAGACATCACACAAAAATACATACACACGCCTATGCCCACTCACATACAAGCACAGATAGAAAGCTGAATATGCCTCTTCCACCACACACACACACACACACACACAGGCAGAGAGAAAACAGTGTGTGGGTAGTGACAGCGTGCTGTAGCACACTGGGACAAGGCGAAGGAAAGGGAAGGGGTGTGCTCCAAAAGCCAATGAGAGCTGACAAGCCTCCCCACAAGCTTTCAACAACCCAACCAATCCAACACAGCCGTCTGCTTTAAGTGTGTGTGTGTGTGTGTGTGTGTGTGGGTGTGGGTGTGGGTGTGGGTGTGTGTGGAAGAGGCATATTCAGCTTTCAACAAAGATTGTATTTTGATATGTACCTTTTAAGAAAATGCTTTAATGTATACCAATTTAAAGTTATAATCCATAAGATGTTCATGTAATAAAACTCTATTATTGAACATTATTTATACATTTTATTTTTCTACAATAACAAAATTATCTTTCTACATTGTAGTTTATATTGGTAGTGGCAGAGTTAGCCCTTCCAATGCATGTGTTTGGTGTATAAAAAAAAAAAATCAATACAGGGTAAAAGTATGGGGGGGAAATAAACCAACACTAAGACAGCAAAAAACAAACAAACAATAGCAAAGTATAAATGAAGAACGCATTTAAGGTGAAATACTGACACTTGCAAGTTTGGGAGCAGTAGTTGTCCCACATCACAATGTTAGGTAGCTATTTTTGCTCTCACATCCTTTACTTATTCATACAGATTCCTTACGTGTTAAATCACACTGACATCTGTGTCTGATCCATGTCTGATGCATGTTCTGTCACTGGAAACCCAAGCCTCCTAAAATAAATATAAGGTTATAGTCACCTCTTTTGAAAATGCGTGCACATCAGTCGCCAAATAAATCCAGCAGCATGTGTGAGATTCTGCATGGAAGCTAATAAAAACCTGGCAAGACATATCATTCCATAAATATAAGAGTAGCGGCAGAAAACCAGCCCTAATTCAGGACTTGCTTGCACGGCATTCAGTGTACACACAAAATAATAACAGCAGGAGGCTGTGGTGATGGAGGGAGTCTAAAGTGACCTAGGTCACCAGTAGCAGTACCATGGATCAGCAGATATAGAGTGAATTCTCAGATAAGAAATAGACCTTATTTGCTTACTGGGAAATCAAAAATGCAATCCAAAGTGGTTACAACTAATGTTGTAGTCAAGACTAAGACCAGAGTTTATCAAGACCAAGACAAGGCCAAGACTTTTAGGGGCTGAGAGCCGTCGAGACCGAGACCGAGACCGAGGGAGGGCGAGACCAAGTCAAGACCAAGGCCAGTTTCCTGCATTGCATGGCACGCAATAAAATGTGGAACAAGATCATAGATACTCATTTCCCATTAAAACACCCACATACAAACACTAAGAGCTGAAATCAACGTAAGCATCGCAGGGAGGGGTGACAGTTGTTAATTAGGGTGAGTGGTTGCATTTGAAGCAATAAGTTTTACTTCCAATCAAAGTTATGATGTTAACAAATCAGACAATGCAAAATAAATTTATTGATATTCCCAAAGTTACGGTCTTGACTGGTCTTGAAATAAAACTGCAAGTCCTCAATGTCCGAGACCGAGACAAGGCCGAGTACAAAGGTGCTTGAGTCCGAGACAAGACCAAGACCATCAAAAAGTGGTCTTAAGACCAAGACCGGTCTTGAGTACTACAATACTAGTTACAACACAACAATATAAGCTGCTACCGCTCCTCGATTGACAGCCCTGTTAAATACACAAACAGACACTAGTCAGCAATCAAATCTCAAGGGAAATCTTCTCTGTCCATGTTTTCTGGAATGTTTTTGACTTGACTGGTCTTGGAATTCTACAAATACATAGATCCACACAGAATCCACGACATGGATCAATGCACAACACCCTCAGTGAAATCTTCATTGGCAGCCATTCAAATCACATACTGTACATCTTCTACTTTCTGTTTGTTATGAACATATTAAGTATATATGATGATCGATTAAAGGTGCCCTGTGGAGTATTCACATTCATTCATTTCTACTCACCAAAATGCATTATGTGTCCTTGAGGTCGTTGTTCATAAAACATTTGCAAAGCCAATTATTTTATGTTGTAAAATGTGTACGTCTGTACTTGCTATTTTTCTGCCTTCTCGCCTTTGATTGCACAATGCCGCAACAACCACCATCAACTGTCGATCAGTGGAATAGCATGAAACTATTGGGAGGAATGTGTCTTGTATGCACAATACTAACAGGTACCCACTTTTTCTCCACAGTGCTAATCCAGGTTAAAAACTCTCCACATAGTACCTTTAAGCTTGCCAGCTTCATTATGAGCTCTCTGTTTTTATACTGTGGGGATATAAGTAAATGAATCAATAATTAAAAACTATGCCGTTTTCTCCCTGTATACTCCTTATGGAACCTACCCGAAGACCATTATTTTCAATTGAATTTCCAGTGGAAGAAGTATTCAGATCCTTTACTTAAGTAAAAGTACCAATACAACAATGCAAAAGTACTTTACTGGTTCTACAGAAAAATTACCCTTGACTGACATATTATTATAATATTACAGGTTGATGACAGAAATATGTATTCATCAAGCTTTTACTGCTGTAGATCAACATGCTGCTTCATAACCACTGGTTAAATCTTTAACAATGTGTTTTCTTAGGTGTATCATATGTGTTTAAAGTAAAATATAATTAAAAGTTACTGTAGATGTCAAATTCAGTACTAAATTTTAGTGGAATAGAAAACAAAAGTAGCAGTAACTGGAAATACTAAAGTACCTTTAAAATGTTTTTAAAAGTATTAACATGTTCTCATACATAATCGACAAAATAGGTAGCTTGGTAGTGACACCCAAAACGACATACATGACTGTTTCCCAAAATTACATATACAGTATGACTGTTGGAAAGTACCAGGCCAGCGACAGGCATACCCAACCTTAAGGATGTTACATAAGTCAAGTGACGTAAGTCACATTGCGTTAAATACGTGGTTAACGTTGTGAAATGGTCACAGTTTGGTTAGGGTTAGGCAACAAAACTACTTGGCAGGGTTAGGTAAAGATCCTGATTTGGGTTAAAGTAACTACATTATGAAAATCACATGACATAAGTAACACAAGTCATGTGACTTAACTCACATGTTGTAAGTCACCTAACATTATGTAACTTCAAACTTTAAATATGGTAAAACTTCAATTAATAGCTGAGACCCAAATAGCCGCCTACCTCCTTTACTGGCCTGGTGTGGGAACACATTTTGACAAATAAAAGCCTGCCTCAATTAAACGCATGGTCTGGTTTTATAGAAGTTCTTTGGATGTACAAAACCTCTTAAACCCCGTGGAGTCGAGCTGACTCACGTTAACTTTGAAGCGCTCGTTAAGTCAGCTCGTTATGTCCAAATATGTCCGTTCCTTGATTATTTATATTAATTTAGTCTGTAAGGGTCCACCGATCAAAAGAATCAAAACAGCTTTTCAGAAAAATTTATTCAAGTTGTGAATCCTGTCGTGAAGTCCGTCGCTCTCTGTCTGCTAACTTCTCTAGTCCTGCACCATGTTGTTGTTTTCATGAGGTTGCTGCCTTCAAAATAAAAGTGCATAAGCAGTCTGTCGGAGCTAGATCAACTGAATGACGTGTATTTGATATTATTTGATAATTTTTACATTATATTAGTATTATAATAGTATTATTCTGTTTGAAATAAATAAACAGTTTCATAGTAGTTTCAGTTTTGTGCAAAAAGAATTAAAGGCCTGACCCATATGGACGCCTGTCCCATAAAGGCAGGGTCAATTCAGTGATTTCAGCAAATAAAAGCCCGGGCTATTATTCAAAGTTTTAGGGTATGCCAAAATTTATTCTATGTCAACTGACTTCATTTGCTCCCATCATACTTACTACGGCCACTAGAGGTCCCGGCCTAACAATAAACGTAACTGTTGGTCACAAAAGCTTCGTGAACGATCGACAAATAAAGCTGTTTGTGAGGTGAGGACAGGCTGGAAAAATTATTTGATACAGTAATTTCACTGCTGAGGAGATCAGAGTCTGTGTGAAGTTTTAGTTGGAAATAAATGTAAACCATGGTTTTCATTCATTTTCATTCATTTTTGCTTTAACACATTGACACTGCTTCCTCTTTTCCAAATACGTTATGTACGAGTATGTGTGAATAAGCCTGTAATTTAAATTGTCAAAACGTACAGATGGGGCCTATCTGCCATGCCTATGTCTGTGAAGGTTCTCAGTCATCCAGGTCATAGTTTTCCGAAGACTTTTTGTCCCTCATGAAAGAGACTTCTTTTATTCTGACTAACTGGTAGGGAAACAGCTATTTAACCTCGGTGGAGTCATTTGACAAGATCATGGATACAGCTGGTTCGTTAGTCCTCCTGGCTGTTGTAACAACAGTTGTTATGGTCGTTAGAGCCACCAGCGGCCAAGTCGTTGGCAACTTCACATGAGGCCAAAAGTAACGAAAATCTTCCAGGATCTTCAACCAAGTCCAGTTGCCCTTGATTTTAACCTTCCTTGGATGACTGCCATGCCTATACTGTAGTTTAATAATGCAATGGATTATTGTAATGGACATTTTAGGTATAGTAAGTTCATACATGACATATGTTGGAATGTTTAGAAACTCAATATACCCAGCACCTTTGAGTATGATGTGACAGTTTTTGTTATTTTTTCTTTAATCCCTTCTGGACTAATCTGACAGCCTGATCAATCCAATTTGTGTGTCTGACTATTGTTTTCTGTCAGTGTCTCTCTCAGGTTATCTGTCTCTCTGAGTCTATTTCTCTTTCTCACTCTCCTAATTACCATCTTCTTCTGTGTGTTGTCCATTATTTATAAGGTTGTCTTTCCTTTCCCCCCTCTGTTGTGTACACACACACACACACACACACACACAATCACCGAGACACATCTGTCTCTAACCCTTGTTTGCTCTCTCCATCTGCCTCTCCCTGTGGCTTGGCTTAGGGCTTAGACACACACACACCTATTTATTTATATACATGTTTATCTTAATTAAAACACAGAACTTTGATGCGTCAGCCCGATCTGACCTGGTGGCTCTGTCCTACTGTGTATCTTTTATTTTTTTTTACATGCAATCACACCAAACTTCCATAAAAAAACACCGAAAGGGCAGATGTGTTATTTTTACTTTCATTAAATAATTGCTGAAATTAGAAAATATGAAAGTTGCAATTTATAGTCCAGTTGGTGACACATGTATTAGTAACTTTACAAGCCTGTGCAGTGGGGGTTTGTTTAGAAAGAAGAAAAGTTTGACCAAAATACACTTTCTTTCATTCAATAATTTATAAGTCGAACAAAATAATTTATCGACCCCACCACCATTACGTAATATACAGTACCATTTTAAGAAAAAACACAGATAAAATGAAACTTTAATAATTTATGTGGGGGATTCAGGTCATCACAGAATAGAAAAATATATATACAGACGGTGATTATATAAACATTTGCAGCTCAATTCAAATAGTTAGTGGATAGCTTCAGTTTCCAACATTTACTGAAAACTCATCCACATTACCTGCGCACCAAACAGCTAAAGGTTGGGTGTTACATAAGACACCAGCCTCTTTATCATAAGAACCAAATGCAACCTAAAGTGATAATAAACACATTTATATTAAACTTAATTTGAATACCAAAATATATGGTCATAATATTTATACATAAAATTTTACATTTTATTTTAAAGGCTGCAACAGGCTCTGTGAAACGTACATGGAAGCAAAATAATAAAAACATAATTCAAAGTTGTAAGTATGTTTACTTTCATATCTTAAATGTACAACCAGTAAACAAGGCTTTAGTGCTTCATCAGTCTCTGTTGTATGATGATATCGGTACAGTAACATTACAGTCTGTTATGATTGAACTTGAGGATGGTCCTTAGTCATACCCGTATTGTACCATGCATGTGTATACATTGTACTTGATGGCAGCCAGCAATTTATCAATGTTATACAAATATGCTACAATACAAATACAGTAACACAATACAGGGAGTCATAACACTTGCATAAAGACCGAAATCTAAATTAAAGTCCTAGTTGCTCAAGTTGTTCTTGTCTCCACAGGATAATCGTTGCAAGAAATGGTGTACAAATGAAAAAAAAAATTGCTCATTTCTGCCATTCATACTACATAATTGTCACCCAGTCATGATGTTCTGGAAACATTTTTAAACTTAAAACTCAAGTTTCCAATAACAGGAAGCTTCATATTAGCCATATTACCTGTCACGATCGTGGTGTGGAGGCAGGTTGGAGAACCCAAACGCAGGACACAGAGCGGGGCAGGTATGGTACAACGAAGGGTTTTAATAAACAAACAAAAGCGAGCACACTTACAGGTGAGTGGCTGAATAACTGAAATCCAAAATCCAAAAACCAAAAGTACCGGGAGACGAGACAAGACGAGACAAGCAAGGCTGGTTACAGGCAGAGAGTACACACACGACAGACTGGGGGGTAACATGAACAATGACCGGACAAGGACAAGACAGAACACCAGGTATATATACACAGGGACTAACGAGCAGGGCGGGAGCAACACAGGTGACAGACATAAGACTAACGAGGCAGAGAGAGAGAGCAGAGGAAAACAGAGAGACTAGACATGACAAGCAGACTATATAACAGATACTGGACACAAGACAGGACAGAACCCAAAACTCAACATACCAAGGCAGATACCAAACTCAAAAGTAAACACAAAGGATGGCCAACCGGCAGAGCGTGACATTACCTATCAGTATTAACAGTTAACAGTCCCATTGTATGTTATCATAGTAAGCAGCATTGATGAACAATAAGGCAGAAAGAGTTCTAATAACACAGCCATGGTAAGCAGGCAGAACTGTCTTTTTTGCATTTTTTTGTGAATTGCAATCTCAAATGCTGTATTCTTTACTTTGGCTTAGATCCAATAGCAACGTCACTGTCCAGGGGTTTAACTGGAGGTTCATGATGCGCCACCTCACGACCCTGGTCTACAGGCCCCAGACCGACCCTTCTCTATCAGTATACAAAAGCATCTCCGCATTATCCACAGCAATAGAAGTAGCCGTTAAAACTGTCTCCGGGATCTTGTATGAATGGTAATGCCATTCTCCAAGAGAACTGATTGGTCAGTAGATGGTGCTTTGATAGCGTAGTTCTCTTATCTCCAACATAACCCACTCTGGAGCAAGTTAGGTGTCGAACACTCAAGTTACAATGGCGATGTATCCCAGTAAAGTGCAATTTCTACTTCTGCATCAAATCGACAGCGTAGCCTCTGTGTGGCCCCCTACCCAACACCGTCACCTACAGCGTAGCCTGACGTGCACCTCCTCAAAAATGGAACTACACGTCGAGTCAACGCGGACCGTAAGCTCTGTGATTGGTCAGCTGGGTAGCCTAGCAATGCCTCCGAGCCGACAGGAAGTGCCCGTGCTTTGAAGTAACTTTTACTAGCTGCCAAAACGGCGGCTGTAACACAGTGGATCGATATATTTGACCGTCACAACCCGAGCGAAATGACTCGGTTCAGTATCAGAATGTGATCCATTCGGTCGATAACATTTGAAAAGGCTACACCAGCCGCTCGTTTACAATTTTACCCCCACTCACGTTAGCGGAGGGTTAAACCGGAAGTTAGCCTGCTCGGCCGGTAAAAGTCAACACAGTGGACGCTGTAGCGCTACTGCCGACTAGCATTTGGGGGTGTTATTGCAGATTGACAGACACACGGACGCACAAGTATAAATGCCTGGACCCTACGCAGGAGTATAAATCAAGCTTAAGAAGTTAACCACCGTCATAGGATTAAAATATTTATTAAAAAAACAGGGTTAATCCTGCTTTGTAGTACAGGCCTTTGGTGAGTAACACTTAAATAACTCCCTTAGCACTGCTCACCCAGTATTTTATCTAAAAATGTTTGTTGTGTCATGTATAGTCCATTCTGTAAAATGTCCTTGGGTTTCATGTGGCGTTATATACATTTAAGTTATTATTATAATTTGCCTAATATTAGTTATTTGTAGGGGTGTAACGAAATCTTGTACCACGAGACACATGCATGTCTACCACGTCATAATTTAATCTAAGCTGTCTCTCGAGACTTACACAATTAACATTTTTTACATGCTGTCCAGCCACACATTAATTTTCTCACGCAGTGAAACACAAATGTAATTATAGCTGATAAGATTTTCGCCCACCTGATGCAACACTGGCGTACGCCTTGATAGTAATCAACCGAACCGCACCTCTGGTGCTGTGAGTCCAGACAGTTGGGATGAGTGGTAACAAAGAACATTGCAACATAAGCATCTAAAAACTGGGGCGCAAACTTGCTCTGTTTGGGACTGTGAGCACTTTATGAGCTGCTGAACATGTGTGGTTTTGTGGTTTCGGCCTGATCAGAAGTGTTTCTTTCAGTTTCTTTGTTTCACATACAACTTGCAATATCAAAGTGCATAACTGCGTAACGTAATGCACAGCAGAGTGAAGGGCAGGTAGACTTCTCATTAAATGATGATGTTATTCTTGTTATATTATGACTTTTCTCTGCACATGTCAGAGAACACAGATATTTGGGAGACATTCTGAATGTGAAGAAAGTTTTGAACATGAGCAGAAAACCTGCTGAAACACAGGAGCTATTAAAGTCCAGGAGTTTATAACTGAATTAAAATTAAATAATTTATCATTGATGTCAAAAGATGCCACATGCACATTTAAAGAGGTTACTTCCCCAAACAAAGACAAAAAGAGGATTGAAGACTAAATCATGAATAAGCAGATATTAAATAAGTTGATCTATAGGAGAAACAGATCTGAAAGTGGCACAGAATGACTGAGAGCTGCACTGCATTATATTCATCAGAATGCAGGAAATAAATGTTTAATGCTCAAAATCTTCATATAATTTAGCAGTAAAGACTTTGTGGGTTATGTGTTTTGCCACACGCCTAGTTATTTGCCTTATTTTTAGTCTGCTTTTGGATCCACACCTTGTGTTACCTTGAAAAAGTGTGAAATAGCCAGTATATTTAATTCAGGGAATTATTACAGTACACAAACACACACATTTGACATATTTTGGCATTACTGGCTTATATAAACTGAAATGGCAAATGCGTTAGCAAACAGTTGCCTATTTATAAATTCAGCATGCTATTTGACAAACGTCAGTCCAATATTCACCCTCCTTCCAGCCGACTTGTCCAGGGGTACCCCGCCCCTCGCCTAATGTCAGCTGGGATTGGCTTCAGCCCACCACCCACCACCCCCGACTCTGCACAGATAAGTGGTTGAATATGATGGACGGATGGAATAATTGTGTTTTTCATACAGTCGTACGCAGCCTCTGTAATTTTCACCAACTCTGGCTTTGATCACAAACAAAATAATCATCTTTCAGGAGAATGGAAGAACATAGGCTGCGCTGTGTTCCCGTAACTCATCTCATATACTGTAGATTACAATCACATGGATAATGCCATACAGTAAGAAACAGCACGTACACAGTGCAGTCCTGGCACTAATGGAGATAATTGTCATTATGACTTTCATTCGTAGTCTGAGAATGATTGTGTCCGCTTTTGAATGGCTCTGAGTCTCGTTCAGATAATCACAACGGTAAATTACAAGAGATGAAACGACTGCTTCACCGCTGCAGAGCCGAGATCATGACTTATTCAGATTAATATTTGGAATCTAGAAGACTGACTTTGATTGATGATTGCCTCATTTTCTCATTACTCAAAATTGGCTGGAGCTGGTCAGCGGTTTATGATTCAAGCAGCATCATATCATCAGTGGTCAGTCTTTGATTCACAGGAAACTTCTGCGTACATCAGTGATTTTCAATCCCATCATGATCATAATTGGCTCTTGAGTTTTTTTTGCAGGAATTCCAGTGAGAGTGACACATCATACACTAAATCTTTATATAGGGATGAGCTTGGAAGTATATGTGACAAAATTATCTCAGCTCAAAAGTCCAGTTCCTGCTTGAGCAGCTCCAAAAGTTAGTCTCGAGCTTGGTGGTGATGAATTGAGCACTGTTTCTAAATGTACTTCTTACAAGGAAATACAGATAATCTTTGTGTTAATTTGCATTTTTTAAATCAACATGCATTCTCTCACAATAAAAACATCCCACTGAAATGTAATGAATTGCTTTTGGATGTACTGTAACTTGTTAGCTACTGATAGGAGTAAAAGATAAGTTTTTGTGCTTAGCTACACTACAATTAATAAATCTCTTTATTGAACGCCCCTCTAGATAAGATGGCAACAAGTGTACTTCCAATAATGTCAGAGCACTGCTTTAACCATGGGCTTAACCACCTAAAAAATCAAAATGAGTTTAAGAGTACACTATATTTAAATATTTTACAGCTTTAGCACAGAATAACATAAACAAACTAACTGATCGAGGTAGTGGTAGACCAGCAACTATATTCTGCAAGGTAAAATGACTGTGTTGGTCAAAGGAGTCTGGTGGCATACATGGATATAATGGCCATGTTAGTGTTCTTTAAACAACTTATTATATTGCTTGCTAATAACATTAAAATAAAAAAAACTATTAATACAAGCAGGATATTCAATGTATCAGATTAAAATGATCATCAAGGTCAGTCCTTGTTCTTCTGGTATCATAATGGTATCTGGTCACAATGCAGGCAGCGCAGACAGAGAGGGAGACGGAGAGGCATGCTGAAAGCAATGGCCAGATAAGGACATCATGCTCTGAAGATACAAATGATTGGGTGAGAAAATGGAATGTGAGACGAAACATCTTGATTACATTAGTTTTAACCTATAGCCTAAATGTCAGCAGTTATTAAGACTACTGGTAATAAAGCAGAATATTCAAATTAAAATGATCATCAAGGTCAGTCGTTCCTCTGGAAAAATAATGATATCTGATCACAATGCAATTATTTAATTAGCAAGTGGAAAGGGGAGGCCACTATCCCGGAGGAATCACAGAGCATTTGTTTAAATGTAAATTCAGATATTCAATGTAGTCATCAAAACGTGTGTTCTTAATGTGCACATTTTCATATATACATATAATATAATCATTTGGACCCCCCACCCCATGTCTATACCATGGTTATGCCTATGGCTTAACAATAAATAATTCTGAAGCTACTGGCCTTATTGTTATAAAGGTTATAAAAGGGCTTGGAAGGATGGTGTGCACTCATGCACTGAGCTGAATTGTGCAGGTTTAAAAAGGCAAACCTGTTCTGCTCCCTCGAGCACTCTATCAGCCTCAGGCATTGGGTGCTCATCCCACCCCCCGACTGATTCACAGCTGAAATGAGAGATGGTGAAACAACATCTGCACTGAAGTGCACTTTCTTGTGGGCTGCAGAAAGGCCAATTCAGGGAATGTGTTTTTGTACAAAAAAATTACAAACAAATATGTCAGCCTCCTTTTACCTACTCACATTAATAATGATCATGATACCAAGACAATTAATAAACAAAATGTGCAATTCAAGTAATGCGTGTGTTCCTCTCAGGCTGCATACAAATATCTCCATGCTAGGAACAGCATACTCCGAATGTGGGATTGAGGGGGGCCTGAGAGGCAAAATTCAGGGAAAGGAAGTATGAATAATTGTACTTATAACCATATTTTGTTTTTATATACTGTATACTTTTATAAATCCAGGTTTTGAGATATCTGCCACTGAGATATATCCCTCCACCACAAATACAATGGTGGTAGGTGGTGTTTCATTTGTAGTATTCACGCACATGAAAATGACCACAAAAAAATCTCTTTCCAAAAACAATGTCCCCATTAGTCTAGATAATCAACACAACACTTTGTCAATTTCCATAGGGGGTATTTTTTCGTCTTCCACTTTTTGCAGTTTGGGTAGGTTCACTGTTTAAATTTGGTCAATAGTAGCACTTTGTCTGTGAAAAGCTTGCTGAGTCAGGATCACTCTGTCCCCATTGATGTTACAGCTTTCAATCGAGCTTGTTCAATTCAGCTATTGGGAAACAATGTGGCGAAGTGGATGTTAACAGCCTGAACACAAAGACTTGAAGATAATCCTCAGAGGACACTGTAGAGATTTACTGCGGTAAAGAGGGATTTTCATCCTCATTTAAATCGATCCATTGTTGACTGTGTGAGAGAGACAGAGAGTAGAGATTTGTTTGTACTCGCATGTACAAGTGTGTGTGTGTTTTGGCAGAAGTGTGTATTTGTGTTTTACAATGTAGGCAGGTGAGTTAGTGTGCAACTTGGCCCAGGTGGGTATTTGTGCTGCCAGTATAATTAAAATCTGTTTCCATGAAGGCAAAAATCATTATTGTATTAAGAGAGAGGATGAAACAAACAATTAGCCCAACAAGTCATTTGTGAGTCGATGAAAGGCTCTTTATTACTTTTAATGAGTTAGGTGGCGTCCTTGAAAGAACACTGAATGAGATTTATTGACCTGGGGCTCCAAGTTTCAGATGGAAAGGGAAGAAAGAAAGAGAATACAATAGAAAGAAAAGGAGAGACAATAAGAGGAAAGGAGGGAGGAAATTATAAGTTTTAGGATTGAGGACACAGGGAGAACCAAGAGAAAAACAAAAATAGATACAGAGATACGTGAATTACAACAAAATTACTTGATGTCGCGCGCGTGTGTGTGTGTGTGTGTGTGCTGTTGGGGTCTACGGGGTGCAAAGAGGAACCAAACAGAACAAGAAATACAGCATTGCATTAAAGACGTGATTAAAATAACAATAAAAATGAGCAACAAAAGCGACAGGACATGTTCTCCTGCATGAGTGTATGAGTGGGTAGACTGTAGGCCTACAACTTGTTTCTGACCACCTTAGGGTAAATGCTGTCTCTGAAGTGCCTGATCTGGTTTCTGATGCTTTCCCAGCATTTTCAAGATGAAAGAGCTGAGAATAAACCATGCACAGGGTTGGAGTGCAGCATCACACTACACTTACAGTTAGATTTATGAAGCTCATGGACTTGGTGGTTTTTCTACACCCATGGTCTTTGATGCTGATTTCAGTATTATCAGTAGATGTGGTGCTTCTCACTGATTTTTAAAACACACTGTGATGCTTAATATCTTTGTTTTGGTGGATAAGAAGAAAGTATGTCTGAGCGTACACCGTCTGTTGAACATTTCTCAGGATACAACAGGGGGACTTGTGGGGAGAATGCAAATACTGTCAAACAAGTGGATCTATTTTAACTGTGAAATGAAAATTACATTTGTAAAATAATGAATGAAGATCAGATAAGAAAGGTAACTGATATTAAATTAATAATCATTAAGATTTTAATTCACCATCACCAAATGCTAGATTAGTATGGATCTGGTGTTGTTTGCTCCGTACCATTCAATTTAGATTTATTGTTGTTTTAGCGATACTCGGGTGCACCACTTCTTTGCCTGTCACAGTCTCCGCAAATTAAGTCACCCACATCAGTTTCCCACAGGATTTAGTGAGACTATGGTGGGTGCACCTCGACCATGTAGTAGAAAGTAGTAGTTGCAATCTAAAACCTCACCACTAGAGGCCACTGAAAACTACACATGGCCCAGGAAACACACCTAAACCAGGAAATAACATCTCATAGATTGTTAATTGCAGGGGTTTTTCCATTTTTAGTCCATTTATGACATAAATGTATCTCTTTCTTACTCCCAGTTAACCATTTCGCAAAAAATGCTATCTCATTAGAAATTTGAATTATATCCGCTCTACAAGCATCCATTGGTTTCCATTCATTTTTATATTTGCACTTATGCTGCTTGAGTTGTAAAATCACAATGAACAACAAATCTGCTTTAATTATTGTCAACTACATTGTTGTTGTGGAAATTACTTTAGTACAGAAATTAATGGAAGCCACTAGCTGCCTGGAACTGCAGGAAAAATACATTTAAATATCTATAAATATATAACTCAAATTGACTAATTTGAAGTTATAAATTTCAGAAAGTATAAATAGATTTTTAGGAGATAAAACTTGTAATATTACAATTGTAAATATTACAAACAATATTCTTGGTTTTAACAAACCATAGAAAAGCCATTTTGTTCAGCTTTTGAAGTTGCACAGTTTGAAGAAATGTTTGGATAAACAAAACCACAATGGAAGTAGGGTAAAAAAGGACTATGTAGGAAAGAAGGAGAGATGGAAAACGGCACAAAGGAAAAGCCAAGAGAGAGGAGAATGGGCAAGAGGAAAGCAAGATGAGACGGAAGAGTAAAATGAATCACTTGCGACTCATTCATCCTTGGGGGAATAGTGATCGATAGACGGTTGGATGGATTAATGGGAAAGTAAAAGAAATACGACCAGGTAGGTGAACAAGGAAGCCCACACACACCTGCAGGGCCATTGATTGGTGCACCGTAAGTAGCTCTCGGCATGTGATTGGTCCCACTGTGTGAGAGGTACCCATTTACCTTGTGATGTGTATGCAGGTGTACGAGCATGTCCCCATGTGTGGTTGCAAACACTTTCCATGTTGTTAGGGCACGCTGTTTGTGCAGATAGCAGCCAAAGCTTGATAAGCACCCAGCGAAGGAGAGCGCCGCAGAGCAATTATTCTGAATGACTCAAAGGCGAGACCGAGAGAGGGAGGAGGGGAAGGAGAAACAGAGGGGTGCAGCACAGATGAAAGAAAGAGAAGACAGGGAGGAAGAGGGCAGGAGGGGAGTGAGATAAAGAGAGATAGAAGGCAAATGAGCAAGAGATGAGACGGAGAAAGACAGAAATGTAGTATTAGAAAGTGGAAGAGACAAGTTCAAATGGAATAAATGACAGAGGAAAGAGAAAAAGGGAGAAGAAGGACAAGGGCGAGTAAAACAGATAGGACCCATGTCTAACAAAGAAGAGAGATTAGTATGCCTGTCAGTTAAAATGATGAACTCTTCCTTCTGCATTTCACCTCGTCTCCCCTCCTTAGTCTTTCTCTCTTCCACCATCATCTGTTTTCTTCTGCTAATGTCTTCAGTCTTGTTTCCCGCTCTCTCTGTGTCTTTCTCGCTCTTCCTCTCTTTCCCCTTCTGTCAGTGCCCCTGATAGGAAGGTGAATCAGACCGTGAAGAAGGCAGTCGCTATGCACAGTGAAAAGAGCCGGGATCAAAACTTCAGGGAAAACTTCATACTTATCTTTATTTCCCAAATTGAAACTGCCAAGATCGGAAGTGTCAGAAGGTTGTTTGAGGAACCCAGAGAATGAGATATTTCATTACAGTCATGATGCCTTCTGTCAGTTTCACTTTCTGAAGAAAGACTTAAAGTGAAGACCCACAACAGCCTCTACTGGAAGTCTTTTAACAGCATCCTTCTTACAGCTGTGTTGTTGGAATAAATAATTTATCATTTGGATTTTAGATATGTTCTGTGAGCCCAGGAAAGACATTTATCTAAATAAGTTGTGCTAAAACAAATGTTTATTGATCATTTATTGACTGACAGAAAATGAATCAACAGTTCAAGAGTCTACAGCCATGCTAACGGATTTGTGATTGAACAATGGATTGTTTAGGAACAGCAATGCTAATATGCTGTTGTTTTTGAATGTAAAATGTTCACCACTTTAGTTTTGCACAGCCTGTACTCACACAGAAAACGTCAACATAGGTCAATCGTTGAAGGGCTTAAAACGACCGAATTTTATGTTATGAGCAGCCTCTTGTGGCCGTGTGAGGAACGGCATGTGTAGGCTATATAAAAAAACAGAAAATTCCTTTTTTGGAGGTGGTAGGGCGGCTGGATAGATGATTAGGCGACCTTCACCCAGGAAACTGGAGTTTGGTTTCTGTGTGAAACAAAAAGCCAACATCAGTTTTTGTTTTTTGTAATATTATTAGCATTAGCTAGCGTGTAAGCAATAATTTTGGTGGATTTTTTGCATTTTGTACTGTTTATTTTTAGTGTTTTAGATAGAGTTTTGTAGCATTTCATGTAGCCTTAGCTAGCTAGCATGCAGAGTGACAAGTAAAACCAAAATCAGATCAGATGGGCAACCCTGCCACAAACTTTTATCAAATGGGGGGTCTGTGGTGTAATTTGTGTCAGTTTAGGGTTCGTTGACGTCAAAAAGTTTGAGAAGAAAGTAGTAGGGACCATTAATGACCATGAGTGTTTCAAATTTCAACACACATCACTAAAAAAAAATGCTTTATATCATTGTAAATTGATATATGAATGAAATAATTTTCATTTTGACTGTTAGAGAAAACAGTACGCCACAGGAATTTTTGCAATTTTCTGACATGTTTAAAAATTAAACAATTCAGGCCCATAAATCAGGAACAGGAACATTTCCTTTGGTAATATTATTGACTCTCAGTCACGCTCGTAAAATATAATCAAAAACTTGTCTTAATCAGCTTATTTAAAGATGTTAACAGTCATTGCTACAGAATCATTAAAACAAGGGAAACCCCCTTCCTGTCTGAGGAAAAATAATTGGTTGGAGACTGAATCTGAGACCAAATGTCTTGTAAAAAGGATGTTGTTTTGTAAAACAGAAAAACTCTCACTGCAGCTTTTCGTCACTAAAGTGTTAAATTACTTAGTGCATTTTAATGCTGTTTGTTACACGACACTGAAAATTAAGTTTTTAATTAATGTAGTTAATACTGACTGTTGGCCACTTAGCACCCTTACAGCAACACATTTCAGACCATTGCTCAAGGGCTATTCATCACTGAAAGGCTTTTTTTTACTTTCCAGTCTCTCACAGTTTTCTTTGGATTTTCTGCCAAAATTAAAAACTATGATCAAATGTTTTATTTATGTGCCCAAAAGCTTCCAACATCTAAGGTGCTAGTGTATGTCAATGTATTTTGCATCTTCAGGCACCCAAAAATGCAGGGCAGTGTTTTCAAAGATTTTGGTCCTGTTGAGTTTTCACAAAGGTGGATTTTAACACAACACGTAAGGACAAAAGGTTCAATTCTCACTCGGACATCCATGTAATGTATGCATTCATATCACTGAACTAGCGATTTTGGATAAAAAAAAGAAGTGCCACCACAGCTGTTTTTTTTTAAGAGCTGCCCTGAGGAAATTACATCTGAGAAGTACAACAAGAATGTGTCACTTCGAGCTCTTTCTGTTACCATTCACATCAGAGACTGAAGCCATTCTCTCTCCTCCCTGCTTTGTTGTGTAGGTTTCCCCATCCTGTCTCTGCCTTGCAGCTTGTTCTCAGACAACATGCTCATTCCTATCTGTTTCCAGCACTGTCTCTCTGTCTCTCCTATCCATTTTTGTTTTTACTTCATTTGCTTTCAATGTGGTTGGCAGCATCTTTTTCAGTCAGGGCATATTCTGTCTCATTTTGCCAAATTCCTACCCGTCCTCTCTTCATCTCACATGATTTCTCCGTCCTTGTTTCACCCCATTATCCTCTGGGCTTTGTTTTTCTCTCTCTCTCGCTCATGTCTCTCTGTCCCTAGGTCCAGATCTCTTAGCTAATCTGGGTGTTACTTTCAACCAGAACCTGAAAGCAGTGA
>NW_024041150.1:55614894-55633113 GCF_014851395.1 Micropterus salmoides
TTTTTTTTTGCACATTTCTGAAAACATGATCAAACTACTTTCTTTTGTTGCATTTCTCAGCTATGTCTTCGCTTTAAAACACAGTTCAGCTCTGTTGTCTTCTTATACTTTCATCTGGATTAATCTGACTAATGTTCTAATAATCCAAACACTCAATGGAGAAGAAGATAAATGCACCCTTTGACATAACACCAGACACATTTATCCAAATTTCATGAACACAACTACTTCAAGTCAGGTCAGTCCACTCACCTGCTGAGCCAGCACTAGCAGCACAATGCACAGCGCTACTGCTGCTTTCCTTTGGATGAAGAAGCCTTTCTCCTGCATCTTTACGCTCTGTGCCACAGACACACAGTTGTTTCTTAGTGACCTGTGGCTCTTCAGTCTTGAGTATGTCTGATCTTGATCAGCAAGGTTGCCTGATCTCCAATACTTTCTGGAGAACTTAACCAGCTCAGTCTACTTTTCTGGACAACTATCAGTGTAAGTAGTGAGTGAGGAGTCAGGTTCAGTCAGGTTTTGATTAGTCGCAGGGTTGCTGGAAGTCTCTTCAAGTCAGTCTGACTCAGCGAAGCTGTGGCACCGGCTCTCCTTTATATAGACAGGCCATGATCCCAGGAGAGAGAAAGCAAGAAGGAGGGAGAGAGAGTCATAGTCCATGCTGTGTCGTCCACCTCTTTCTTTATCTCTCTTTTCTGACCCAAATGTTTTTTTCCTTTTTTCTTTTCCTAGTTTTTTTTTTTTTTTTTTTACAGAAAATCAGTAATTTCCCTAAATGAGGCCATCCAACTTCCTCAATCTGACTCTTTTTTGGGGGGGGTCATTCTCTCACACACTACTCTCTCTCTCTCTTCTTTTTTTACATGTATACATAGGCCTACTGATAACGTGAGCACAGGTGACCGTAACATAAAGGAAAGTCAACAGAGACACAGCTGAGAGGCAAAGACCTTATTGGAGACGTGTGTGTCTGTGTGTGTGTGTTTCATGTTTTTATATCCCGGTGGCGGCTTTAACCTTGATGCACACTAACTATGGGGACCCGTGTCACCGTGGGGACAAAGGTTGAGGTCCTATTTGTAGAGACTGTTTGAGGGTTAAGACTTGGTTTTAAGGTTCAGGGTACAATTAGGATAAAGTTAGGGTTAGGCATGTAGTTGTGATGGTTAAGGCTAGGGTACGGGGACAGGGGGATCCATTATGTCAATGAGATGTCCCCACAGGGATAGAGGAACAAACATGTGTGCATGTGAATGAACCTGCAGTAAGATAAGGCTTTTATAAATGTGCAGTGTCAGTGTGTTGCACTGTATCTTTGACGACTGATGTCCCTGACCCAGCGCAATCTTACTGTTGTCACTTATACAACATAGACGGACTGTTTTAACGCAGCAGGTGTGGTTTACATAAGCATGTACACAGTTCACATGACCCCGGCACGTGACTTATATGTGTGCTCCATATATTTGAATGTCAGGCTGTAGTTATTCCACATTTGCCTTGCTACAGAAGATGAGGGTAAAGGTCATGAACTGGCCAAGCATGCCTCCAGACCTAAACCTTATTGAGCATCTGTGGGGCATCCTCAAACGGAAGGTGGAGGAGCGCAAGGTCTTTAACATCCACCAGTGCCGTGATGTCATCATAGAGGAGTGGAAGAGGACTCCAGTGGCAACCTGTGAAGCTCTGGTGAACTTCATGCCCAAGAGGGTTATAAGGCAGTGCTGGAAAATAATGGTGGCCACACAAAATAGTGACACTTTGTGCCCAATCTGGACATTTTCACTTAGGGCTGTTCTCACTTTTGTTGCCAGCGGTTTAGACATTAATGGCTGTGTGATGTGTTATTTTGAGGGGACAGCAAATTTACACTGTTATACAAGCTGTACACTCACTACTTTACATTGGAGCAAAGTGTCATTTCTTCAGTGTTGTCACATGAAAAGATATAATCAAATATTTACAAAAATGTGAGGGGTGCACTCACTTTTGTGAGATACTGTATAACTGATTTCTGTGGAAGTGTTGATTTCAGAGTTGGTTTTGGCCCAGGCAAACATTTTATCATTCTGGGCAGAGTAGACATCTGTGGGATCAAAACACCACTGAAGATGCCAGGAGCTGTTTAGATTTTTTTATACGACTGAATCCTGGAGTAATTACTGGGGTCACAAATGATGCTACTTTCTTTAAATCGCACACTCAGAGTTGCAGTAAGATAAATGTATGTAACTCCTCTACACCAGTTCATTCTGGTCCTTTCAGAGCGGTGGACAGGCACAGGGCAGCGCCTGGGGACCAAGTCCAGTCCTAAAGCCAGACATTAGTTAAGGTCAATGGAAAGTTTTCCTTATCTTAACTCTGCAAAGAGTCAATAGGTTATGGCTTTTCCTAAATATACATGAGATCTGCCAAGTTGCACGTGTCTGGAGATTTTCAACTTTCACAACGGGCTAAGTATTCAAAAACCATCCATTGCATGTTTTTTTTTTACATTTTACGTAAAAGTGCTGTTTCATGGATTATCTGCATGATGAACTTCCCAGTTGAGGCCAGCTGTTCAAGACGGTTTTATAATGTTTATAAATATTTTGCCACAAAGCAAAGTAATTGTTTTCTGTGTTTCCACTTTCTACATGCAGCACAGGGCCCAGGCTGGATTCAAACCCAGGCCGCTGCATTAAAGACTCAGCCTTTACACATGCCACTTGCTCCACCAAGTGAGCTACCAGCATCAGATCCCTGCATTTGAGTTTGATGTGAAGTTGTGTCTTGCAAATATATAGAATAGCATCTACTTTTTCAGGCTTATTGTGTTGAGTGAACCTGGAGTTTATAAAAAACAGGAGCCCGTATGCACATGACTGGATCCCGTCAACTGGGTTAGTAAGACAAAGGTGAGAGTGCCAACATTTTTACATGACATTCAAAGTAGAACTTCTATTCCAGTAATGTAGTTTTGAAAGGCTTTCCGCTTCATGTGTCAAAAGGTCATAAAAATCTGCCTTTCTATAAAACATAAATTAAGAGATTTTCAATTTCCATAGCTAGAAGCTATGGTTATACCACAGCAACGTTCATTTTCCCATAGCCAGTTTTCATCCAGATTAATGCATTTAGGTATTTGAAGGCAAATCAGGTCAGCCTGGAAGAGACAAGGATGTTATCATCCAAAGAGAGTCCCGGCCAAGACAGAGAAGCTGGATGTTAAAAACAGGCTTATGACAAAAGTATGTTTATACACTTGCTGAAATGTAAGAACAAGTGAAAAGGATTAGAGGAAAAGTGCAGTTGATTTAATCAAGGACCACAGAGGATCACAGATGGATGTAATGGAAAATTCCTGTTCTGATTCCTGTAATGTTGTTCATCACTGACGTACTCCAGAGGAGCATGAGACTGACAGGAACCCTGCATTACATAAAGTCAGAACAGCTGCATGATATATTATAACCAAGCATGACTCATCAGAGTGAAACTGCAGGGATGTAGAGAACTCGTGAAGAAGAAGACGACGAGCTAAGACAAGATATTAAATGTGTATAGCTGGAGGGACAAATGTGAAAACAAGATATAGTGGCACATCTGTAACACCTAAGCACTAAAAGTGCAAAAGTGACATTTTAAAGAGCATTACCTCATTAGTTACAGAGCATAATTTTTAGACAATTTTGACTAATGCTGGGTTCAGACAACAGAATGTGAGACTACAGAAGTCTGACACAACACACGCAGAGAACAAAAATGGGCAGCGGGCACGAATATTGATGTTTTATCTTGTGTAATGGTATCATAATGGCCCGCAACCGATGCCACAACTGGGACGTCTCACTACATCCAAAAAGACAGAAAAAAAAGACGAGCATGTCAGACTTTTTTGGCCTCATGTTCTGTGATGCTGACCATAGATCTTTCATACACAACTGTGAACGTGGTGAAGCAAAGAAGGAATGATTTTGTTGCTGGTGCTGCCAGGTGGGCCGGTAAAACAGAGGGAAGGTCTCACTTGGTTTTATGTTCTCTGTTTGGGCTTCTGCTAACACAAGACAAGCCAGTATCGTACACAGCGTTTCGAGGCCGTTGATTGTTTACATTGTTGTTCCTTGAAGTCGGCCCCTGGCACCTCATTCCCAATGACATCACACAGGTCAAAGATGGTAATCTTTGATTGGTAGGGGACCGACGTGTGGTCTGTCATGTTGTTTTCATCTCTAAAAATATCTAAATAATTTAATTTTGTGCAATTTAGATGCATGAAAATATAATATTTAAAATAGTAACTTGACTATTTTTATCAGCCACTTTAAAGTTCCTAAAATATTAAATACAATTTCTTCTCTGACAGCATACTGAATCTTGGAGCACAGTGTCAGCTAAATGTTTAACCTTGATTGCCTTTAATCATAACTGTGGAACAGTGGACTTTTACCATTGCTGCTATTGAACTCTATTTTCCAGCTCAGCCACAGGCTTCCTCTTGACTCTTTATACTTGGCATGATGCATGAGGACAAATCCAACTTAAGGTCAAATATTTAGATTTGCTGTATTTTTAAATGCGATATACAATGTTTTTATTTCCAATTGCTATTTTGTGATATGTGTTTAACTGAAATGTTTACTCGTTGTCTTTTCAGAACAGTGTCCACTTTTACAGTATCCATCTGTGTGGTGAGGAATCATAAAGCACACAGACAAGAGAGAAATGTTGACTGGCTTTTATAGTGGCAATCAATTGTAGTTGATTACTTTCACACCAAGTTCGTCTTGTTCTTAGGCAGCTATGTCATTTAATCTTTGAATTGCTCTTTGCTACCTGGCACATTTTCTAAGGAATCCAAGGAAGGTTAAAATCAAGGGCAACTGGACTTGGTTGAAGATCCTCGAAGACGTTTCACCTCTCATCTAAGAGACTTCTTCAGTTCTGTCTGACTGGCGGGGAATCCCAGCTATTTAACCTCTGTGGGGTCTGTCAACACATTCTCATCTCAATGCGTCATAACTGACGCTTTCAGACAGCGTGACAAAGCGTAAGGATTTTACACTAAAGGTACTCTTCAGCGTCCGTATGAAACGTGCCAAATCCGTACTGCCAGCAAGATCCGTTCTGCACATGCGCAAAAGTGGTTCTGTCAGTCAAAGAAGGTTACCGCAAATCTGTCTCTTCAAAAATGATCCAACTAAATCTTTCTTCACTGTTCTTCATGATCTAAAAGGAACATAATTTAGATATGAAAAACCTTATTCAACAGTACAATTTAATTGACAACAGTCTAAACATGTAGCAACACAGAGGAGGCTAACCCTAGCTGCTAGCACATCGTCTGATGTGCACAGCTGTAGGGTTAGCCAGTCGACATGCATACAATCGCTGACTTAGACACCCCTGTGATGGTTAGGGTTAGGGAAAGGTGCTTTGGGAAGCTGTCAATGCCTTTTATACTAATGCAGCTAGCTAGCTACCTAGCTAGCTATGCTAGCTCTAGTAGCTAGCTACCTAGCTAGGGTTAGTGTTAGTAGCTAAGTACCTAGCTAGCTACTAGCGCTTCCGGTTATTCAGATGCACCCGAAGGTGTCTCATGACACTGAAGGGTACCGTTTGCATCAAATAACGCTTTGTCAGTTTTTCTGAAATCGTCAGTATTTGACGCCCTGAGATGAGAACAGGCAACAACACATGAATAATTATGAACAGGCACAATTGTGGTAACCTTTTTGGCAGACAGGACCATTTTTGCGCATGTGCAGACCGGATCTTGCTGGTGGTATGGATTTGGCACTGACAGGGTCATTATTAAGATTATTGATACTGTTGGTTCGTTAGTGCTCCAGGATTTTCTCCGCAGTTCAAAGAGCAAAAGAAAGAAAAAAGATGGACATTTCAAATGCCATTTGAATGGTAGAAATCTGTTAAGCTATTGTGGAGATATCAATGTCTAAAGTGAAGTAAATGTCTTGCCCACATATTTCAGGTATTCAAGGAGTTTTAGTTGGGTGTTTTCAAACCAAGAACTTTGCTGAGAACACTTTGAAAGGTCTTTAATTAAGCTTGAGAACACAGGATCCTGTTTGTACTGAATAAACTGTTTATTTGATACACATAATACATCCTGTAAACTGCTTTTGTGAATTTTATTTTATTTTTTTTTTACAAATGAGCATATCATCTACAAAGCAGTTAGTAACATGTTTGATACATGCACTTAGACAAAGGTCTCCATTATAATGTATGTTTATTGTTTCCTGTGGGGGAGTTTATAATTGTTGGAACAGTCAGTTGGAGAGAGCAGGAATTCAGTAAGTTGCCAAAGGTCTCTTCAGCAGGATTGAGGCTAAAGGTTCAGCCTTTATGGACGGACAGTGCCAGTTTCATTTCTAGCACAGTCAGTCCACAGCCCTCTGGTCAGGAAAAAAAGCCATGTGACCACTGATTGTACTGAAGTAAGAGGGCATGATTCCCTTGGACAAATGAATCGAAGGATGCAGACATGACCTCATCCTCTATCTCGTTCTTACATTTCATTCCACTTGTGGACTGTGCAGAGTGATGTTCACAGAAATGGGTTAACCAGAAAGACCTATAAATGGAGACAGACGTTGACTCAAAGCCAATATTTCGCTGATAGTGGATGTGGAGACAGTTCACCTCTGGCAGCGCTTATCTCTTATCTCTCTTAAAAAAGCAATCTGACGTACTATAGATTGTAACTGAAATATATAGTTTTACAATAATTTTACCTGGAAACAATGGTTATTTGTAAAGGCTATGATTACGATATACTTATGAATGTAAGTTTTAAAGGTTCAGTGCGTTGTGGTGGCAGCCCGGCTGACGGTGAGTGTCCACCTCCTCTGCCTGCCAAACCTGCCAGTATTTCAACCCCGGTTCTCCACACAATTTCTGCTTGATCGTCGTTGTTCCTGACCTGGTACCATTGCTTGCCTCAAGCCTTTTGCTCTTGCCACATCTCTGTTCCCTGTTACTAACCCTGTCTGTCTGTCTGCCTTTCCCCAGGTCCAATCACCTCCGTTGAGTCAGCTGGGCTTGCCTGCCTGCCCTCTCCTCTCAGGCTTCTCCGCGCCCTCTTGGTTCTCCCTCGTGACTCCCAGTTAGCCTGCCAATACACTCCACCCGTCCTCTCTCTTCCTCGGCCCAGCCTCCTCGGTCCCACTTTCTCATCGGCCCCCGGTGCTCCTCGGCTCCCTTGCCTCAGCCCCCTCTGCCCTACTTGCTCCTCAGTCCAACGTACCCGTGTTCCACCAACATCCACCCTCCCTCACCCCCACTTCCTCAACCACCTTTTCCCTCAATAATCCTCTTTCACCTGAGCGCTGCTTTTGGGTCCTCTCTGTCCAACACACACAACATGTGTAATATTTAAGAGGATCTAATGCAATATAACATCCATAACTATGTTTTCAGTGGTGTATAAAGACCTTAGTACCTTAGAATGAGACATTTCTATCTACATGCACCGCCGGTCCTCTTACTCGGAAGTCGCCATGTAAAAGAGGACCATAGTTGAAAGTTTTCACAGCCTTTTTGTTGTATTTAGAAATTAAACTACTGTAATATACAACCTCATGAGGAAAAAGTACACAGTTTGGGTTTTTACTGCTGGATTTACAATTGCCATTAGAATTAATACATTTACTATAAAGCACTTCTTTTGTCTGAGGAGCAAGTGAATGCACAGTGAGCTTTTGGTTGCAATTTGCAACCCTCACCACTAGATGCCACTAAAACTTATACACTGGACCTTTTAGAGGGGACATGTGGAGTTGTCTTGAAACAAACAAAAGTTTTGTTTGTATTTAGTGTTACTCACCAAGACGGATTTTGCTCCCTTTAGGTCTACAAACAAGTTGAGTACATTCCCTTCCTCATAAAATATTTGCAACGACACACATTGTTTACATCCATGCATACTAGCTTGCAGTCTTCTTTCCTGCCTTTGCTGGCACATTGCAGCAGATCTTGGTGTGTTTGATCAGTGGAAAATTATGAAATGTCTGCTGCCTAGCTGGTGATCTAATGTAGCTGGCGGGTTAACCACCTAAGCTACAAACATGCTAGAGCTAGTCAGTCTCATATCAGTTAACAAACTAGCTAGCCTGGTTGCTAAGAGGTATTTGGTTTTTCTCTGGCTATGCCCAGTAATGGTTTATTCCAGCCAATGAGGTGTCTGCCACCCAAGCAGCTGTCTTTTTAAAGAACTCAGTTTTTGGTTTCTTTTCCTCTGCTTTATAGCTGTTTGTGTGCTGCTTCAACTTTGTTGACTCTGAAGGTCTGTTGACTGTTCTTTGTTTGTGTGATCTGGCAAATTGTCAGCTGTCGCTTAGATGATCAGAAATGAGGTTCATTGGTAATTGATGTAAACAGGCAGCTCCTTTCTCACAGTGGGACAATATTTGACTGTCATTTATTCGAATATTGAAGTGTATAAGGTTTTTTTGGCCTTCTGATTCAATCGAGAAGACAAAGGTCATATTGATTGTCAAGGGTGAAAACTGGGCTAACCACCTTGCATTTCTGCCTGTAACGTCTTTTAAAATGAGGTTTAGCTGAAGTGTTTACTATAATCTCTGCATTCTAAATGTCACATGCTGGATGTTTTAAGTACGTTAGCATCCAAAAAACAGGTAGGCTATGTAGCGCTGAAATGAGTAGCTGATTAGCTCAAAATTTATCAACAGTTTTAAGATATAATACAGAAATTCAGACAAACATTCACAGGTTCCAGCTTATCAAATGAGAGGATTCGCTGCTTTTCTGCTTATATGATTTTTTAATAAACTGCTAGAGGCTGCATGTTTCTCAACATAGTATAGTGCACAGTTTATAAACACGGACACACAATAAAAGGCAAACATTTGTGTCTGTGTGACTGTCTGACTGACTCATTTCTCACACACACACACACACACACACACACACACACACACACACACACACACACACACACACACACACACGGACACCTTATCCACACAAGGTTCAGTAATTTTTCTGTAATGATTGAACTTTATGGCTCTCTGTCAAGTGGGATTTGTAACAGGTCACTTCTTCCCTGTGTGACACATCCCTGTGTGACGTTTATGGGAATCAGTCGTGCTAAAATGTGCTTCTGTGTGTGTGTGATTTCAGAAATTTACAACATCTGTCAGAGGACATTAGGATGAGAAGGACAAAACACTCACCATGCACAGACACGAAATCCCTTGAGGAAATAGACTGGGAGGTTGTGAAAAACTGACGATTTCCAGTCACTCTATAAACAAAAGTTACGGTAACAGATCAGTACAGAAGCTCCTTGGGCAAAATTAGAATAATATACATGACTGTGCCTGAATTAAACATTTATTTCTTACAAATCTCCCCATAAAACAAACTTTTACTGCTATGCCAGTGAGGTTTTATGTGACCAGATGTTAACCCACATGTACCATGTTTTCATTTGATTATTTTAAAGCTCTTAAACAAGTTGCAATTTAAAATTTTTTTTTTAAGAAAACATAATTTCATCTCTGTACATTCTGGTAGAAAATAGGGAGTGGACTGCCCGTACTTTCTGTGCTATCAGACAGATTCCCAAAATTAGGCATCTGCAGTTATCAGAACCATATTAATGCCCAAAATCACAACAATGAATACTTCAGTGATAACACAGTTTTACATAAATTTACATTAAGTGATCTATCTCAGGTGTGTTGACTTTCTTAAAGGGAGTTTTCAAAGCCAAAAATGTGCTCACATGAGTCACAGGGGCATTTATCAACAAACTTATGAAGATATAACCAAGGTCATTGTGTCTCAGGGAAGCAAAAATCTCAGTTGCTTCCTGTTGAATTATTGTTGTACTACTTTGTGGTGCAACATATACAGGTGCTGGTCATATATATATATCATCGAAAAGTTGATTTATCTCAGTAATTCCATTCAAACAGTGAAACTTGGATATTATATTCATTCATTACACACAGACTGATATATTTCAAATGTTTATTTCATTTAATTGTGATGATTAAAACTGACATCTAATAGAAATCCCAAATTCAGTATCTCAGAAAATGTGAATATTACTTAAGACCAATACAAAGAAAGTGTTGGCCAAAAGTATGAACATGAAAAGTATGAGCATGTACAGCACTCAATACTTAGTTGGGGCTCCTTTTGCCTGAATTACTGCAGTAATGCGGCGGCATGGAGTCAATCAGTCTGTGACACTGCTCAGGTGTTATGAGAGCCCAGGTTGCTCTGATAGTGGCCTTCAGCTCTTCCGCATTGTTGGGTCTGGCGTATTGCATCTTCCTCCTCACAATACCCATAGATTTTCTATAGGGTTAAGGTCAGGCGAGTTTGCTGGCCAATTAGAACAGGGATACCATGTTTTTTTGTTTCACAATCCTCTCCAGGGTTATTCCTATTGCTTGTACACTTTTTTCTACCACATCTTTTCCTTCCCGTCGCCTCTCTATCAATGTGCTTGGACACAGAGCTCTGTGAACAGCCAGCCTCTTTAGCAATGACCTTTTGTGTCTTGCCCTCCTTGTGCAAGGTGCCAATGGTCGTCTTTTAGACAGCTGTCAAGTCAGCAGTCTTCCCCATGATTGTGTAGCCTACAGAACTAGACTGAGAGACCATTTAAAGGCCTTTGCAGGTGTTTTGAGTTAATCAGCTGATTAGAGTGTGGCACCAGGTGTCTTCAATATTGAACCTTTTCAGAATATTCAAATTTTCTGAGATATTTTGGTGTTTCATTAGATGGCAGTAATAATCATCAAAATTAAAAGGAATGAACACTTGAAATATATCAGTCTGTGTGGAAAGAATGTATACATTATACAAGTTTCACTTTTTGAATGGAATTACTGAAATAAATCAACTTTTTGTTCTAATTATATGACCAGCACTTGTAGGTGGTTTACTGTACAGTTATTAGGATGTGCTCTTTCCTGAAATCTGGTCAGAAAGCAACATCATAGTTCACTGCAGTTTGTACCGGAGAATGAACCAGGCAAAAAGTAAAGCACAGTAGAGAAAGAAACACTTCACATCAGCATCAGCTGCCAAAATTAAAAACTTCACCTTAAGTGGCCAAATATAGGATAAAGAATGCTGTTAATAGATCATATTTCAAATAACAAAATACAAGTGAGTGCACAGAAGAAAAATCTAAATCAAATCTGTGTTTGGCACAACCACCCTTTGCCTTAAAAACAGCATCAACTCTTCTAGGTACATTTGCGCAGACACTCACTCTTGCATCTTTCTCCAGCCCTTCGGCAAACAATCTGCCTTCTGCTGCAGCCAAATATTTAATATTTTGACTCATCAGTCCAGAGCACCAGCTGCCATTTTTCTGCACCCAATTCCTGTTTCCATGCATAGTTGAGTCGTGTGGCCTTTTTTACATGTCGGAGGTATGGCTTTTAGCCGCAAATCTCACATGACGGCCACTTCTGACAAGACTTCTCCGGACAGTAGAGGGAGTACCAGGGTCCCACTGTTTTCTGCAGCTCTGTGCTAATGACACTGCTGGAAGGGAAGTAAGCATGATGTGTCTCTCATCTGCTGCAGTAAGTTTCTTTGGTCGACTACTGCGTATATATGCCTGTTTCTTTGTGCTTTATGTTAACAGCATTCTTAATTTTACAGCATTTCTTCCACACCTGCTCAAAACCTTTGCACAGTAATGTATGTGCATTTATGTGTCAGAGCCAAATAGGCCACAGGTTATCATGACTCATGACTGCCTGTTTGTGTGTCTATCGGCATGACTGTGTTTATGCACATCCATGTTGAGGTGTGTATGTATCTCTGTCGGCAAACTGTAAAACCATCTCTTCCACTCTGTGTCCCACTTACAGTGCCCGTCTGATATAGAGCAAAGTGCATTTTATTACACAATGACACTAAAGCTGCTGAATGACAATTCACAATTTACATATACTAAGTGACCACAAACATTTGTGGGAATCATTTGTAGTTTTAGGGCACACATGAAGTACATGGAATAATTTATTCAAATTGATACTCATATGAACTCTTGGGTGACAGGTGTGCTATAAATTTCTGAGCAACCATATCAGCCAGTCCAGCAGAGTCAGGCAGCAGGTGAAGTGTTGGTCTGATGTGGTATTATGGATTGATTAATCTTAAAGTAAAATAATTGCTTTTTTTTTTTTTACTTGTTTGAAAACAATAAAACAAATGTGAAAACAAACCAGGTTCCTCAGCTGGATTTAGGGTTGGTGTGTGCTTGTGAAAACATTATGAGACAAGACAAGAGCGCCATCTGTTGGATTCAATGCAAAATGCACTTTCCTGAACATTTCTGTACAAATTCACTCCAAAATGAAAGCTGCTATTTTACAATTTGTGCAGGAATCTCTTACAAAATGGCTGATTCCATAACAGAAACAGTGTTAATAATTCAGTTATTTTAGATTATTCTTAATAAGTTATATTTATAGTTACATGAACAATCTCGTCCTGACAAACATTTAATTCAGCTTATTTGATGAGCTAAACTAATTGTGTATTTTGTAGCCTTCTTTTCCTTGTGTTTTATCTGTTAGTAGCAACTGACATGTGTATTTCACATTTATTTTATTATTGGTGCATATTAGTAGCAGTTTTTCTTTATTTCCTTTTGTTTGTTGTGTGTGTGTTCATGAGTAAGATTATTTCTCCCCTAATTGATCAAATCTAATTACTTTTTATTTCTTTAATGCATTAAGTTTTTTTTGTATTTGTTTTGTTCTGTGCAAATAAACTATATTCTTCATTATAGCACTATATAATGCTTGCATTTACATTCATAAAGCACTGCACAGATGTTTTTCCATTTCCTCTCTACCTTGTATATACATATATTCCCAACTGCACTTCCTGTATCGACAATACAATAGGGCCACTGCAATTCAGCAAATCTGCAATATCTCGGCTGCTAATAAGTTTTTTTTTTTGTTTTAACAGATTATAGTAATATACAAACTAATTTATTTGTATATTCAGAACCTTAGTAAAGTTTAGTTCAAACTCTTATAGTTTTCTTATTTGTTTGCTTTGTTATTTGGGAATGCGCCGTAAGAAAGGCACTCACTTTCATTGTACAATGACAAAGGAAACTGAATCAGAACAGTATAGTAGCAGTAAAATCACAGGATTGTTTCCTGGTGGCATTCAAACAGAGATACTGGCATCTTTGCAGGAACTGACATGTTGGTATAATTGCGAAGAATTTATGTACCATGACAGTGTTTTCCTGGTGCTGGTGAAATGATGTAAGTAGAAATTAATCTGAGCAGATTTAAGGTAGCCTGCTTCTCTTTTTTAAAGATTGCAGACATTATGGTCAGGATTTTGTCAACGAGATGGAAGAGAAGAGCAAAACCACTTTTATGTGTTTACACCAAGATTAAGCCAGCAGCTGCCCAGCGGTTAGTCCAGCACGACTCCCAATCAAACAACAAATCATCGAACTACATCGAAAGTAAATTTCCAAAAATGTCTACCATTACTTTAAATATTTCTACTGACAATAACAAAAAAAAAAAAACACCACAAGGTCCACTCAGCTTTCTGGAGCTCATTATCATACCACATGATCTTCTTGGGTCCACGTTTGCTTAAATCTTGAGATTTAAAGTCCAATCTTGAGCTCAGAAATGACAAATAACTCAACAGAATACATTTTTTAACAACACTGACAATAAATTTGTTTTTAGAAAACATGCATTTTATTTTATTATTCATTTTCACTGGTAATAAAAATTGCATTACTCCCACAACTACAACTCCTCCATTTGATTTCATTAACAATCAACAATGTTAACATTTCTTAATACCTTTTTCTTCATTTTGTTTCATTCAAAAGGCCCTTACAGTTACATCCAGCATGGTCAACCCCTCGTTCTTTAAAATAGTTTTTTTTTTTTTTAGCAGTGTTAATTTCTTACAGAGGAACAGTGCAAACAGATTTTTTTTTTTAACCACAAATACAGGTTTTTTTGCTGGTTCAGAATTGCAGCACTGATGTGAAACACAGATCAGATTTTTTTTAAAAGAATACAGAAAAACAAAACAAATGAATACACAGACAGACAGAAAATACTCCATAGACTGCTGCAGTTTCAGGTTAGATACTAAAGATGGATTCTAAATGTGTTTTTCTTCAATTCGCTCAGATTAATATTACAAAAAAACCAGTGGTTACTCCTGGAGTTGGACCAGTTTTCTTGATGTTCAATCAGTTTTATCAAGTTACTGTAGGAGTTAAATAGATTTTGTAAGTTACCCTGGAAGTTAGGTTCTGCTTTGTAAAATTACCACTTAAAGTTAGTTAGTTGCCCTCAAGTAGCTTAAAATGCTTCCAAATTTACCAGCTCCCTTGGATCTCGGTAGGAAAACTACATTCATGAATATAGCAACCAGCACATTCACCTATCTGCACAGTGCTTTAAACAATTATTCCAAAAACAACCCCAAATAAATCAGTAAATAGACAGCCTCTTGTCTGCACAGCCGTGGTTCTGCACAGGCCAGAGTTGCATTCAGCAGCTGCCTCTTAAAGTGCATTTACAGGGATGGTGAAGATCTGTAACCACAACTTCCTCCTTCCAGTCTCAAGCTCGTTATGGTTAGCCGCCAAGCTGTAGATCAAACAAATGTCCCATCATAGTCTCTTTTCTCAGTGCTCGGCATCTTCAAGTCATTCAAGTCTGCTCCCCGAGGCTTTAGCGGCACGTGCACGACTCGGCCACCATGTCCTCCAGCTCTCTGTACTCCACTTTTTTCTTGTGCACTACCAGCACGCTCATGGGCATGTACTTGAAGGGCACGCAGGACGGAAGAGGAACGTCCCCGATGCCCAGGTCGTTGATGACTGTCTGGATGATGGCGTGGTTAGGGGAGTGGTAGCCGTAGTGGAGCACCCTCGGGCAGTTGCCCTGGCAAAAGCGGGGTTGTACAATGGCGGAGCAATGAAGTAGTGACCCCAGCCCAGCTTTTCGAAGGAGAGGCGAAACGAGTGGAGCTTGCAGCGGTTCTTGGGCATGCTGGTTTTGCGTTTGTAGTTGGGGATATCGGAGATATCGGAGATGATGGAGGCAGACGGGGAGGAGGCAAAAGAGGAAGAGGAAGTTGGCGCGTTTTTTAGAGCATCCAGTGAGAGATCTCTGGCCTCTGAATAAGTGGGGTCTTTGGAGCGCCGGCGCCGGCGAGCTGAAGGATGCCACTGCCCATTTGCCTCATGAGGTTTTCCCCTTCAGCCCCAAGCAGGTCCCCCATCCAGTCCTTCACTTCCCGTTCCTCCTCCAGGTATAAAAGAAGAGACGGGACTTCGAGATCAGGTTCACCTCTCCATACTTTTCTTCCTTGAAGACGAGTCCACCACCACAAGAGGCTGCTGTCCTCTTCAGCATTGCCCGGCTGTGTGCACCAGTACAGGACAGTGAGGGTCAGGTGGCCCCCCACTCCCTGCTGGACGTGCGCGGTGATGTCCGTCTCTGTCCACCGCTCGTGCGCCTCCATGGTGACGAGACTCTCTGTTCCCAGCGAGGTGATCTGAGCCCTGCAGCGGGGCAGCTCGAGGACCTGGGTGGTGCTCGAGGTTGTGGGGGAAGAAGGGGATGAAGAACGGAGGTGGATGAACGAGGCCCTGATGAGCTGCTCTGAAGGAAGTGTGTCGAGGTTGTACTCTACTGTGAAGCTGCAGTGGTGGTCTGGAGGAGAGACAGAGGCACAGAAGAAGAGAAAGCATTTACCAGGCAGGGAGTGTCTAACAGCAGATGGTAAAAGCAGCCTTAATGTTGCTTCATAAGAACAATCTCCATATTTATTACAAAATAAATAACTTTCATGCTAACAGTCAGTGTAGATGAGACTGTGATCTCTTTTTATGGAACTCTTGACAAAAATATGACGTTTGCATGATGCTGATCTTAGCTTTGGACTCACAGCCTCCGATTCAGTAGTGATGGGGAAAGTTTTAAGGGAAACTCTGGTCCAGATCCAAAAGCACGTTGCTTAGAGCTGTCAGATCTGGACTGGGTTGTCCCAGAGAAGCTGAAGTTTCTTTAAAACATAGTTGCAGATTTGTGAAACCTTTATTGTATTTGTGAAAATTTGTTTTTTTTTTTACACAGGTAGACCACATAAATTGGCCCTTTTCTGATTATCACAAATAGAATAAAAAAGGTCTAATTCACATTTGACGGCTTTATAAGCATAGTGGTTTTCTCATCTGGACATGGTTTAACTTCAGCATTGTAAAATTTGTAAACTCACCTGTGAGGTGAAGGGGAGCCTACTGTGAACGCATTTAAAATTATTTATATTGGAAATCATACGTTCTCATTGCACTTTTCATACAGAGCAGGTATAGATAGTATTTTTTTGAAATAATATTGAAAAAGACAACACTTGGCAACAGAAGCATGGAGAAACTCCTCTAAAGATGCCATTCATGAACTTAAATGTGTATTATATCTTGGGTCATTTTGGACCAGCTTTTTCTCTGGGCTGGCCGAATGGTGCCCAAATAATACGACATCCCAATCTTCACTCATCAAGCTCCTTGTCCCCAGAAATTGTATGAGTAACCTGGTAGGTGCAGATACTTGGAGTTAATTAGCTCCTGTGACAAAAATATACATCTCACCACTTGACGCTGGCAGGTAGCGCACCGAGGACGCCGACGGTCTGAGCAGACGGACCGTGTTGGAGCCGAACTTTCGGTGCTGTTTGGGCCTGCCGTCCGGTTCGGCTGCGCTCTTGTATAAACTCAACATAAACTGCAAGTTCTGGTCCGCTTTCTGCTCGTCCGTCAGCGGCCGGTGGTGCGCCCCTCTGAGCTTTGCGCTCTGATGACTCCGGCGGCTGCGCCTCACCGTGGGCTGATGGGAGGCCATTTTCTCCCCGGCTTTAACTCCGGTGGGTTGAACACAACAGGAAGATAAAAGAGGACAGGACGCAGACGTGCAGTAAGCTGTGTTTGGTGTAGGTCGCCCTCATGTTTGTTATAAAACCTCTGGTGCTAGCGAGCTCCACCATCGAGGTTATAGTTGGCAACCATCTGCACGGCCGAGGGCGCGATTTACAGGCTCACCTGAACACTGGCCATTTTAGACTTGACGATCAACTTTTCGAAATTGACGTTGACCCCAATTAACCCCCCGGGTGTGCACGATCTTCCAACAGCAGCGTATACGGAAGCCACGTGATTGGTGCGGTGTGGAACTGACAAAATGGTCCTTTTTGGGATTTCTTTATTGCACAAAATAGTATATGTAAATTTGCTTCATACATATCACTATATTATTTCTCACTGTTAAATAATTTACACGTAGTAATGTTAGTTTTCCCATATTTTGACGGAATCTTTCTCAAGTCTCTACACATTGTGCAACACTATTCTTGATACATTAGGTCTAAAATGTACATTTATACTCAAAGTTTCATTATCAATGTATTTTTTATGTAATGTGATGAATATGTATAAAACTTTGCACAATGAATTTATAAATGCCAACCACCAGTGAAAAGGCTTTAAATAAATAACCTACATCTGAATCTAGAGGCAAAATACCTTAATCAAAGTAAGCTCAAGATATAATGTGTACTAAGCAAACCTAAGTTTATACATGTTGTCACATGAAAACCTTTAAATAACAATTTCTGTGATTATCATGCATCAGCTTGGGTTGACATATTTCCCTCACTTTTGAAATGTCTGCAAATAAAAAGTATTTTGGCCAAAATAAGCAGTAAACCTAATGCTCTTAGTTGCCATCAAAGTTTCAAGGATGCAGTTGACTTAATTACAGTTTTTCCTCAATTGTTTACACACATTTTCTGAAAGCATGCCTATATTCTCAGAACTCTACACACAAATCAAAACACACACACACGACAAAACCACTCAATTCTCCTGCAAAATGAAACTTTACATTCAAACAATGTTATTTCTTCTCAAAATGGTATTTTGTTTTCAAATGACACACAAACCATCATATGAATAGACATCTATAGGAACCAGTTTAACACAGTTGATGTTCTCAGTAGAAAACACTCCTTCATTCATCACAATGACTTAGGCCTTTTTTTGTTCAGTGTTACACTTACTTCAAACAGTACATACATAAAATAGTTCACTGCCCACCCACAACTGATGTTGTCCCAAATGATGGTTGTAAAATATTTGAGAAAATT
>NW_024041150.1:55633613-55651075 GCF_014851395.1 Micropterus salmoides
GAGAGAGCATGAGTTAACATGCAGACAGGTGTAGAGAGAGAGAGAGAGAGAGAGCATGAGTTAACATGCAGACAGGTGTAGAGAGAGAGAGAGAGAGAGAGCATGAGTTAACATGCAGACAGGTGTAGAGAGAGAGAGAGAGAGAGAGAGCATGAGTTAACATGCAGACAGGTGAGAGAGAGAGAGAGAGAGAGAGCATGAGTTAACATGCAGACAGGTGTAGAGAGAGAGAGAGAGAGAGAGAGCATGAGTTAACATGCAGACAGGTGTAGAGAGAGAGAGAGAGAGCATGAGTGAGTTAACATGCAGACAGGTGTAGAGAGAGAGAGAGAGAGCATGAGTTAACATGTAGACAGGTGTAGAGAGAGAGAGAGAGACAGGTGTAGGTGTGCTCAGGTGTTCACCTTGGCCGTGTAGCTGATCTGAGGGTTTTCTATGTGCACAGTGGCGCTGGTCCACCGGGGCAGAGGTAGGGGGGCGTCCTGACCCACAGACGAAGATCCTCTGCTGGGATACAACTTCCACTCCAACACCACCGACTGGGCGTGAACCACCTGCACAGGTACCAGTTTGAGGGATCAGAGAGGAGTCTGGATCAGTAACACCAGTCAGAAAGCCGTTCGACCTCCAGACAGAGTTCATCTATAAATATGAAATATTCCAAACCTTTGCCAGCAGCACCAGAGAGGCTGCAGCGCCGGCAGAGTTCCCCAGCCAGGGCTGCTCTCTGGGCTCAGCGTCCCACCAGCTCCCCCGACAGACCGCGACCCCGCAGACCCCTGAGAGTCCACGATCACTGAGACGCTCTTCGTGTCGCTCCCTCCATGTTCCACGCTACACAGGTATAAACACCTGGGGGGGTATATTTAGTTTTTAAAATGTTGTTTTATTGTTTGATCTTCAGATAAAAGTTGCATGTTTTCCATGGAAACTCACACTTTCATTTATCAAAGCAGTTGCAAAATGAATCGAAGATCTACCCGAGACACTGACGAGGTTAGAAACTGAGTTTTATTTGAAATATAATTTTGTCACTTTCAGCCTCGCAGACCTTTTGACCTTCTGGCTGTCAGTTTGTTGAAGTAGTCTGAAGAAATTTCACGCCACGCTTCCTGAAGCACCTCCCACAAGTTGGTCCTGGCTCGATGGGCCCTTCGTACGTACCGTACGCTCAAGCTGCTCCCACAACAGCTCAGGAGGGCGGAGATGCGGCGACTGCGCGGCCGCGCAGCGTTCCAGACACAACACCAGCTGACTGCTTCTTCCCTAAATACCTCTTGCAGTTTGGAGGTGAGCTTCGGCTCGTTGTCCTGTTGTAGCAGGAAACTGGCTCCAATCAGGCGCGTCCACGGGGCGTGCGTAGCAAAATGGAGCGATAGCCTTCCTTATTTAAAATCCCTTTGACCTTCTGCAGACCTCCCTCTTCAGCAGCCCCAGACCATCACATGACCTCCGCCATGCTTGACACACGGCGTCTCCTCCAGCAGCTGTTCGGTTCTGCGTCTCACAAATGTTCTTCTGTGATCCAGACACCTCAAACTTCGTCCGTCCTTAACCCTTTTTCCGATCTTCCTCTGTCCGATGTCTCTGTTATTGGCCATTCTCAGATATGGCTTTTTCTTTGCCTCTCTGCCTCGAAGCATCTTCACTGTGGACGTTGAGACTGGCGTTTTGCGGGGACCATTTAACGAAGCTGCCACAGCTGTTTCTCAAAGTCAGACTCTAGTGGACTCGTCCTCTTGCTCACTTGTGCACCGGACCTCCCACTTCTTTCTGTTCTGGTCAGTCTGAAGGGAGTAGTGCACAACGTTGTAGGAAATCTTCAGTGTCTTGGCAGTTTCTCGCATGGAACAGCCTTCATTTCTCAGAACAACAGACTCGAGTTTCGGAAGAAAGTTCTCTTTTTCTGCCAGTTTGACACAATCGAACCCACAAACGCTGCTGCTCCAGATGCTCAACTAGCTCAAAGGAAGCAGTTTTCAGCTGTGTAACATATTCGCTCGAGGGTTTTGTAATCATCAGCCAGCCTTCAACACGAGTACCTAATAAAATGTCCCATTAAAGGAAATGGGCCTCTGCAGATATTCCATCAAAGATCATCGTCATTTACCACATGAACAATGTCTCGACTCTGATTCATTTAATGTTGTTCTCATTGAAGAAAAATGCTTTTCTTTCAAAATAAGGACATTTCCAAGTGACCGCAAAGTTTGACCGGTACTGTGAATCTAACGTTTTCATAGTTTGTGTGTGAATTGCTGTTTACCTGAACATTCCTGCCAGTAAAGCTAAGTGAAGTGAAATGATGAGTGTTGGAAGATATTTTGGGGGCTTCAGTGCTGCTGTTTGCACATATTTGCTGATCTTTGTTGTTGTATATTTTTATGTTGTCAGTTATATATTATATGTTCACAATATTCTCTAACGTTGCGTTACTTCTGCACAGACCCAGAATAATGCACATGTATATATCTGTCTGTCTGTCTGCCTGCAGCTCCTCATCACAACAGCAAAGTCCTCGTATGTGAAAAACACTACTTGGCAATAAAGCTGCTCCTGACTCTGATTACCTGCAGTAAGATCAGCTGCAGCGTCCAGTCACTGACAGATCTCTGATAAAGACGTGTGTCGGCGGGATAAAGGACTTTGGTGCCAACAGAAACATCGTGTGGGCCGGTGCGCTGATTTTAACACCGCTGTGTTTACAAACTTGCGGGACGTTTCGGGGAAACTTGTCGTTCAATCAGAAAAGTTTTGAGATTAAACTCTCCTCCGCTCGCATGTCTCGACAGCAGCAATAAGACGAGACCTCACGGTCCTTTCTAGGTGAGCCCCGCCCTCGGCAGCCGTCTTGGTAAGGCCTCGGGTATCTGGGATCAGGATCAGGTCTCTCTCTGAATGAGCGGCTTCTGGTCCCATGAAACCTGCATGAATCAGCAGGAAAACCTGAACCAGGTTTATAAAGAGTTTCTCCCTGCAGGTTAGACCTGCACGAGCTTTCACCACACCGCCTTCATTTACGGCGCTAGGCAGAGCGCCGGGGCGGGACGCCGTGAGCTCCTCCCACCTTGAGCTCCTCCCACCTTGAGCTCCTCCCACCTTGAGCTGATGCTAAGCTAACTGAGGTTCTGGACACAGGCGGCAGTTTCCTAACAGGTCCAGCAGTACTGCAGATCACACCTGGGGCCTTTAACGCAGGACTCTGGAGGACACGTGGAGACCTGATCTCGCTCACACACCTGCTCCTCGCCGCCGCCACGACATCTGAAACTGACGTCAGTGGAGCCACGCGATTGGCTGAATGTGTTTCCCGTGAGTGATCACATGAGGGAAATGGGACGCACCCCTGCAGGCAGGATGTGAACATCCATTCTGACTCACCTGCGTCTGACGGCTCCGCGTGTCGATCACCAACGCTCCGGGTTCCGACACGCGATGCTTCTTCTTCTTCCTGATTAGGCCACGCCCCTCCCCTGATATGATTGGTGCAGCCACCGCCTCTGAGCTCACCTGACCAGGAAGGAAACACAGAAAAAGGAGCGACCTCATCAGTGTTCCCTCTGAAGGACGAGCCAACATGATGAACAAGATGACCCAGAAGACAAATACAGAACATATTTAGAAAGAAGGAAATAAAATTATTTAGAAAATCTAACTACACTGAACTACACACATATAAAAGCATTATTTTATGTAATGTGCACATAATATTTAAGTAAGCAAACATGTGTTATTATATATCTTGTTATTGGCTTTGCTGGTTTTGATGTCGCTGATCAAAAGTTATCAAAAGAACTTTTAGTCGTTAATCATAATTTTTACTTTTGTGTCTTTACGTACAATTTTACATAAATGCCCGTAAATCTAAATCGGCTTACCAGGGTACACGCGGGAATCCTGAAGTCAAATTCAACATATTTTAAGACTTCTTAAAATACTTTGAGCTGGAACCGATTAAATCAACAGTTTTCAGATTTCCTGCGTACGGTCGGTTGTTCTGGTAAATCGGTCGATTCCCGCGACTAACGTTCCAGAGACGAAGTCGCTCCTCTCCGCCTGCCCGGCGTTATAAATAAATCCGTTCACCTGCACTTCAGCAAACACACTTTGGGACAAATAGGATTTTCACATTAAATTAAGACTTCTTAAGACCCCGCGGACGCCCTGCTTCAGCTATTGTAACCAAACTTGTCGCGTCGGCTCAGACGATCGGTCCGAGCTTCACCGAGCAGCTCTGGGATATTCTTCCACTAGAGGGCGCCAAAATATTTAACACGCCCAAAACCCAGAATTGTCTCACCAACATCTTCACAGTTTTAAGCGTTTTAAGTTTAAACTGTAAGTGTGTGAGAGAGTGAGTGTGTGAGAAAGTGAGTGTGTGAGAAAGTGAGAGTGAGAGAGTGAGAAATTGAGAGTGTGAGAGAGAGTGAGAATGAGTGAGTGAGAGAGTGAGTGTGAGAGAGTGAGTGTGAGAGAGAGTGAGAATGAGTGAGTGAGAGAGTGAGTGTGAGAGAGTGAGTGTGAGAGAGAGTGAGAATGAGTGAGTGAGAGAGTGAGTGTGAGAGAGTGAGTGTGAGAGAGTGAGAATGAGAGTGAGTGAGTGAGTGTGAGAGGAGTGAGAATGAGTGAGTGAGTGAGTGTGAGAGGAGTGAGAATGAGTGAGTGAGTGAGTGTGAGAGAGAGTGAGTGTGAGAGAGAGTGAGAATGAGTGAGTGAGTGAGAGAGAGTGAGAATGAGTGAGTGAGTGAGAGAGAGTGAGTGAGTGAGAGAGTGAGAATGAGTGAGTGAGAGAGTGAGTGTGAGAGAGTGAGTGTGAGAGAGAGTGAGAATGAGTGAGAGAGTGAGTGTGAGAGAGAGTGGATGAGTGAGTGAGTGAGTGTGAGAGAGAGTGAGTGTGAGAGAGAGTGAGTGTGAGTGTGAGAGAGAGTGAGTGTGAGTGAGTGAGAGAATGAGTGAGTGAGTGAGAGAATGAGTGAGTGAGTGAGAGAGAGTGAGTGAGTGAGAGAGTGAGAATGAGTGAGTGTGAGAGAGAGTGAGTGTGAGAGAGAGTGAGTATGAGTGAGTGAGTGAGAGAGAGTGAGAATGAGTGAGTGAGTGAGTGAGTGTGAGAGAGAGTGAGAATGAGTGAGTGAGTGAGTGAGTGTGAGAGAGAGTGAGAATGAGTGAGTGAGTGAGTGAGAGAGTGAGTGTGAGAGAGAGTGAGAATGAGTGAGTGAGTGAGTGAGAGAGAGTGAGAATGAGTGAGTGAGTGAGAGAGAGTGAGTGAGTGAGAGAGTGAGTGTGAGAGAGTGAGTGTGAGAGAGAGTGAGTGAGAGAGTGAGTGTGAGAGAGTGAGTGTGAGAGAGAGTGAAGAATGGTGAGTGAGTGAGTGTGAGAGAGAGTGAGAATGAGTGAGTGAGTGAGTGTGAGAGAGAGTGAGAATGATGAGTGAGTGAGTGAGTGAGTGAGAGAGTGAGAATGAGTGAGTGAGAGAGTGAGTGTGAGAGAGTGAGTGTGAGTGAGAATGAGGAGTGAGTGAGTGTGAGAGAGAGTGAGAATGAGTGAGTGAGAGAGTGAGTGTGAGAGAGAGTGAGAATGAGTGAGTGAGAGAGTGAGTGTGAGAGAGAGTGAGAATGAGTGAGTGAGTGAGTGAGAGAGAGTGAGAATGAGTGAGTGAGAGGAGTGAGAGAGAGTGAGTGAGTGAGAGAGTGAGAATGAGTGAGTGTGAGAGAGAGTGAGTGAGTGAGAGAGTGAGAATGAGTGAGTGTGAGAGAGAGTGAGTATGAGTGAGTGAGTGAGTGAGTGTGAGAGAGAGTGAGAATGGTGAGTGAGTGAGTGAGAGAGTGAGTGTGAGAGAGAGTGAGAATGAGTGAGTGAGAGAGAGTGAGAATGAGTGAGTGAGTGAGTGAGAGAGAGTGAGTGAGTGAGAGAGTGAGTGTGAGAGAGAGTGAGAATGAGTGAGTGAGTGAGAGAGAGTGAGTGAGTGAGTGAGAGAGTGAGAATGAGTGAGTGAGTGAGAGAGAGTGAGTGTGAGAGAGAGTGAGTGTGAGAGAGTGAGTATGAGTGAGGAGTGAGTGAGTGTGAGAGAGAGTGAGAATGAGTGAGTGAGTGAGTGAGAGAGTGAGTGTGAGAGAGAGTGAGAATGAGTGAGTGAGAGAGTGAGAATGAGTGAGTGAGTGAGAGAGAGTGAGTGAGTGAGAGAGTGAGTGTGAGAGAGAGTGAGAATGAGTGAGTGAGTGAGAGAGAGAGTGAGAATGAGTGAGTGAGTGAGAGAGGTGAGTGTGTGAGAGAGTGAGTGTGAGAGAGTGCGTGAGAGTGAGTGAGAGAGTGAGTGAGTGAGAGAGAGTGTGAGAGAGAATGAGTGAGTGAGTGTGAGTGAGTGAGTGTGTGAGAGTGAGTGAGAGAGTGAGTGTGAGAGTGAGTGTGAGTGAGTGAGTGTGAGAGAGTGAGTGAGTGAGTGAGTGTGAGAGAGTGAGTGAGTGAGAGTGAGAGTGAGAGTGAGTGAGTGAGTGAGTGAGTGAGTGAGTGAGTGAGTGAGAGAGAGTGAGTGTGAGAGTGAGTGAGTGAGTGTGTGAGAGAGTGAGTGAGTGAGAGTGTGTGAGTGAGTGAGTGTGTGAGAGAGTGAGTGAGTGAGTGTGTGAGAGAGTGAGTGAGTGAGTGTGAGAGAGTGAGTGAGTGAGTGTGAGAGAGTGAGTGAGTGAGTGAGTGAGAGAGAGAGTGAGTGTGAGAGAGTGAGTGAGAGAGAGAGTGAGTGAGAGAGAGAGTGAGTGTGAGAGTGAGTGAGTGAGTGTGTGAGAGAGTGAGTGAGTGAGTGCTATGATTGGTGTATTTCTAGTGAGCCACCTTAAAAACTTCACATACTTGGCTACTTGTTGGTCAGTCCGAAATGTTTCTTATTACACGCAAAGACGCGCAATTTCCTGTTGGGCCGGCCGGAGCTTTGGACTAATAAACACCAGATTCTGATAACAGATCAAAGTTAACTGTTTTATTCAATAAAATATTAAAAGATTATTATATAATTTTGGGATTAAAACATTGATGTATCTTCACTAGTTGCTTCTCAGCAGCAGCAACCTCCACTGTTGTCATTAGTGTCGGTGAACACGCAGAGCTCTGTGATACTATTAATCAAAACTGGACATTAGTTGGAGAAAAGGAAGCGAGGAGGTTGAACTACCTGGTGAGTTCAGAAAACATGTGTCTGTAACTGTTTATTCCAGCTGTCGTTGTACTTTACTGTGAACAGGTTAGTGTAGCATAGCCCTGATCGAACCAAACTCCATTCAGAAAACAAACATTTTAGAAGCTGCTGACCTGCTGACAGACCTGACAAAGCATCACTTCATATGTTCAATAAAACAGCATCATGTTGTCGTTATTTCAGCATCAGTTTGATCCGTTAATTGCTGTTTAACAGCACTGCAACATGTTTACTTTGGGTTCATATCGCTGTAGTAATGGCGGGTTTGCTTTAATTGCATCATCACATTGTGTGTGAACACTCGGCGAGCAGTCCAGCGATGAAACTCACGCAAGAGAAGCGACGATTAAATTTGCGTTTGGTCTGAACTGTCGGGCTGCAAAATTAGCGTTCTGGTGGTTTGTGTGAACGGGGTGGCCTGAGTCTGAACTATTAAGCCAGTCCGTCCCTGCATGTGTGCAAATGTTTCTGCTCAACAACTGACTCTCAAACGTCGAAGTTTCCTCAAACACACCAACAGGGAACCGACCACATCACCTGGGCCAAGTTCAGCCTGACAAAACGTAGCACAACATTTCTTTAAATGGAAACAGTTGTGTGTGCACTTGTATGAACGTCGCTGCTGATTGGATAACACCTCGGCCACGCCCACCTAACAAGAAAAAACTTACTTCAAAAGGAAATAAATCGTTAAATGCGGAAACAAACCGCTGCAAAACGTTCTGAGATTGAATGTGTACCTGCACATCTACCTGTAGCACACACACACACACACACACTCGTGACCCCACCCACCTTGTCTCCAGTGGGCGTCACCCAGTAGAACTGGGGGGCGGGGTCAGCGTCCGCCCAGCACTCCAGTGTGATTGGCTGCCCGGCGCTGACGTTCATGGCAGGTGGGAAGGCGTGAGGAGAGATGTGAGGCAGGCAGCTGTTGGCCCCGCCCCCGCCGGGCCCGCCCCATGCGACCGCCACCACTTCCTGCAGCTCCCGACCGATCAGGTGATGCGGGGTGGAGCAAAGGGTGATGGAGGACTCCAGCATCTTGAGATGTGATTGGTTGCCGAGGTGAGGCCCCCAGGAGGAGAGACAGTCACACCGCAGGGGGTTGGAGTGAAGAGACACCTCCTCCAGGGAGGGCAGGGAGGAGAGGAGGTCTCCAGAGAGGAGGCTGAGCTGGTTACTGTGGAGGAGGAGAGTCCGGAGGGAGGACAGGTCACTGGGGGGGGGGGGGGGAGAGGGGGGGACAGAAACAGGCAGAATTTAGACCTTCATCATCGTCGTCGTACTGTTTGTTCATGTGCCAGACAGACTGTAGAAACACACCTGAAGGCCTGCGGGTCGATGTAGGACAGTCGGGGGTTGTTGCAGAGCTCCAGTTTGGCGATTTCTGGAAGGTTTTGGAAAGCAGCTCGCTCCACCATCAGCAGCTCCTCCATGTTGTTCAGACTGAACCAAAACAAAAGAACATTTATTATTACAAGAACAACCTGAAGCTTCTGAACACTAAAATATAAATATTTGTTAACATAAATAGTCGCACAGAAAACCTTGAGTTAAGATTTTCCTTAAAGTCTGAGTTGAGTTTTCCTTAAAATACATTCAGTTGCACAAAACACCCTCATATCTTCTCCTTAAGGATTCATTAACATGTTTCTTAAGTATTTTCCCCTTATCTTGGTCTTCTACTTAAGGAAGCTGTTGCACAAAAGACCTCAGCAACCAAACTAAGGGAGAGAATTTAAGGGACCTCTGGCTTTATCTTAACCGCAACACGGTGGAGTTGATGGCGACAGATGAAGAAATTTTTCGTATCCTGAGAAGAGTGTTCCGCGACCGGGAGAACCCAGTGGATACGCTAAATGATGAGTTTGTATCTGTAGCCTGCATTTACATTTACTCATTTAGCTGACGCTTTTATCCAAAGTGACTTATAATCGCTATTTTGTCAGAGGTCGCACGCCGATTCTGTGCAGCAGCCTTAAGTAAATTCCTTAGCTAAGGAGAAGTGAGTCCAGCAGGTGGCGCTGTTCCACTCTGATCACTGGTCAGGTGTTTGCCTTTACATGGAAACATCTTATAACTATAAAATCATGTTTGTTTTAACAGCATATCATATGGAGGTCCCGTTTTCAGTTCTGACTCTGGTAATATCTTTCAATCCAGAGTCTGCATCAGGACAACATAAATGTAACAGAGTCTGACGTTTCTGAAGAAAATCACCAGCAGTCTATGAGTTTAAAAGACTCTTCCAGAACTACGTTCATTGGTTTGAAAACAGCTTATTTATGCGGTAAACTACTTTCAGTTTACCGCAGTTCCAGCAAATGACAGCACTTGAACTTAGAGTAAGATATTTCTGTTTGTACTGAACACTTAATGACCTTGAGATTTGGGTCAAGTAGTTCATGAAAGAGTCAAGAAGCTCCTCGTGGTAAGGCGCCAGGTGTGGATGAGATCCGCCCTGAGATGCTAAAGGCTCTGGACGTTATTGGGCCGTCTCAGCTTACGTGCTTCTTCAGTGTCGTGTGGAGGTCGGGGACAGTCCCTATGAAGTGGCAGACTGGGGTGGTGGTTCCTATTTTCAAAAAGGGCAACCGGAGGGTGGGCTTCACAGTTTGTTCCAGGTTGCTGGAAAAGAGACTCCGACCGACTGTTGAACCGCAGATTCTGGAGGAGCAATGTGGATTCTGTGCTGGCCCTGGAACATCGTGGGAACATTCAGTCCATATGTGCATTGAGGACTTGGAGACGGTTTACCACCAAATACACCTGGGGGGAATCCTGTGGGGTCCTGCAGCAGTATAGGGTACCGGAGCTGTTGCTACGGGCCATCCGGTCCTGGTATAACTGAAGTGTCTGTATTCTCAGCACAAGGTCAAACCTGTTTTCAGTAACTCTACCAAGGTTGTCCTTAGTCTCCGATCCTGTTTGGGATTTTCTTGGACAGGATCTGAAGGTCAGCCGAGGTGAGGAGAGTGTCCGGTTTGGGAACTTTCTCTGCCTTTTGCAGATGATGCGGTTCTGTTGGCTGTCTTGGACCGTGACTTTCGGCGTGCACTGGGGCGGTTTGCCGCCGACTGTGAAGCGGTTGGGATTAGGTCTGAGGTCAGGGTTCTCTGCCGGAAAACAGTGGATTGCTCGCTCCGAGTTGCGAGTGAGTTGCTGCCCCAAGTAAAGGAGTATCTCAGCATCTTCACAAGTGACGGTGAAGCGGGATGGACGGTTGGATTGGTGCGGCGTCCGTTATGGTTCAGAGGGAGCTGAGCCGAAAGGCAAAGCTTTTGATTTAGCAGTGGATCTACGTTCCAGCCCTCACATGTAGTCATGAGCTTTGGGTAGTGACTAAAAAAATAAGAATGTGGTTGTGCTGAATGAGTTTCCTCCGTGGGGGACGGGTCAGGCCAGATTTAGTATCTGCAGCTGTTCAACGTGTCATATACATAATGAACATTTAGGGAAATATAAGCGTCTGATCGTCCTCTGTATCTGAGACACCCAATGTTTAAGGACTCGGATCAAAACCACTTGATCCCTACTTTTTGCAGTTGCAGACTGACCTGAGCTCTTCCAGGTGCTGAAGGTTCTGGAAATCTCCCTGCTGGACTCGGCCGATTGGGTTCTTGTTCAGGTCCAGGAACTTCAGGTTAGGGAGCATGCTCAGAGCGTCCCGAGGAACAGACCTGCCAGGAGAACAACAGTTACATCAGCCAGAGTGAGAGGATGTTACAGAAAGGGGAAGTGAACCAGCGACCGCGCCGACACACCTGAGCCGGTTGTCGTAGAAGGAGAGGCTCTCCAGGTAGTCGAGGCCCAGGAAGGCGGCGGAGGGGACGGAGGCCAGTCCCATCCCGGCCAGCACCAGGCTGTGGAGACGGGACAGAGGCAGGAAGTTCTTCTCCTCCAGACCCAGGATTGGGTTCTCCCCGATCATCAGGATCTCCAGGGACGGCAGAGACTCAAACCAGCGACTGTCGATGGCCACCAGCCGGTTGGAGTTCAGGTGGAGCCTACAGGACCGAGCAGAGGACGGGATTACTAATCAGGATCGACTAATCATTACATATTCACTGACCCGTGAGGAACCATGGGTAAAAATGAAACAGAAGACAAAAATCTTATTTAATTACCTCACAGTGATAAATTGTGATCACATTTAGTTTTTAAGCCGGTTGTACTGAGATACAGACGTGATGTATCGAAGGAAACCTTAATAAAGTTGAGGTGAGTTGAAGGAATGCAGGTTTCCCACTAATCGGAGACCTGCTCCCCCAGACCGCAAGTCGAAGAAGATACTGAACCCCAAATTACCGTTTCTGTTGTGCTCGCTGAGGAGGTTCTAGTAATCATTCAAGAGACTGTTACAGTAATCCTTTTGGTCAGAGAGGAAGTTCTTGGGGCCCTGTGAGTGGTCCAGGAGGTCCTTCAATGACTACCTGGAGTTTGTTAAGGTTGCACTTTAAAACAGAGCTGAAAAGAAGATGTGGTACTTAGTTACCGCAGCAGGTTGGTGAGCCCAGCAAAGGCCTTGGGTCCGATGGAGGAGATGTGGTTGTGGTTGATGTAGAGCTCCTCCAGACTGGACAGGTTCCTCAGACTAAAGTCCTCCAGCTCCTCGATCCGGTTCTCCTCCAGGTACAGAGTCACCAGGCGGCCCAGAGTGGAGAGACCCATAGAGCTCACCTGGACAGAGAGAGAGGGAGAAACAGACTAAATATCACTGCAGGCTGGAGCGCTGCTTCCCAAACACAGTGTAGCACACAGACCGGTTAACGTTTAGATTTAATATTATATAATATCAGGTTGAAGTTAAATAATACAGCCAATAATATGTTCTTCAAATTCATTAAAAGGAGGTTATATTTAAAGTGAACAATGACTGAACAAAAACGGGACATGCTGTTGAACCACCTCCAGGTGAGTCCGCTGACAGGTGCTCTCTGTTGACACACTATATGGACAAACGCACCGGGACACCAAGGACAAAGGGGTTGAGGTCAGAGCTCTGAGCGGGCCGGTCCAGTTCTTCCACACCAAACTGGGAGAAGCGTTTCTTTATGTCTAAACGTGTAGCATTAAGATTTCCCCTAACAAAGACCACAGAATGAAAAGAGCCCCTCCCAAAAGTATTAGGACAGGGGGGTTAAATGTCAGCTGAGTCGAGTCTGATTAGTTCAGACAGCAGGGAGCCGTCATGTGACCAACTGTTCAACAGCGTGATGGAAATTTTATATTTTGCAGGGTTTACTGTTTTACCTTTTATGCTGCATTCTTCTAGGTTTATGTTTCACTGTGGTGTTTGATAAGTGTATTATGCTGCAGCTGGGTGAGATAGGACTTCATCTCAGGGCAGCTGGTTCCTACTGTTTCTTCACTGGCAGACTGGCTGCACCTGTAGGTCTGTCTGACCCTTTGCAAAGAATAAAACATTTAAAGGACGTCTGGATTGAATTCTTTATTTGAGAAGACTCACTAAAGGAAAATTTCCAATACAACAGCCAGCAGCTGCACCAACATGTACCCTGTTTCAGCTGAATGGAGCTAAGCAGGTTTGGGCTCATCTGGTACCTGGAGGCAGACCGCCTGGGAAAATTAGGTTCCTGCTGGAAGTGGTGCTGGTGGGTGTTAGACCGAGATCCCACGGCACTTACTGCAAAGAGTAGGGGTTCCCCAGAGTCCTGGCTTTCTCCATCTGGCCACCTCATTAACCGCCAGTGTGTTTCCTCTCCAGCTGGTGTGGTGGGTGCTACAACCTGGCGGTGGTCGAGGCGAGTGTCTCTCTGACAAACTTCGAGTATCAAGATGAGGCACTATATAAATATAATCCATCTCCCTGATGCAGGCAGAAATCTGTGTGTGCGTCTGATTGTATTTTGACGACGACCTCACACTTGGCGGGTGTGTTGCTGCGGACTCACGGGAGTGCAGCGTCGCATTTGGTGACATGTTCAAATTCTTAAAATGTGAATAAACTAGAGTACAGCGCGAGCCGCTCTGCTCTACAGCAGCGAGGGCGGGGCTTATATGCCCTGAGATAAGATTCCCCGACTACCCTCTTCCTTCTCATCATTTTCAGGATTCCAATTCAGGAAGTTCTGTACTTTCTGAGACAAAGGAGCGCAGGGCGGCGCCACATCAACCTCTGTGAAGAAACAAACAGAAGAAGAAAACGTGTGCGTTACCTGTGTGAAGTGGTTCTGTGACAGGTCCAGTTCTGTCAGGTTGGTCAGACGCTGCAGTTCGGTCGTGATGGAGGAGATGTTGTTACTCTGCAGCAGCAGCACCTGAAGCACGTCAACACAACCAGCTGGTGACTCTTTAGCCACGAACATCGTTCCATAACAAACAAACCATTTAGAAATAAACGTGTTAAATCCAATCCTCACTCTTTTAGGTTGTATATAATCACATCATGCTGCTCCTGTTTCAGATTAAAGTTAACCGTGTGAGACAAAGGTGGGAAAATCGTTGGCGGTCAGTCCAAACAGCTGTCCCAGATCTCACTGTGAGACTCGTCCACTGACAGCTGATTTAGAGTTTTGAGACCAGGACAAGACGACCGGGGTCGAAATTCAAAGCCAGGTTCTCGCACAGGACTGTTGCTAGAACCCACAGCCAAGGGTTTAATTTCCACTGGAGAGGCGGGAACACGTCCTCCTCAGTTTTACAGTTTCAGATCCCTCCTATACGGTCAGTCACAAGCAGCTCTAGGTTCAAGTAATATGGGAGCTCCGGTAATGACCAGTTTTGACTTGTAAGTATTGTTTACATCAACGTTCAAGTCACAATTACGGCTGGGATTTGTCTAAAACCTCTGACACTACACCTGATGTCAGCTGAAGTTTGTCTTCCTAGAAAATAACCCAGGTTTAATCTAGTGTGACCGTCCAGTGTGACCCCGCCTCTCGCCCAATGTCAGCTGGGACTGGCTCCAGCCCTCCGCGGCCCTACATGGATAAGCAGGTGTAGATAATGGATGAGACAGAGTGATACTATTTTACTGAGCGTTACAGTTACCTGTGTGTCCGATGAAACGTTGGGGTATTCTCTGCAGATGGAGTTCATTACAGTCCACCGTCCTGGCCTGGTGATACACAGACTGCGGGGTGTACCAGGGCCTCGTCTCACACACGCACTGCAGAGGACACAGCACAGCGCCGCCTACAGGACACACAACCAGACCTCTATTTAAAAACACATTGATCTTCACGGACCACCCATCATGTGTCCATCTGCCGTAGATCCAACGAACAACTGTTCTTTACCTTGACTGGCCCGCCCACTCCAGCACACACCGATGATGTCACCAGGGAGAGGAGGGGGATGACAAGGTCTGCAAATCCCATGGCGCACTGGTGGCGGAGAAGAGAGGAAGTGTTGGATGAACGGAGACTTCCTCCAGAAGGTCAGAGGGAGGCGAGTCACATCGACAGCTGGAGGGAAACACATAGGAAGTGATGTCATTAACCTCGTACCTGGTTCAAATCTCAGAGACGAGAAGAGAAGCAATGCAGAGACCACTTCTGGCTTTAGGAATCTGCTTTCCAAGTTCATCAGTTCACTTCGGGATTCTGGATCAATTTCAGACGAATCAGCAGGATTTTGTTCTCACGTTTCACACCTCATGATGGAGGTGATGTCTCTACACCAGTTACTTATGTTAAAGTAATGTTATCTTTAGTTATGTTACAGTAATATCCTATCTAGTCATTTTATAGATCTGTTATATAGTGTACTTAGTGAGTAAGATGGCGCTGGGTATAGCTGCCTCGGTGCGCTTGTTGTGTTTTGTTTTTGTGTGTTAATTCAGTTTTCGGCTGAGATTCCCGGAGCTCTTTCACCAGAGAGGAGCTCATGAACATCAGGGGAACAACTCCAGCGGATTTAATTCCCACTATTCTCGCGTCATCAGTGGAATTATTGGACATTTCAGTGAAGGGCTCGCTCGCTGTCGTTCGCACTGTGAAGCGCCGCAGGAGAGGAAAAAGAGCCGGGTCACTTGTGCGTCTTCGCGGCCAACTCTCCGGCGAAACAAAAGGTGGAGGTGTCTGTTTTTATATGAACAATGGCTGGTGTAGCGACGTGACAGTGATTCAGCAGCTCTGTTCTCTGATCTGGAATTTCTTATTAACTGTAAACCGTTTACTCCCAACGTGAGTTTGCTTCATTCACTCGGTCGGTGTTTACATCTCGCCGCACGCCAACGTGCACGGCGCACAGCGGATACTGTGTGGAGCAGACAAACCTGGACTCCCTTCTTATTGTTCTCTATGACTTTAACAAAGGAAACCTCAGCCATGGACTCCCCAAATACAGTTTTAACGTGTCCAACCAGAGAGGGGAACACTTTGGATCACTGCTACACCACAGTTAGCAGGGCCTATCACGCCGTCACACGCGCTCCACTGGGACACTCTGATCACGTGATGGTCCATCTGATCCTTGCTTACAGGTAAAAACTAAGGCCCCATCCACACTACTGTGTTTCGAATTAAAACGGAGACCTTTTGCTACGTTTGCACCTCTCGTCCAGAATGAAACGACGAAAACGAAGACCTAAAACGCAGAAGTTTGGAAACGCTGCCGACCCGTTTTGCATTTCAAAACTCCGGAGGGTGTTTTAGTGAAGACGGGCCAAAACGGAGGACTTAGAAACGATGATGCAGCCGCTCACGCTCGGCTCTCTGATTGGGTCTTGCAAAGTAGAAACACGATGCTGCTGACCGGGTTTTTGACATCGTATTTTTATTATAATATATGTACCGTGCAAATAACCTAAAATCGTACTGTGCATGTCGCCGTTTCCTTTGTGATGACTCCCAGTCCGTTTTCTGCCGCCACACTCCCGAGTTAGATTCAGCAACAGTCCCAGCTCGTTTTGGTGCATGCAAAATAATAAAGAAACGGGTCTGATAATTTCTTGTATTTATTCATTCTTTCGCCAAATCTTCTGTAACTACGGAATAGACCACCTGCTTCATGTTTACACCTGCAGCGCACCCGGTGTACCTAAACAGGCCCTACTGTGCATTTTCAGTCATTTTAATGTAAACGGAGATCAACTCCAAAGCTAAAACGCTGGTGCGGACGGAGATCGTATTCGTTTTAATTCTCCGTTGGTAAACTAAACGGAGTAGTAGATGGACGGGGCCTAAAGCTCTGTAAACCTGTAGTGAGGACATCAAAGAAGTGGACTAGTGAAGCTATCGAGGATCTTCAGGAATGTGGATGAGTTTACAGAGGCTGTGACGTCCTATATCAGCTTCTGTGAGGACACATGTATTCCAACACACACCAGGGTGAGTATAACAGTGACAAACCCTGGTTACAGCTAAACTCAGACAGCTAAGGTTGGAAAAGGAGGAGGCGTTTAGGAGTGGTGACACAGCCGGGTGCAGGGCGTTAAAGTTCAGGTTTAGCAGGGAGGTGCGAGAAGCTAAAGACTGTACGCAGAGAGACTAAAGAACCAGTTCTCTGCAAACAACGCCACTTCTGTCGGAGGGCGTTCGGACAGATCACAAACTATAAACCCAAAGTCCTCCACTCCATAAACGATTCTCACCTGGCAAATGAGCTGAACCAGTTCTACTGCCGCTTTGAGAGTCAATCGGACACCATCCCCGTGTCCTCTGCTCAGCTCACTTCTCTCCTCCCTACTCAGAGCTGGCCAGCTCCACCCCCTCTCCTCCTCTCTCCATCACAGAGAGGGAAGTCAACGGTCTTTTCAGGAGGCAGAAACCCTGCAAAGCAGCTGGGCCGGACTCTGTCTCCCCATCCACCCTGAAGCACTGTGCTGAAACCAAAGACCACTGGATAAACGTCTACAGACCGTCGCCCTGACCTCTGTGGTCATGAAGTCCTTTGACCGTCTCTGTTTGTCCCACCTAAAATCCATAAGACCTCTCCTGGACCCCCTGCAGTTCGCCTACAGAGCCAACAGGTCTGTAGATGATGCAGTAAACATGCCCTTCACTACATGCTCCAGCACCTGGACTCCCCAGGAACCTACGCCAGGACTGTTTGTGGATTTCAGCTCTGTTTTCAACACCATCATCCCGGCTGCTGCGGACAAGCTCTCCCAGCTGAACGTGCCTGACTCCACCTGCAGGTGGATCACTGACTTCCTGACGGACAGGAAGCAGCACGTTCAGGGACCATCAGCACCGGTTCCCTCAGGGCTGCGTTCTTTCCCCCTTCTTTCCCTGTACACCAACATGGGGAGAGTCCGCCTACAGGTGGGAGATCGACCATCTGGTGACCTGGTGCAACCAGAAACAGT
>NW_024041150.1:55651575-55685895 GCF_014851395.1 Micropterus salmoides
CAGTTGCTCAGTTCATGTTAGTTAGTTAGTTAGTTAGTTGCTAGTTGTGGGTACTGTATGTGAACTGCTGGTGCTGTAAGTTTGAGTTTTCAGTAGAATTACATAGCTTTGTTTTATTTTATTTATTGATATAATGTTATAATGATCTATTTAGTTTTCTATTTATATCTACTTCTATCTATAACTGTGTTTATGAATGACTTACTAATGTTATTAATGTATGAACAATGCTTTTAAATGATGAATTCCGTTTTACTATACTTAAATAATGCTTTATAGTGTGTAGTTATTATAAAGTGCTACCAAAATTTGTTATAGAGCATCATTTCAACACACGGTATTTGTCCATCTTGTGGCTGACTTGTAGTTCTGACACCTACAAGCCTCCCAGCAGTCTTTAGCTGTCAGATTCAGAAATAAATACAGAAATAAATAAATGCTCAATAAATAAATAACCTCTGATTAAATGCAAAGAAAATACAGTAAATAAAAAATGTAGGCAGTAATTAATTATACAGTGAGATATAAATAAATATATCTATTTTAATTTGCTTCTTTATTTATTCAGCTTTGTATTAATCTTATTTATTTGTTGTCTGTTATAATCTTCAACTTTATTTATTAATTACTTTAATTACTTTACTAATTAATTACTTTTTTAAATGTATTTGTTTATGTGTATGATTTAATATTTTTTTTCTTCATTAGAAGAATATTATTCTTCCTTTGCATTTCTACCCTATTTATTTCCTCAATGGTATTTATTCCTGTCTCCCTTTTACATTTCTCTATGCATTTCTGCCTCATTATGCAAATGAGGAGGGGCTGTGGCTCAAGGGGTCAACTTCTTGCCTATTGGTGGATCAGTCACAACGACAGAGGTCGAGTCTAACCTCACACATCAACAAGCCTTGCTCTTCACCAAGAGATGGCTTCCTTCAGTGAACAGAAGGAAGTTCACTGAAGGAAGTTGAGTGGACCCTCTGACCTACAGTGTTGTCAGATAGGGTATAGAAGTATAAAATATGTTACATGTGTTTATTAAAAGTGAAAACCTTTAGGGAAAATACTTCATTCTTTAATTGTGGTTCCTGGAAAAACATGAAAATATTCCTGAAAATGACTCTATCACATTTTGCGTTCAGGATAACTCTTTTTTACTGTATCGATTTTGATTGAAATACTGCAGTTGTACATTGAAATAACTTCCTTTCTGATATGAAGTCTTCTTGAGGTGTTGTAAAAACACATTTCTCCTTAATTTCTGATTTGGGTTGTGGACAACTACCACATAAATTAAAAAAATGGTGGATGGGTCACAGTGGGGGATTGAACCGGGTCTCTCACAACAAAGCATGCGTCTTATCCATTGGGCCATCCCCATCACCAGCCCTGTTGAGCTACACCCCAGATACATCTTGAAATTAGTTGTCAATGTCTACAACGAATGAACATTCAATAGTGATAATCATCAATGGGTTGCTGTTTATCAGTTCACCCTCAGACACATTTGGATGTAAAGGCAACTATCCATCCATCCATCTTCATCTGCTTATCCGGGACCGGGTCGGGGGGAGCCGCTCCAGCAGGGAACCCCAAACTTTTCTTTCCCAAGCCGCGTTAACCAGCTCTGACTGGGGGATCCCGAGGCGTTCCCAGTGTGGAGATATAATCTCTCCACCTAGTCCTGGGTCTTCCCTGAGGCCTCCTCCCAGCTGGATGTGCCTGGAACAACTCCCTTGGGTGGCGTCCAGGAGGCATCCTTACCAGATGCCCAAACCACCTCAACTGGCTCCTTTCAACGCGAAGGAGCAGCGGCTCTACTCTGAGCTCCTCGCGGATGGCCGGGCTTCTCACCCTATCTCTAAGGGAGACACCAGCCACCCGCCTGAGGAAACCCATTTCGGCCACTTGTACCCGCGATCTCGTTCTTTCGGTCATGACCCAGCCTTCATGACTATACGTGAGGGTAGGAGCGAAAATCGACCGGTAGATAGAGAGCTTTGCCTTACGGCTCAGCTCTCTTTTCGCCACAACGGTGCGGTAAAGCGAGTGCATTACCGCCCCCTCACCTGGAAAGAGTCCGACTTACTGCGAGTACTCGGACACAGCTCTCGCTTTGGATGTACAGGGATTGGATAGCCCTGAGAAGGGCCCCCCTCACCCCATAATCCCGCAGCACCTCCCACAGTATCTCCCGGAGGACCCGGTCATACGCCTTCTCCAGATCTACAAAGCACATGTAGACTGGATGGGCATACTCCCAAGCCCACTCCAGGATCCTTGTGAGAGTAAAGAGCTGGTCAGTTGTTCCACGACCGGGACGAAAACCGCATTGTTCCTCTTCAATCTGAGGTTTGACAATCGGCCGAACCCTCCGTTCTAGCACCCTGGAATAGACTTTACCGGGGAGGCTGAGAAGTGTGATACCCCTGTAATTGGCACACACTCTCTGGTCCCCCTTTTTGAACAGGGGAACCACCACCCCAGTCTGCCACTCCTTGGGCACTGTACCTGACTTCCACGCAATGTTAAAGAGACAAGTCATCCAAGACAGCCCTCCACACCCAAAGCTTTTAGCATTTCTGGGCGGATCTCATCAATCCCTGGGGCTTTGCCACTGTGGAGTTGTTTGACTACCTCCAGGGAAATTGAAGAGAATCCCCCATCAGCCTCGAGCTCTGTCTCTACTAAAGAGGGCGTGTCAGTCGGATATAGGAGTTCCTCAAAGTGTTCCTTCCACCGCCAAATTGCCTCCCCAGTTGAGGTCAGCAGGGTCTCATCCTTACTGTACACAGCTTGGACGGTTCCCCGCTTCCCCCTCCTGAGATGGCGGACAGTTCTCCAGAAACACTTTGGTGCCGACTGAAAGTCCTTCTCCATGTCTTCTCCGAACTTCTCCCACACCCGCTGCTTTCCATCTGCCACAGCAGAGGCTGCAGTCCTTCGGGCCCGTCGGTACCTTGCAACCGAGACAGTCCTCCGAGACAACAAATCCCAAATTCCCTGACCACCGGTGTCCACCACGGTGTTCGAGGGTTACCGCCCCTTGAGGCACCTAAAACCTTGAGACCACAGCTTTCCGCTGCAGCTTCAGCAATAGAGGTTTTGAACATTGCCCACTCCTGTTCAATGTCCCCAACCTCCACAGGGATGCCAGAAAAGCTCCGCCGGAGGTTTGAGTTGAAGATCTCACAGACAGGGGCCTCCTCCAGACGTTCCCAGTTCACCCGCACTACTCGTTTGGGCTTACCAGATCTGTCCAGAGTCTTCCCCCACCCCCTGACCCAACTCACCACCAGATGGTGATCAGTTGACAGCTCTGCCCCTCTCTTCACCCGAGTGTGCGAAAAATGCGGCCTCAAATCAGATGAAATGATTACAAAATCGATCATTGATCTTCAGCCTAGGGTGCTCTGTTAACATGGTCGAACATGGTGTTCGTTATAGACAATCCATGACTAGCACAGAAGTCTAACAACAAACACCCACTCGGGTTCAGATCAGGGGGGCAGTTCAAACTTTAAAATCAGATGATCTGTGAATCATCAAAAGATCTGCAGCTTCTAAACACAAATTTCACATTTGATAATGATTTCTTTTTTTAAAAATTATTATTATTAAATCTAAATTTTTCATTGATTTATTTAAATTTTTTATATATTATATAAAACACACGTTACCTTTTCATTGATTTATTTATTTACATTTTTATATATTATTATACTAACACACACACGTTACCTTTTCATTGATTTATTTAAATTTTTAATATATTATTATAATAACACACACACGTTACCTTTTCATTGATTTATTTATTAAATTTTCTAATATATTATTATAATAACACACACGTTACCTTTTCATTGATTTATTTATTAAATTTTCTAATATTATTATAATAACACACACACACGTTACCTTTTCGTTTATTTATTTATTTAAATTTTTAATATATTATTATAATAACACACACGTTACCTTTTCATTGATTTATTTATAAAAAAATTAAAAAAAAATTTTTTTTTAACACACGCTTTAATTACTTGTTTAATGAAATGTATGATGTTTATTGTTCTTATGTAGTTTGTATGATGCTTTGACCATATTGTTCTTACACATTCATGCCAACAAAGCTAATTTGAATTTAATTGAATTAAAGAATCCAGATCAACACAAGATTCAAACAGACTTTTCATTTGCATGTTTCTCCTTTATCTCTTTAAATGTTATTTCTGTGTGTTTGTGGACGCAGGTGGCCAACTACGGCGTGGGAGGACAGTACGAGCCTCACTTTGACTTCGGACGGGTAAATGGACGTTTCCCTCTCAGCAGCAGGAGGCTCTGAAATGATGCTTCTGTGTTTGTCTCTGAAGTGTTGATTAGTTTTGGCAGAAAGAAGAGAAGACGAAGTACTCAGCTCTTTTACTTCAGAGGAAGTAGTAATACTACAGTGTAGAAGTACTCTGTTCTTAGTAAAAGTACAAAAGTATCAGCACCAAATACACTCGGTGCAGGATAATATCTCTGATGAAGTTGGAGTATTGATTGATTTCACTGTTGTGATCTTTCAGAAAGATGAACCGGATGTGTTTGAAGAGTTGGGGACAGGAAACAGAATCGCCACCTGGCTGCTTTACGTCAGTAACCCGCACACAATGTTTCTTATCTTAGTAGCTATGAGCAGAACGCCGCCGCCCGCCCCGCCCACTGTTTGGTCTGTCTAGCTGTCAGTCAACATCTCAGTCATTGTGAACAAAATGATCCGTCACACTTAGTCACGTATACTAAGTGAACTCTTCACCTTACTGTAGTTGACCTTTGACCCCATTAAGTCATAAAGTCAGAGACAGTAAAAACTGAGTAAATATTTATTTGTTCTACTTTATCAGTTCTCTCCTGTTTTTATTTGATTATGAAGCTGCTCAGACGTCTGAGATGAGACGTCACATCTTATAATAAAAACATTTTCTTTCGAGGCGAACCTAAAATCTTCATGTTTATAGAATTTATTATAGAAATAAATCTTCACTTTCAGACAGCACTGATTATTGTGAGAGAGAAAATGTGCCAAACTGACTGCAAGGGTTAATCTGTCTCCTCCTTCATGCTGCAGATGAGTGACGTACAGGCAGGGGGCGCCACCGTCTTCACTGATGTTGGAGCTTCTGTCCGGCCCAAAAAGGTACAGTTCACTTTAGTGCTGCAGCTCCATCAAGCCTCTGACAGGGTAAAGATCAGTAATTGATTGTAATTGTACAATATACATAGAAAAAAACTCATGAAATGTTGATCAACTACATGAGGACGATAACTACAATCTGCTCAAATGTTTCTGAGCTAATTTAAACCTACCTGGTTCTATTATAAACAGATTACACTTCATTAATAAATATAATACTTAATATATTTAATACTTCATATAAAACATGAAGATATATTTTAAATGATCACAACGGTGTTAAATTGTCAGTTTATTATCTGCTGCTCATAAATCATAAACGTGGGCGGTAAAGTTTACTGATTAATGGATTCTAACATGTAAATGTGTTGATAGTTTAACTGCTCAGTTTAAGGGTTAAAAACTCCTGTAAATGAAAGCATGAAACATGAAAGCATAACTTTAATTTTTATCATTTTTATCAGGCTCTTTTCAGTGTTCAGTTCAGGGATGATTTGGTCCATTTTGAATAGTTTACACAATATATGCCTTAAAGTGTGCAGATCGCCCTTAATTTCATTAACAAACACTGAATCTGGAAATGAAACAAATGAAGAACATGTGATGTAGTTTTGTATGTTTATTACCTTAAATCCTTCAGTAAACACCATGACATATGAGAATTCATTCATTTATACATTCATTCATCCCGAAGTTGGGATGAACCCCTGAAGTTCCACATAATAAACAATAACTGAAAGAGTCATGTTCTTCTAAATAAATAAATACAATAAATATTTCTAAATTAAACCCTTAATATAGCACGGTCTAGAAATACTACGTTAACACTGAAGTACAAGTACCTTAAAACTTTACTTATGTACATGTGGACATGTGAGTGTTGTTTTAACTCACAGTTTAAAGGTGCAGCTGGTCACCTGTCCATCATCACTCCCTCACAGAGTCTCTGACCTCAGATCTGCTTCACTGCTGCAGAAAACATGTCCGCCTAATACACAACTTCATTTCATGCAGAGAAATGTCTGAGCTGCACTCCTGTTTATGTGTGATACAGAAATGACTGTTTAAAGAATAAATGTTCTATAGTATGTGTTTCTAATCAGAATAATAAAGTATAAAGTACCGCTGCAACAGAAGAAAAGTCTCTCCATCGACTGAAGTTTGATCAAAGGAGCCCTTTGGCTTTGGCCACAGAACGGGTATTTTCTTTTTAACTTAATTTAACTCCCTGAAGACCGTCATCATGAAGATCCGTCCTGTGCAGTAGTTCTCCAGGACCAACACACAGCAGATTATCAGCAGCTGATCTCTCTTTTAACACCAGGACAGGAACTTCAGCTGGCAGAGGATCCTACTGCTACAACAACTCGCTCTGCAGACAGTAGACACTGATGATAGGCTTTGATTCACAATACAGGACTGCAGCTCCTGCATCACTGTGTATTTAGTTTCATTTATTCCAACAAAGCGTGTTTCGGGCAAATCTGTTGGCATCACCTGCACTTTACACCAGAAGAAGAAACGATGCTTAACAGAGAAAAAAACAATCAAACATGCACAACAGCAACAAGGCTGAATGTTCATGTTTTTTTATGACTGATGCGATCTTATCTGTGTTTAACCTTCAGTCAAACCCAGAAGTAGTTCCTGTTCCTCTTCAGAGCAAACTCATTCCTTCTGACACAACACTATGTTTTTGTAGGATGTGATGATTGTGAAATGAATTAAATGTTTAAAGTAGAAAACAAATTTGTTTCATCTTTTAAATATGCTTTTAATACATTGGATGAAATGACTGTGAGGTGAAACTGTCTCTGGTTGTTCTGAACCACTGACTGTATAAACATTTCTAAATTAAACCAAAATCCCTTCAAATAGCACGGTCTAGAAATACTACGTTAACCTGCATCCTGTATTAGCATCAAAATATACTTACTTCCCACCAGTAAAAGTACTCATTATGCAGAATGGGTCATTTCAGAATAATATATATAATGGATTATAATTATTAACTCATTCATGTGTTCATCACCTTAATGTTCCAGCTGGTAAAGGTTGTTACATGCTGCTGGACAGCTCAATCTGTAATAATACTTAAAATAACCATTTGGAGTCCAATATTTCCCTCTGAGAAGTACTGCAACAAAGCATGACATGGAAACACTGAAGTACAAGTACCTTAAATTAAGACTTTTATCTTAAATGATTTTATTTTGTCTGCAAATCTAGATTTTATGTTTTTAACTGAATCCTGGTTGCAGATGAATGACTATAGCCAGCTAGCTGAACTGTGTCCGCCTCAATATGATTGTTTTAGTCAAAGTCAAAAGAGGGTCAGTGGTCGTGGTGGTGGGCTAGTGAGCGTGTATAGGAAATATTTAAAATGTCATCAAGAACGCTATGATGAATTTAACTCCTTTGAAGTTAAGCTCTTAAACTTGGAGGGCTGTAACCTATCATCATATTTGTTATGATTTATCGCTCCCCAAAACCGCCTGGAGGATTTTTATCAGAACTTCCTGAATTTTTATCTACTCTGGTTTTAAATTATGACAGAATTGTTCTTTGTGGCGATTTTAATATTCATGTTGATGACCCCACCAATGTTAATGCAACTGACTTTTTAAATATGGCCACTTCTTTTAACTTCAAACAACATGTCAAAGGGCAAACACATAACCGTGGTCATACACTGGACTTGGTTTTTACCCTGGGTGTCAGTATTTCCTCTGTGGAATTAGTGGACATGACCATATCTGACCACAGATGTATAGTTTTTAGCTGCAATTCGCCTGTTACTCATGCCGCCTCACCAAGCTCCGTGTGTTCTCGCATCTTTAATGAACAGTGTTTCAAAGTTTTGCGCATTCTTTCAGAGCCAAAGCCAACACCTGTCTGATTCCAACACCAACAATCTGGTCGATCACTTCAATCATATCTGCTTGTCGTCACTAAATATTACTGCTCCTCTAAAGGTTAGGCCTACGTCTAAAGCTAGTAAGCAACCCTGGATAAATGACAGCATTCGCAGCCTAAAAAGGGAATGCAGGAAAGCAGAGCGCAGATGGAAAAATCCAGTCTCCAAGTCCATTACCTCACTCTGAAGGATTTATTAATTAACTACAATAACATGGTTAAGGATGCGAGAACACACTATTTTCTGAACTCATTACTACACATAAACACAATCCCAGGTTTCTGTTTAAGACTGTGGATCAGCTGGTAAACCCAACCCCTCCTTGTGCCTCAGCTGGAAGTAAGATGACTGTGAATTGTTTTTATCTTATTTTACCAATAAGGTGGTGTCAATCAGAGCCTCTATTACCCCCGCGGCCTCTTACTCAGAGGTTCCTCACCAGCAACAAGAGAGTTTTAACCAGTTTTATCCCATCGACTTGTCTGAGCTTTTAAAAACAGTATCACAAATGAGAGTGTCCTCCAGCCCACTTGATGTAATACCTACAAAGTTTTTACTGAAAGTAATAGATTCTGTTGGGCCCCATTTGATCTCTGTTTTCAACAGCTCCCTATCTACTGGTTGTGTCCCTGATTATTTTAAAACGGCTTGCGTGAACCCACTTTTAAAGAAACCTGGTTTAGATCCCTCCCTCCCACATAATTTTAGACCAATTTCAAAACTGCCTTTTATTGCAAAGATTCTAGAAAGAATTGTGTCCAAACAGCTGCTCACTGTACTGGAAAATACAAATTATTTGAAAGTTTCAGTCTGGTTTCAGGAAGTACCACAGCACTGAGACGGCCCTGCTTAAAGTCACCAATGACCTTTTAATGTCTGCTGATGAAGGAATGTGCTCAGTCCTGGTACTCCTGGACCTTAGCGCTGCTTTTGACACCATTGATCACAACATCATGTTAGACAGACTGAGGCACTGGGTGGGGATCTCTGGTACTGCCCTAGAATGGTTTTCATCCTACCTGTCAAATAGGAAGTTTTGCGTGTCTGTAAACAACTATGTCTCTTTTCTGTCCAGTTAAATATGGTGTGCCTCAGGGGTCGGTCTTGGACCCATTTTGTTTTCCTTGTATCTGCTTCCCCTTGGACATATTATCCATAAACATGGTATTTCTTTTCATATTTATGCTGATGACACACAAATACTTGCCCGTCAGATCCACAGACCCTGGAATGCTGAGTTCACTTAACAACTGCCTTTGTGAAGTTAAAAAATGGATGTCAAATAATTTCCTCCACTGAACTCAGACAAAACAGAAATCCTGGTCATCGGGTCCCAGCAGATGGCAAATCAAATACTGCCATCTGCTGGTTCCCTAGTAAATCACATTAAGCCTGTGGCAAAGAACCTTGGTGTTTGGTTTGATAGTAATTTAAATTTCGAGCAGCACACCACAAAGCTTGTTCAATCATGTTTTTATCAACTTAGAAATATAGCAAAAATTCGATCTATGTTAACTTTTAAGGACACCAAGACCATTTTACACGCCTTCATCTCATCACGCCTGGATTATTGCAACAGCCTTTTCACCTGCTTAACCCAAAAATCTATTGATCGACTCCAGACTGTCCAGAACTCAGCTGCCAGGCTTTTAACCAGAACAAAGAAATATGACCACATTACTCCTATTTTAGCTTCATTACACTGGCTCCCAGCATGTTTTAGAATTAACTTTAAAATTCTATTGATCACTTTTAAAGCTCTTCATGGCCTCTCGCCTTGTTATATTTCTGACCTTTTAGTCCCATACGCACCAGCACGTACCTTGAGATCCTCGGGCAGAGGTCTGTTGTCTGTTCCAGAGTCTCGACTGAAAACTAAAGGGGACAGAGCGTTTGCTGTCAGGGCCCCGAGGCTCTGGAACAGCCTGCCCGAGGAAATCAGGTCGGCTGAGTCAGTGAACTCTTTTAAGTCCCTTCTTAAAACATACTTTTATAGGAGAGCCTTTCCCGATCTTATTTGACTTTATTTTATCCCTTTTATTTTATTCTATTTTACTAATTTTATATTTATCTTAAACGTGTATTTTAGTCTTTTCAATGTTTTCATTCTTTTATCTTGTATTGTTTTTGTATTATTGTCTTTACACTTGTTAAAGCACTTTGTAACTTGTTTTTGAAAAGTGCTCTACAAATAAAGATTATTATTATTATTATTATTATTATTATTAAAACTTTACTTATGTACATGTGGACATGTGAGTGTTGTTTTAACTCACAGTTTAAAGGTGCAGCTGGTCACCTGTCCATCATCACTCCCTCACAGACCTCAGATCTGCTTCATCATCATGAAGATCCGTCCTGTGCAGTAGTTCTCCAGGACCAACACACAGCAGATTATCAGTAGCTGATCTCTCTTTTAACACCAGGACAGGAACTTCAGCTGGCAGAGGATCCTACTGCTACAACAACTCGCTCTGCAGACAGTAGACACTGATGATAGGCTTTGATTCACAATACAGGACTGCAGCTCCTGCATCACTGTGTATTTAGTTTCATTTATTCCAACAAAGCGTGTTTCGGGCAAATCTGTTGGCATCACCTGCACTTTACACCAGAAGAAGAAACGATGCTTAACAGAGAAAAAAACAATCAAACATGCACAACAGCAACAAGGCTGAATGTTCATGTTTTTTTTTGACTGATGCGATCTTATCTGTGTTTAACCTTCAGTCAAACCCAGAAGTAGTTCCTGTTCCTCTTCAGAGCAAACTCATTCCTTCTGACACAACACTATGTTTTTGTAGGATGTGATGATTGTGAAATGAATTAAATGTTTAAAGTAGAAAACAAATTTGTTTCATCTTTTAAATATGCTTTTAATACATTGGATGAAATGACTGTGAGGTGAAACTGTCTCTGGTTGTTCTGAACCACTGACTGTATAAACATTTCTAAATTAAACCAAAATCCCTTCAAATAGCACGGTCTAGAAATACTACGTTAACCTGCATCCTGTATTAGCATCAAAATATACTTACTTCCCACCAGTAAAAGTACTCATTATGCAGAATGGGTCATTTCAGAATAATATATATAAATGGATTATAATTATTAACTCATTCATGTGTTCATCACCTTAATGTTCCAGCTGGTAAAGGTTGTTACATGCTGCTGGACAGCTCAATCTGTAATAATACTTAAAATAACCATTTGGAGTCCAATATTTCCCTCTGAGAAGTACTGCAACAAAGCATGACATGGAAACACTGAAGTACAAGTACCTTAAATTAAGACTTTTATCTTAAATGATTTTATTTTGTCTGCAAATCTAGATTTTATGTTTTTAACTGAATCCTGGTTGCAGATGAATGACTATAGCCAGCTAGCTGAACTGTGTCCGCCTCAATATGATTGTTTTAGTCAAAAGTCAAAAGAGGGTCAGTGGTCGTGGTGGTGGGCTAGTGAGCGTGTATAGGAAATATTTAAAATGTCATCAAGAACGCTATGATGAATTTAACTCCTTTGAAGTTAAGCTCTTAAACTTGGAGGGCTGTAACCTATCATCATATTTGTTATGATTTATCGCTCCCCAAAACCGCCTGGAGGATTTTTATCAGAACTTCCTGAATTTTTATCTACTCTGGTTTTAAATTATGACAGAATTGTTCTTTGTGGCGATTTTAATATTCATGTTGATGACCCCACCAATGTTAATGCAACTGACTTTTTAAATATGGCCACTTCTTTTAACTTCAAACAACATGTCAAAGGGCAAACACATAACCGTGGTCATACACTGGACTTGGTTTTTACCCTGGGTGTCAGTATTTCCTCTGTGGAATTAGTGGACATGACCATATCTGACCACAGATGTATAGTTTTTAGCTGCAATTCGCCTGTTACTCATGCCGCCTCACCAAGCTCCGTGTGTTCTCGCATCTTTAATGAACAGTGTTTCAAAGTTTTGCGCATTCTTTCAGAGCCAAAGCCAACACCTGTCTGATTCCAACACCAACAATCTGGTCGATCACTTCAATCATATCTGCTTGTCGTCACTAAATATTACTGCTCCTCTAAAGGTTAGGCCTACGTCTAAAGCTAGTAAGCAACCCTGGATAAATGACAGCATTCGCAGCCTAAAAAGGGAATGCAGGAAAGCAGAGCGCAGATGGAAAAATCCAGTCTCCAAGTCCATTACCTCACTCTGAAGGATTTATTAATTAACTACAATAACTTGGTTAAGGATGCGAGAACACATTATTTTTCTGAACTCATTACTACACATAAACACAATCCCAGGTTTCTGTTTAAGACTGTGGATCAGCTGGTAAACCCAACCCCTCCTTGTGCCTCAGCTGGAAGTAATGATGACTGTGAATTGTTTTTATCTTATTTTACCAATAAGGTGGTGTCAATCAGAGCCTCTATTACCCCCGCGGCCTCTTACTCAGAGGTTCCTCACCAGCAACAAGAGAGTTTTAACCAGTTTTATCCCATCGACTTGTCTGAGCTTTTAAAAACAGTATCACAAATGAGAGTGTCCTCCAGCCCACTTGATGTAATACCTACAAAGTTTTTACTGAAAGTAATAGATTCTGTTGGGCCCCATTTGATCTCTGTTTTCAACAGCTCCCTATCTACTGGTTGTGTCCCTGATTATTTTAAAACGGCTTGCGTGAACCCACTTTTAAAGAAACCTGGTTTAGATCCCTCCCTCCCACATAATTTTAGACCAATTTCAAAGCTGCCTTTTGTTGCAAAGATTCTAGAAAGAATTGTGTCCAAACAGCTGCTCACTGTACTGGAAAATAACAAATTATTTGAAAGTTTCAGTCTGGTTTCAGGAAGTACCACAGCACTGAGACGGCCCTGCTTAAAGTCACCAATGACCTTTTAATGTCTGCTGATGAAGGATGTGCTCAGTCCTGGTACTCCTGGACCTTAGCGCTGCTTTTGACACCATTGATCACAACATCATGTTAGACAGACTGAGGCACTGGGTGGGGATCTCTGGTACTGCCCTAGAATGGTTTTCATCCTACCTGTCAAATAGGAAGTTTTGCGTGTCTGTAAACAACTATGTCTCTTGTTCTGTCCAGTTAAATATGGTGTGCCTCAGGGGTCGGTCTTAGGACCCATTTTGTTTTCCTTGTATCTGCTTCCCCTTGGACATATTATCCATAAACATGGCATTTCTTTTCATATTTATGCTGATGACACACAAATACTTGCCCGTCAGATCCACAGACCCTGGAATGCTGAGTTCACTTAACAACTGCCTTTGTGAAGTTAAAAAATGGATGTCAAATAATTTCCTCCAGCTGAACTCAGACAAAACAGAAATCCTGGTCATCGGGTCCCAGCAGATGGCAAATCAAATACTGCCATCTGCTGGTTCCCTAGTAAATCACATTAAGCCTGTGGCAAAGAACCTTGGTGTTTGGTTTGATAGTAATTTAAATTTCGAGCAGCACACCACAAAGCTTGTTCAATCATGTTTTTATCAACTTAGAAATATAGCAAAAATTCGATCTATGTTAACTTTTAAGGACACCGAGACCATTTTACACGCCTTCATCTCATCACGCCTGGATTATTGCAACAGCCTTTTCACCTGTTTAACCCAAAAATCTATTGATCGACTCCAGACTGTCCAGAACTCAGCTGCCAGGCTTTTAACCAGAACAAAGAAATATGACCACATTACTCCTATTTTAGCTTCATTACACTGGCTCCCAGTATGTTTTAGAATTGACTTTAAAATTCTATTGATCACTTTTAAAGCTCTTCATGGCCTCTCGCCTTGTTATATTTCTGACCTTTTAGTCCCATACGCACCAGCACGTACCTTGAGATCCTCGGGCAGAGGTCTGTTGTCTGTTCCAGAGTCTCGACTGAAAACTAAAGGGGACAGAGCGTTTGCTGTCAGGGCCCCGAGGCTCTGGAACAGCCTGCCCGAGGAAATCAGGTCGGCTGAGTCAGTGAACTCTTTTAAGTCCCTTCTTAAAACATACTTTTATAGGAGAGCCTTTCCCGATCTTTTTGACTTTATTTTATCCCTTTTATTTTATTCTATTTTACTAATTTTATATTTATCTTAAACGTGTATTTTAGTCTTTTCAATGTTTTCATTCTTTTATCTTGTATTGTTTTTGTATTATTGTCTTTACACTTGTTAAAGCACTTTGTAACTTGTTTTTGAAAAGTGCTCTACAAATAAAGATTATTATTATTATTATTATATTATTATTATTATTAAAACTTTACTTATGTACATGAGGACATGTGAGTGTTGTTTTAACTCACAGTTTAAAGGTGCAGCTGGTCACCTGTCCATCATCACTCCCTCACAGACCTCAGATCTGCTTCATCATCATGAAGATCCGTCCTGTGCAGTAGTTCTCCAGGACCAACACACAGCAGATTATCAGTAGCTGATCTCTCTTTTAACACCAGGACAGGAACTTCAGCTGGCAGAGGATCCTACTGCTACAACAACTCGCTCTGCAGACAGTAGACACTGATGATAGGCTTTGATTCACAATACAGGACTGCAGCTCCTGCATCACTGTGTATTTAGTTTCATTTATTCCAACAAAGCGTGTTTCGGGCAAATCTGTTGGCATCACCTGCACTTTACACCAGAAGAAGAAACGATGCTTAACAGAGAAAAAAACAATCAAACATGCACAACAGCAACAAGGCTGAATGTTCATGTTTTTTTTGACTGATGCGATCTTATCTGTGTTTAACCTTCAGTCAAACCCAGAAGTAGTTCCTGTTCCTCTTCAGAGCAAACTCATTCCTTCTGACACAACACTATGTTTTTGTAGGATGTGATGATTGTGAAATGAATTAAATGTTTAAAGTAGAAAACAAATTTGTTTCATCTTTTAAATATGCTTTTAATACATTGGATGAAATGACTGTGAGGTGAAACTGTCTCTGGTTGTTCTGAACCACTGACTGTATAAACATTTCTAAATTAAACCAAAATCCCTTCAAATAGCACGGTCTAGAAATACTACGTTAACCTGCATCCTGTATTAGCATCAAAATATACTTACTTCCCACCAGTAAAAGTACTCATTATGCAGAATGGGTCATTTCAGAATAATATATATAAATGGATTATAATTATTAACTCATTCATGTGTTCATCACCTTAATGTTCCAGCTGGTAAAGGTTGTTACATGCTGCTGGACAGCTCAATCTGTAATAATACTTAAAATAACCATTTGGAGTCCAATATTTCCCTCTGAGAAGTACTGCAACAAAGCATGACATGGAAACACTGAAGTACAAGTACCTTAAATTAAGACTTTTATCTTAAATGATTTTATTTTGTCTGCAAATCTAGATTTTATGTTTTTAACTGAATCCTGGTTGCAGATGAATGACTATAGCCAGCTAGCTGAACTGTGTCCGCCTCAATATGATTGTTTTAGTCAAAAGTCAAAAGAGGGTCAGTGGTCGTGGTGGTGGGCTAGTGAGCGTGTATAGGAAATATTTAAAATGTCATCAAGAACGCTATGATGAATTTAACTCCTTTGAAGTTAAGCTCTTAAACTTGGAGGGCTGTAACCTATCATCATATTTGTTATGATTTATCGCTCCCCAAAACCGCCTGGAGGATTTTTATCAGAACTTCCTGAATTTTTATCTACTCTGGTTTTAAATTATGACAGAATTGTTCTTTGTGGCGATTTTAATATTCATGTTGATGACCCCACCAATGTTAATGCAACTGACTTTTTAAATATGGCCACTTCTTTTAACTTCAAACAACATGTCAAAGGGCAAACACATAACCGTGGTCATACACTGGACTTGGTTTTTACCCTGGGTGTCAGTATTTCCTCTGTGGAATTAGTGGACATGACCATATCTGACCACAGATGTATAGTTTTTAGCTGCAATTCGCCTGTTACTCATGCCGCCTCACCAAGCTCCGTGTGTTCTCGCATCTTTAATGAACAGTGTTTCAAAGTTTTGCGCATTCTTTCAGAGCCAAAGCCAACACCTGTCTGATTCCAACACCAACAATCTGGTCGATCACTTCAATCATATCTGCTTGTCGTCACTAAATATTACTGCTCCTCTAAAGGTTAGGCCTACGTCTAAAGCTAGTAAGCAACCCTGGATAAATGACAGCATTCGCAGCCTAAAAAGGGAATGCAGGAAAGCAGAGCGCAGATGGAAAAAGTCCAGTCTCCAAGTCCATTACCTCAGTCTGAAGGATTTATTAATTAACTACAATAACATGGTTAAGGATGCGAGAACACACTATTTTTCTGAACTCATTACTACACATAAACACAATCCCAGGTTTCTGTTTAAGACTGTGGATCAGCTGGTAAACCCAACCCCTCCTTGTGCCTCAGCTGGAAGTAAGGATGACTGTGAATTGTTTTTATCTTATTTTACCAATAAGGTGGTGTCAATCAGAGCCTCTATTACCCCCGCGGCCTCTTACTCAGAGGTTCCTCACCAGCAACAAGAGAGTTTTAACCAGTTTTATCCCATCGACTTGTCTGAGCTTTTAAAAACAGTATCACAAATGAGAGTGTCCTCCAGCCCACTTGATGTAATACCTACAAAGTTTTTACTGAAAGTAATAGATTCTGTTGGGCCCCATTTGATCTCTGTTTTCAACAGCTCCCTATCTACTGGTTGTGTCCATGATTATTTTAAAACGGCTTGCGTGAACCCACTTTTAAAGAAACCTGGTTTAGATCCCTCCCTCCCACATAATTTTAGACCAATTTCAAAACTGCCTTTTATTGCAAAGATTCTAGAAAGAATTGTGTCCAAACAGCTGCTCACTGTACTGGAAAATACAAATTATTTGATAAGTTTCAGTCTGGTTTTAGGAAGTACCACAGCACTGAGACTGCCCTGCTTAAAGTCACCAATGACCTTTTAATGTCTGCTGATGAAGGAATGTGCTCAGTCCTGGTACTCCTGGACCTTAGCGCTGCTTTTGACACCATTGATCACAACATCATGTTAGACAGACTGAGGCACTGGGTGGGGATCTCTGGTTCTGCCCTAGAATGGTTTTCATCCTACCTGTCAAACAGGAAGTTTTGCGTGTCTGTAAACAACTATGTCTCTTTGTTCTGTCCAGTTAAATATGGTGTGCCTCAGGGGTCGGTCTTTGGACCCATTTTGTTTTCCTTGTATCTGCTTCCCCTTGGACATATTATCCATAAACATGGTATTTCTTTTCATATTTATGCTGATGACACACAAACCTACTTGCCCGTCAGATCCACAGACCCTGGAATGCTGAGTTCACTTAACAACTGCCTTTGTGAAGTTAAAAAATGGATGTCAAATAATTTCCTCCACTGAACTCAGACAAAACAGAAATCCTGGTCATCGGGTCCCAGCAGATGGCAAATCAAATACTGCCATCTGCTGGTCCCTAGTAAATCACATTAAGCCTGTGGCAAAGAACCTTGGTGTTTGGTTTGATAGTAATTTAAATTTCGAGCAGCACACCACAAAGCTTGTTCAATCATGTTTTTATCAACTTAGAAATATAGCAAAAATTCGATCTATGTTAACTTTTAAGGACACCAAGACCATTTTACACGCCTTCATCTCATCACGCCTGGATTATTGCAACAGCCTTTTCACCTGCTTAACCCAAAAATCTATTGATCGACTCCAGACTGTCCAGAACTCAGCTGCCAGGCTTTTAACCAGAACAAAGAAATATGACCACATTACTCCTATTTTAGCTTCATTACACTGGCTCCCAGCATGTTTTAGAATTACTTTAAAATTCTATTGATCACTTTTAAAGCTCTTCATGGCCTCTCGCCTTGTTATATTTCTGACCTTTTAGTCCCATACGCACCAGCACGTACCTTGAGATCCTCGGGCAGAGGTCTGTTGTCTGTTCCAGAGTCTCGACTGAAAACTAAAGGGGACAGAGCGTTTGCTGTCAGGGCCCCGAGGCTCTGGAACAGCCTGCCCGAGGAAATCAGGTCGGCTGAGTCAGTGAACTCTTTTAAGTCCCTTCTTAAAACATACTTTTATAGGAGAGCCTTTCCCGATCTTTTTGACTTTATTTTATCCCTTTTATTTTATTCTATTTTACTAATTTTATATTATCTTAAACGTGTATTTTAGTCTTTTCAATGTTTTCATTCTTTTATCTTGTATTGTTTTTGTATTATTGTCTTTACACTTGTTAAAGCACTTTGTAACTTGTTTTTGAAAAGTGCTCTACAAATAAAGATTATTATTATTATTATTATTATTATTATTAAAACTTTACTTATGTACATGAGGACATGTGAGTGTTGTTTTAACTCACAGTTTAAAGGTGCAGCTGGTCACCTGTCCATCATCACTCCCTCACAGACCTCAGATCTGCTTCATCATCATGAAGATCCGTCCTGTGCAGTAGTTCTCCAGGACCAACACACAGCAGATTATCAGTAGCTGATCTCTCTTTTAACACCAGGACAGGAACTTCAGCTGGCAGAGGATCCTACTGCTACAACAACTCGCTCTGCAGACAGTAGACACTGATGATAGGCTTTGATTCACAATACAGGACTGCAGCTCCTGCATCACTGTGTATTTAGTTTCATTTATTCCAACAAAGCGTGTTTCGGGCAAATCTGTTGGCATCACCTGCACTTTACACCAGAAGAAACGATGCTTAACAGAGAAAAAAACAATCAAACATGCACAACAGCAACAAGGCTGAATGTTCATGTTTTTTTTTGACTGATGCGATCTTATCTGTGTTTAACCTTCAGTCAAACCCAGAAGTAGTTCCTGTTCCTCTTCAGAGCAAACTCATTCCTTCTGACACAACACTATGTTTTTGTAGGATGTGATGATTGTGAAATGAATTAAATGTTTAAAGTAGAAAACAAATTTGTTTCATCTTTTAAATATGCTTTTAATACATTGGATGAAATGACTGTGAGGTGAAACTGTCTCTGGTTGTTCTGAACCACTGACTGTATAAACATTTCTAAATTAAACCAAAATCCCTTCAAATAGCACGGTCTAGAAATACTACGTTAACCTGCATCCTGTATTAGCATCAAATATACTTACTTCCCACCAGTAAAAGTACTCATTATGCAGAATGGGTCATTTCAGAATAATATATATAAATGGATTATAATTATTAACTCATTCATGTGTTCATCACCTTAATGTTCCAGCTGGTAAAGGTTGTTACATGCTGCTGGACAGCTCAATCTGTAATAATACTTAAAATAACCATTTGGAGTCCAATATTTCCCTCTGAGAAGTACTGCAACAAAGCATGACATGGAAACACTGAAGTACAAGTACCTTAAATTAAGACTTTTATCTTAAATGATTTTATTTTGTCTGCAAATCTAGATTTTATGTTTTTAACTGAATCCTGGTTGCAGATGAATGACTATAGCCAGCTAGCTGAACTGTGTCCGCCTCAATATGATTGTTTTAGTCAAAAGTCAAAGAGGGTCAGTGGTCGTGGTGGTGGGCTAGTGAGCGTGTATAGGAAATATTTAAAATGTCATCAAGAACGCTATGATGAATTTAACTCCTTTGAAGTTACTCTTAAACTTGGAGGGCTGTAACCTATCATATTTGTTATAATTTATCGCCCCCAAAACCGCCTGGAGGATTTTTATCAGAACTTCCTGAATTTTTATCTACTCTGGTTTTAAATTATGACAGAATTGTTCTTTGTGGCGATTTTAATATTCATGTTGATGACCCCACCAATGTTAATGCAACTGACTTTTTAAATATGGCCACTTCTTTTAACTTCAAACAACATGTCAAAGGGCAAACACATAACCGTGGTCATACACTGGACTTGGTTTTTACCCTGGGTGTCAGCATTTCCTCTGTGGAATTAGTGGACATGACCATATCTGACCACAGATGTATTGTTTTTAGCTGCATTCGCCTGTTACTCATGCCGCCTCACCAAGCTCCGTGTGTTCTCGCATCTTTAATGAACAAAGTGTTTCAAAGTTTTGCGCATTCTTTCAGAGCCAAAGCCAACACCTGTCTGATTCCAACACCAACAATCTGGTCGATCACTTCAATCATATCTGCTTGTCGTCACTAAATATTACTGCTCCTCTAAAGGTTAGGCCTACGTCTAAAGCTAGTAAGCAACCCTGGATAAATGACAGCATTCGCAGCCTAAAAAGGGAATGCAGGAAAGCAGAGCGCAGATGGAAAAAATCCAGTCTCCAAGTCCATTACCTCAGTCTGAAGGATTTATTAATTAACTACAATAACATGGTTAAGGATGCGAGAACACACTATTTTTCTGAACTCATTACTACACATAAACACAATCCCAGGTTTCTGTTTAAGACTGTGGATCAGCTGGTAAACCCAACCCCTCCTTGTGCCTCAGCTGGAAGTAAGATGACTGTGAATTGTTTTTATCTTATTTTACCAATAAGGTGGTGTCAATCAGAGCCTCTATTACCCCCGCGGCCTCTTACTCAGAGGTTCCTCACCAGCAACAAGAGAGTTTTAACCAGTTTTATCCCATCGACTTGTCTGAGCTTTTAAAAACAGTATCACAAATGAGAGTGTCCTCCAGCCCACTTGATGTAATACCTACAAAGTTTTTACTGAAAGTAATAGATTCTGTTGGGCCCCATTTGATCTCTGTTTTCAACAGCTCCCTATCTACTGGTTGTGTCCCTGATTATTTTAAAACGGCTTGCGTGAACCCACTTTTAAAGAAACCTGGTTTAGATCCCTCCCTCCCACATAATTTTAGACCAATTTCAAAACTGCCTTTTATTGCAAAGATTCTAGAAAGAATTGTGTCCAAACAGCTGCTCACTGTACTGGAAAATAACAAATTTTGAAAAGTTTCAGTCTGGTTTTAGGAAGTACCACAGCACTGAGACTGCCCTGCTTAAAGTCACCAATGACCTTTTAATGTCTGCTGATGAAGGATGTGCTCAGTCCTGGTACTCCTGGACCTTAGCGCTGCTTTTGACACCATTGATCACAACATCATGTTAGACAGACTGAGGCACTGGGTGGGGATCTCTGGTACTGCCCTAGAATGGTTTTCATCCTACCTGTCAAGGAAGTTTTGCGTGTCTGTAAACAACTATGTCTCTTTTCTGTCCAGTTAAATATGGTGTGCCTCAGGGGTCGGTCTTAGGACCCATTTTGTTTTCCTTGTATCTGCTTCCCCTTGGACATATTATCCATAAACATGGCATTTCTTTTCATATTTATGCTGATGACACACAAATACTTGCCCGTCAGATCCACAGACCCTGGAATGCTGAGTTCACTTAACAACTGCCTTTGTGAAGTTAAAAAATGGATGTCAAATAATTTCCTCCAGCTGAACTCAGACAAAACAGAAATCCTGGTCATCGGGTCCCAGCAGATGGCAAATCAAATACTGCCATCTGCTGGTCCCTAGTAAATCACATTAAGCCTGTGGCAAAGAACCTTGGTGTTTGGTTTGATAGTAATTTAAATTTCGAGCAGCACACCACAAAGCTTGTTCAATCATGTTTTTATCAACTTAGAAATATAGCAAAAATTCGATCTATGTTAACTTTTAAGGACACCAGACCATTTTACACGCCTTCATCTCATCACGCCTGGATTATTGCAACAGCCTTTTCACCTGTTAACCCAAAAATCTATTGATCGACTCCAGACTGTCCAGAACTCAGCTGCCAGGCTTTTAACCAGAACAAAGAAATATGACCACATTACTCCTATTTTAGCTTCATTACACTGGCTCCCAGTATGTTTTAGAATTACTTTAAAATTCTATTGATCACTTTTAAAGCTCTTCATGGCCTCTCGCCTTGTTATATTTCTGACCTTTTAGTCCCATACGCACCAGCACGTACCTTGAGATCCTCGGGCAGAGGTCTGTTGTCTGTTCCAGAGTCTCGACTGAAAACTAAAGGGGACAGAGCGTTTGCTGTCAGGGCCCCGAGGCTCTGGAACAGCCTGCCCGAGGAAATCAGGTCGGCTGAGTCAGTGAACTCTTTTAAGTCCCTTCTTAAAACATACTTTTATAGGAGAGCCTTTCCCGATCTTTTTGACTTTATTTTATCCCTTTTATTTTATTCTATTTTACTAATTTTATATTTATCTTAAACGTGTATTTTAGTCTTTTCAATGTTTTCATTCTTTTATCTTGATTGTTTTTGTATTATTGTCTTTACACTTGTTAAAGCACTTTGTAACTTGTTTTTGAAAAGTGCTCTACAAATAAGATTATTATTATTATTATTATTATTATTATTAAAACTTTACTTATGTACATGAGGACATGTGAGTGTTGTTTTAACTCACAGTTTAAAGGTGCAGCTGGTCACCTGTCCATCATCACTCCCTCACAGACCTCAGATCTGCTTCATCATCATGAAGATCCGTCCTGTGCAGTAGTTCTCCAGGACCAACACACAGCAGATTATCAGTAGCTGATCTCTCTTTTAACACCAGGACAGGAACTTCAGCTGGCAGAGGATCCTACTGCTACAACAACTCGCTCTGCAGACAGTAGACACTGATGATAGGCTTTGATTCACAATACAGGACTGCAGCTCCTGCATCACTGTGTATTTAGTTTCATTTATTCCAACAAAGCGTGTTTCGGGCAAATCTGTTGGCATCACCTGCACTTTACACCAAAGAAGAAACGATGCTTAACAGAGAAAAAAACAATCAAACATGCACAACAGCAACAAGGCTGAATGTTCATGTTTTTTTTTGACTGATGCGATCTTATCTGTGTTTAACCTTCAGTCAAACCCAGAAGTAGTTCCTGTTCCTCTTCAGAGCAAACTCATTCCTTCTGACACAACACTATGTTTTTGTAGGATGTGATGATTGTGAAATGAATTAAATGTTTAAAGTAGAAAACAAATTTGTTTCATCTTTTAAATATGCTTTTAATACATTGGATGAAATGACTGTGAGGTGAAACTGTCTCTGGTTGTTCTGAACCACTGACTGTATAAACATTTCTAAATTAAACCAAAATCCCTTCAAATAGCACGGTCTAGAAATACTACGTTAACCTGCATCCTGTATTAGCATCAAAATATACTTACTTCCCACCAGTAAAAGTACTCATTATGCAGAATGGGTCATTTCAGAATAATATATATAAATGGATTATAATTATTAACTCATTCATGTGTTCATCACCTTAATGTTCCAGCTGGTAAAGGTTGTTACATGCTGCTGGACAGCTCAATCTGTAATAATACTTAAAATAACCATTTGGAGTCCAATATTTCCCTCTGAGAAGTACTGCAACAAAGCATGACATGGAAACACTGAAGTACAAGTACCTTAAATTAAGACTTTTATCTTAAATGATTTTATTTTGTCTGCAAATCTAGATTTTATGTTTTTAACTGAATCCTGGTTGCAGATGAATGACTATAGCCAGCTAGCTGAACTGTGTCCGCCTCAATATGATGTTTTAGTCAAAAGTCAAAAGAGGGTCAGTGGTCGTGGTGGTGGGCTAGTGAGCGTGTATAGGAAATTTAAAATGTCATCAAGAACGCTATGATGAATTTAACTCCTTTGAAGTTAAGCTCTTAAACTTGGAGGGCTGTAACCTATCATCATATTTGTTATGATTTATCGCTCCCCAAAACCGCCTGGAGGATTTTTATCAGAACTTCCTGAATTTTTATCTACTCTGGTTTTAAATTATGACAGAATTGTTCTTTGTGGCGATTTTAATATTCATGTTGATGACCCCACCAATGTTAATGCAACTGACTTTTTAAATATGGCCACTTCTTTTAACTTCAAACAACATGTCAAAGGGCAAACACATAACCGTGGTCATACACTGGACTTGGTTTTTACCCTGGGTGTCAGTATTTCCTCTGTGGAATTAGTGGACATGACCATATCTGACCACAGATGTATAGTTTTTAGCTGCATTCGCCTGTTACTCATGCCGCCTCACCAAGCTCCGTGTGTTCTCGCATCTTTAATGAACAGTGTTTCAAAGTTTTGCGCATTCTTTCAGAGCCAAAGCCAACACCTGTCTGATTCCAACACCAACAATCTGGTCGATCACTTCAATCATATCTGCTTGTCGTCACTAAATATTACTGCTCCTCTAAAGGTTAGGCCTACGTCTAAAGCTAGTAAGCAACCCTGGATAAATGACAGCATTCGCAGCCTAAAAGGGAATGCAGGAAAGCAGAGCGCAGATGGAAAAATCCAGTCTCCAAGTCCATTACCTCAGTCTGAAGGATTTATTAATTAACTACAATAACATGGTTAAGGATGCGAGAACACACTATTTTCTGAACTCATTACTACACATAAACAATCCCAGGTTTCTGTTTAAGACTGTGGATCAGCTGGTAAACCCAACCCCTCCTTGTGCCTCAGCTGGAAGTAATGATGACTGTGAATTGTTTTTATCTTATTTTACCAATAAGGTGGTGTCAATCAGAGCCTCTATTACCCCGCGGCCTCTTACTCAGAGGTTCCTCACCAGCAACAAGAGTTTTAACCAGTTTTATCCCATCGACTTGTCTGAGCTTTTAAAACAGTATCACAAATGAGAGTGTCCTCCAGCCCACTTGATGTAATACCTACAAAGTTTTTACTGAAAGTAATAGATTCTGTTGGGCCCCATTTGATCTCTGTTTTCAACAGCTCCCTATCTACTGGTTGTGTCCCTGATTATTTTAAAACGGCTTGCGTGAACCCACTTTTAAAGAAACCTGGTTTAGATCCCTCCCTCCCACATAATTTTAGACCAATTTCAAAACTGCCTTTTATTGCAAAGATTCTAGAAAGAATTGTGTCCAAACAGCTGCTCACTGTACTGGAAAATAACAAATTTTGAAAGTTTCAGTCTGGTTTTAGGAAGTACCACAGCACTGAGACTGCCCTGCTCAGTACCTTTGAATTTGCATCTGCTGTGTCCCTGTACCATCCTGGACCTTGCGTGCTTTTGTTGATCAACAAATTTGACAGACACACAACGCTGTTCATCTGTTTTTTCACCTAGTCAAATAGGAAGTTTTGCGTGTCTGTAAACAACTATGTCTCTTCGTTCTGTCCAGTTAAATATGGTGTGCCTCAGGGGTCGGTCTTAGGACCCATTTTGTTTTCCTTGTATCTGCTTCCCCTTGGACATATTATCCATAAACATGGTATTTCTTTTCATATTTATGCTGATGACACACAAATACTTGCCCGTCAGATCCACAGACCCTGGAATGCTGAGTTCACTTAACAACTGCCTTTGTGAAGTTAAAAAAGGATGTCAAATAATTTCCTCCAGCTGAACTCAGACAAAACAGAAATCCTGGTCATCGGGTCCCAGCAGATGGCAAATCAAATACTGCCATCTGCTGGTCCCTAGTAAATCACATTAAGCCTGTGGCAAAGAACCTTGGTGTTTGGTTTGATAGTAATTTAAATTTCGAGCAGCACACCACAAAGCTTGTTCAATCATGTTTTTATCAACTTAGAAATATAGCAAAAATTCGATCTATGTTAACTTTTAAGGACACCAGACCATTTTACACGCCTTCATCTCATCACGCCTGGATTATTGCAACAGCCTTTTCACCTGTTAACCCAAAAATCTATTGATCGACTCCAGACTGTCCAGAACTCAGCTGCCAGGCTTTTAACCAGAACAAAGAAATATGACCACATTACTCCTATTTTAGCTTCATTACACTGGCTCCCAGCATGTTTTAGAATTGACTTTAAATTCTATTGATCACTTTTAAAGCTCTTCATGGCCTCTCGCCTTGTTATATTTCTGACCTTTTAGTCCCATACGCACCAGCACGTACCTTGAGATCCTCGGGCAGAGGTCTGTTGTCTGTTCCAGAGTCTCGACTGAAAACTAAAGGGGACAGAGCGTTTGCTGTCAGGGCCCCGAGGCTCTGGAACAGCCTGCCCGAGGAAATCAGGTCGGCTGAGTCAGTGAACTCTTTTAAGTCCCTTCTTAAAACATACTTTTATAGGAGAGCCTTTCCCGATCTTTTTGACTTATTTTATCCCTTTTATTTTATTCTATTTACTAATTTTTATTTATCTTAATGTATTTTAGTCTTTTCAATGTTTTCATTCTTATCTTGTATGTTTTTGTATTATTGTCTTTACACTTGTTAAAGCACTTTGTAACTTGTTTTTGAAAAGTGCTCTACAAATAAGATTATTATTATTATTATTATTATTATTATTATTATTAAAACTTTACTTATGTACATGTGGACATGTGAGTGTTGTTTTAACTCACAGTTTAAAGGTGCAGCTGGTCACCTGTCCATCATCACTGCCTCACAGACCTCAGATCTGCTTCATCATCATGAAGATCCGTCCTGTGCAGTAGTTTCCCCTTCGAGGGAACTCGAACTGCGTCGGTTACGACACTATGGGAACCTCTAGGCGAAGCAGGTCTGAACGTGAATGAAATCACTCCAATCCTATTGGCCTGTTGCTAGACGGTAAGGTGTGACGGAATAACCGGAGGAGTATAAAGCACACCTGTACACACTCATCATTAGCTTTTTTTTATTCAGCAGGCGCTCTGTATGTTGTTTGAAGAAAGCTCCAGTCCTACAAGCAGTATGTCTTACCTGAAGAAGAAGTCTACCAGCATGTCCGGCAACCAGATGTACAGAAGGTGTGTTTTTTCTTGCCCTCGGTACATCACGGATGGAGATTCTCATGAGATGTGTGTCTCATGTTTGGGGATGGAGCACGCACGGGCAGCTCTCGAGGGGGCTGCCTGCGCCCGTTGCGAAGCCCTTTCCGTGCGGGTACTGAGGTCCCGCATGGCTCTCTTTTCCGAGGATGGCCGGATGTGTTTTCCCCGTGCGCGGGCCCTGCGGCCGCTGAGGCGGCCCGCGGCTTCACTCATGGGTTCACAGCGTGATCTGTCGGAGGATTTCGGGACGGCTGAGGCTTTTTCCCGACCTTCATCCGCTGGCTCCGACGCTTCCTTTCCTCGTTCGGGAGCCCGTTCTCGGCTTCTCCCGCTCGCGGTTTGGATCCGGAGACGCTGCACAATCCGACTCCGAGGAGGCGGACGTGCTCAGCGCAGTGGACGATGACTTCCGGGTGTCGGGGCGGCGTCATCTGGCCGCGCCCGACTATGACGTGCTGCTGGAGGTGGTGACTAGAGCCGTGGCTAAGCTCAACATCAACTGGCCACGAGGAGCAGACACCACAGGCTAGTGGTAGCTTGATGAAAGGTTTCTTAAGCACCACACGCCACCTCCACGCCGGTCTCTGCCATTCTTTCCTGATTTACATGATGAACTGAGTAATCATGGGGCAGACCCTTCTCTACATGGCTTTCCACACCCCGATCACTGAACTACAGTAATGTGATGGGGGTTAGGGACCGTGGTTATGGGAGGATGCCTCGGGTGGAGGATGAGCTTGCGAGCTATCTCTCCCCTCGACTTGCGTCCTCCCTGGAGAAGCCGGCATTACCATCCAAACCATGTCGCACCACATCCACGCTTGTGGGGAAGGCGTACATGGCAGCAGGCCAGGCAGGTGCGAGCTTGCACACCACGGTGCTTCAAGCCTACCAAGCCAACCTGCTACAGGAGATGGTTCAGAGGGGGGGTCCCTCCGAGGAAGATCTGGCGGAGCTTCGCAGAACCACGGAGCGTTAGACGCAGTGCGAAGCGTTCCGCCAGTACCTCCCTCGCCGGTCTGGACCCAAGGCAGCTGAGGCTGCCAGGCGTAGGTCCCTTCCCTCTACGAGCTCCTACGGAGAGAGGGAAGCAGAGTGTCGCTTCTCGGGGCCCCCCGAGGAGCTGGGGCAGCGAGACGGCGCTCTCACCCTCAGCCGTCTGAGAGACGCGATCTGAGGACCGTCATCCAGTCCCGACGGAGCTCAGGGAAGACCGGGGTAGGGAGTCTTTCTCCCCTCCCGCACCCCCCCCACCCCCCCCGGAGGCCGACCGAGGTCCCCTCCGCCGTGGCAACAGGTGATGTTATCCCGCCGTTTACACGTTCAGGACGCACCTGCCACCACCGAGTCCGCGCCGTACTGCCTGCCCCGAGGGTCTGCAGGCGGACGGCATCCCGACTCACTCACCGTGGATCTTCGGCGGCTCCCCCCTGCCGTTCTGGGGCTTCAGGGGTCCACCAGAAGATCACACGAGACACCGACCACCAGCCCCGAGGGGCTGGTTCCGTTGGCAGACTTTGCAGACGCTTGGCGGAGCCTGACGAACATTTCTCCGCGGGTCCTGCACACTGCCATAGATGGGTATCGACTACAGTTCAAAACCCGCCCTCCAAATTCAACAGAAGAGAGGGGGTGGTTTGGACTGTGGTCCGCCCGGAGCAAGGTCCGGTGTTGGGACAGGAAGTTTGTACTCTGCTGAGGAAAGGGGCCGTGGAACGTGTCTCCCCCCCAGACAGAGACGCCGGTTCTACAGCCGGTACTTCATAGTCCCCAAGAAGACGGAGGGCTGCGTGCCCTATTTTGGATGCGCGTTTCTAACCGGTCTCTGAGGAGATTCAGGTTAAAGATGCTCATCATCCCCGCCACCGTGACGCACATCCAATCTGAGGATTGGTTCGTCACGATAGATCTAAACGCCTATTTCCAGGTCTCCATCCGTCCTTCTCACAGGAAGTTCCTGAGGTTTGCCTTCGGGGGTGTGGCTTACCAGTATCGGGTTCTTCCATTCGGCCTGGCACTTCCCCTAGCACATTCACCAAGTGTATGGATGCAGCACTGGCCCCGCTGAGGCTCCGGGGCATCCGGATTTCAACTTCATCGACGACTGGCTCATCCTAGCCCAGTCTCGAGAGTTGGCGGTTCGGCATCGAGATGTCGTTCTGGCTCGTCTGCGGCGTTTAGGGCTGAGGCTCAACGCAAAGAGAGCGTGCTGGCGCCCACCCAACGGGCTACGTTCCTAGGGGTTGCATGGGATTCGACGACGATGCGGGCACAATTGTCTCCGGCACGTGTCGACACCATTTGGCTGCCGTGAAAGGGGTGAAGTTAGGCCACGCCATCACTATGAAACACTTTCAACGAGTGTTGGGTCTCCTGGCGGCTGCGTCCAGCGTAATACCATCTGGACTGCTGCACATGAGACCCCTGCAGTGGTGGCTAAGGAACAAGGGTTTTTCCCCGAGGGGAATCCTCTCCGTCTGGTTTGGGTTACGCACAAGTGTCTTCGTTCCCTATCAGTTTGGAAGGAAACTTGGTTCCTGTCCCAGGGGCCCGTGCTGGGAGGGTCTTGTCGCCGGCTGGTTCTTTCGACAGACGCCTCCCTCACGGGCTGGGGCGCGGTCATGGACGGCCGCTTTGCAAGGGGATCCTGGCAGGTGCATCGATCCGAGTGGCATATCAACTGTCTCGAGATGTTGGCGGTGTTCCAGGCTCTAAGGAGTTTCCTGCCCGATCTCCAAGGCCACCACGTCCTGGTTCGCTCCGAGGAGAACACACAGCGGTGGTGGCCTATCTGAATCACCAGGGCGGTCTGCGCTCGCGCCCTCTGGACAGACTGGCGCGTCAGATCCTCCTGTGGTCCCAGCAGAGGTTACTATCGCTCAGGCGATGTATCTCCGGGGACGCAGAATCAGGGAGCAGACCTGCTGTTGAGGCAGGGGCTGAGGCCCGGGGAATGGAGACTTCACCCCGAAGTGGTGGAGCTCTTGTGCGAAGAGTTCGGCCCCATAGACGTGGATCTGTTTGCGTCTCAAGAGACTACGCACTGCCCGCTATGGTTTCTCTCGTTCCTCCAGCCCCGTTGGGTCTGGACGCCATGGTACATTCGTGGCCGAGGCTACGTCTGTACGCTTTTCCCCCAGTCGCTCTGCTCCCGGGGTTCTGGAGCGGGTCCGCCAGGACTATGTCGGCCTACTGCTCGTAGCCCCGTTCTGGCCGGGTGTGGTTCTCGGACATCATGTCGCTCCTGGACGGCCCGCCGTGGCGGGTCCCTCTGAGGAGAGACCTGCTGTCCCAGGCGCAGGGCCGGGTTCTTCACCCTTGCCCCGCCATATGGCGACTGTGGGTCTGGCCCCTGAGGGGGCACAGTACCTAGAGGCGGTCTAACAGCCGGAGCAGTCGAGACCCTCCTGAGCTCCAGGCCCCGTCCACACGAGAGGTACGGCCTGAGTGGAGTGTTTCTCCCACTTGGTGTAGGGAGCGGTCGGTGGACCCTGTTACCTGCCCGTGGTTCAGGTACTTGAGTTCCTCCAGGACCGGTTCTCTGCTGGTCTTTCCCCTTCCACCCTCAAGTGTACGTGGCAGCTATTTCATCTTTCCACACCCCTCTGAGGGAGGGGTTCTTGGGAAACTTCCTTGGTTGTACTTTTCCTCCGTGGTGCCCGGAGGATGAGACCTGCGACTCGGTCCAAGGTTCCCACTTGGGATCTGGCAGTGGTTCTTGGGGTTGGCTGAGGCCCCCTTCAAACCCCTGGAGTCAGCTGAGGCTAAGCACTTGACCCTCAAGATGGCCTTTCTCCTTGCTATCACCTCTCTGAGGAGGGTGGGGGAGCTCCAAGCGCTTTCGGTTTCCCCGCAAAGCCTGGAGTTTGCCCCGGGAATATTAGGCTATCCTGCACCCTCGTTCAGGATACATCCCTAAAGTGCCTTCTTGTGCGGCAGGGTCCACAGTGCTGCAGGCATTTCATCCTCCACCTCATGTGACGGCGGAGGACGGGAGACTTCATCTGCTCTGCCCTGTCAGAGCACTGAGTATTTACACTCTGAGGTCCTCCCGTTGGAGGAAGGCTGACCAGCTGCTAGTGTGTTTTGGGTCTCCCAGGGCCGGGCTCCCTGCATCCAAACATACTATTAGCAACTGGATTGTTCAGACTATTTCCCTGGCCTATCAGGTGCGCGGTTTGCCTTCACCTGTGGCTGTGAGGCTCACTCTACCGAGGCAAGGCGGCCTCTCGAGCCCTCCTTTCCGGGGCCTCTTGCAGGTGTTGTTTAGCGGCTGGCTGGCCACTCCGCACACATTCATTCGGTTTTACAGTCTTGACCTTCCTTCGGCACCTGGCACTCGTGCGCTCTCCTCTTAGTAGTGCCACTTTATTGCACACAGGGGCAGGCGGGGTTTTCGGCACGGTTTAGTGGGTATCTCGTTCCCATAGTGTCGTAACCGACGCAGTTCGAGTTCCCTCGAAGGGGAACGTCTCGGGTTACGTATGTAACCCTGGTTCCCGAGAAGGGGAACGAGAGACTGCGTCGGTCCGCCGCACCTCTCTCCCCGCCTGAAGCGCCTGCTTCATAGTTAAGCTAATGATGAGTGTGTACAGGTGTGCTTTATACTCCTCCGGTTTATTCCGTCACACCTTACCGTTCTAGCAACAGGCCATAGGATTGGAGTGATTTCATTCACGTTCAGACCTGCTTCGCCTAGAGGCGTTCCCATAGTGTCGTAACCGACGCAGTCTCTCGTTCCCCTTCTCGGGGACCAGGGTTACATACGTAACCCGAGATTCTCCAGGACCAACACACAGCAGATTATCAGCAGCTGATCTCTCTTTTAACACCAGGACAGGAACTTCAGCTGGCAGAGGATCCTACTGCTACAACAACTCGCTCTGCAGACAGTAGACACTGATGATAGGCTTTGATTCACAATACAGGACTGCAGCTCCTATCACTGTGTATTTAGTTTCATTTATTCCAACAAAGCGTGTTTCGGGCAAATCTGTTGGCATCACCTGCACTTTACACCAGAAGAAGAAACGATGCTTAACGAGAAAAAAACATCAAACATGCACAACAGCAACAAGGCTGAATGTTCATGTTTTTTTTATTGACTGATGCGATCTTATCTGTGTTTAACCTTCAGTCAAACCCAGAAGTAGTTCCTGTTCCTCTTCAGAGCAAACTCATTCCTTCTGACACAACATTATGTTTTTGTAGGATGTGATGATTGTGAAATGAATGAAATGTTTAAAGTAGAAATCAAATTTGTTTCATCTTTTAAATATGCTTTTAATACATTGGATGAAATGACTGTGAGGTGAAACTGTCTCTGGTTGTTCTGAACCACTGACTGTATAAACATTACATTCACATTTATACAGTCTATGTTCTGATCCCAGTTATCACCAAACTCTGCAGCTCTGTGGAGCTTTAAAAAACAACACGTCTGTCCAGAAACAGAGTTACTCTGAATAATGCTCTGGGGCTCTGTGGCTGGTGTTGATAGATTTTCATTATTTCTTTAGTCTACTTAATGTGAGGTCCCTTTAAACAAGTCCTTTATATGTAAAAGATATAAGATGTTATTATAACTAACAATTATTAATTTTTTCCCCACTAACTGAGGCATGTCCCTTAATTACTACTGTTTTAATTATTCTTGGCTGTCAGGCAGTGGAGGTGGCTACAAATGTTGGAGTGACTACAAATGTTCCCATGTCTGCCTTAATACCTTTTTATTGTTGGAGTCTCTGCAATCCATGGATGTTTTAGGCCTATTTTAGGGGGGCTGAAACCCTGATTGAACCAATCCACAGTGCAGTAACAGTAATTAGTGTAATTAAATAGTATTCTTTGGATCGCCAACTTATCAAATAGAGATATTACACATTTACATGAGCAGCTGGGTAGCATTATGTCACAGCCTACAGAAGAACTCAGTCTGGTCAAAGTGAATTCCCCCGCCATCAGCGTTGATGTGTCTAAAAGCTAACATGATAGATAGATATATACTATATTTATATTTTTTATAACATTACAGTGGCGTCGGAACCATTGTATGTGGTGGGACTGTCCCACTTTTTAGGAACAATGATATTGGACCCACTCACTGAAATTCAGCGCCTCTGTTTGTTCACCTTTCAGAGTCGTCATGCTCACGTACTGTCATTAAAACGCTTTTTAAGGGAAAGTTCATCATTTGTTTGCCTGATGCTTTTAAAGGCATCATGTAGTCTTTGTTGCAACATTGAATTACAGTTACACTTACGCTATGTTGTTAAAATAGTTAACAACACAACACTTATAACAGAGTTATCTGATATTTTTGCTAGGCTAGCTAGCTACAGTAATATTAACATTAATCAACCAGAGTTTGCAGCTCTTTGAATCCTGGTCAATGAGAGAAGCTAGCTGTGGTACCATGCCAATCTGATTCAGAAATGGACTGGACAGACTTATTGTTTTTTCAATGTGTGTTGACTCAGCAGATGATATACATGAGAAAGTTGATCTACAGGAGAAACATATCTGAAAGCACCACAGAACTGAGAGCTGCACCGACTGAAGTTCTGTTGAGTTTTGGATTTTGAACTGTCACCTGCCACCGAATTTTGTGTTTCCCTTTACATAATAAAACATTTTACCATAAATTGGTGCAAAATTAAGGAGGAAAGGAAAGGAAATTAAGTGTTTAATGCTCTAATCTTCAGGGGGAGGACCCCCCCAACTAACAGATTTCAGATTCATGATAGAGACTCTATTGACATTGTATACAAAATACAACAAAAAGCAGTTTAGAGCAAAACATTGAACTTTGCACTTTAAATAGCATATAACTTATAATCAATGGCGATTTCTATAAAACAAAATTTATATATATATAATCCTGGAGGAGGACCACCCACATTTCTTTTGCTCTAGACGCCCATGTAACATTACAGCACCTTTTGTTCAACAGAGGAGAAATGGAAGAACAAAGTATGTCTGTTATATGTCTGTTAGTGTAGTTCTAATACAGTAACAAAAGAAGATTTTGCAAGCGCAAGTTACGCATCCCCTGGGGGCTAAGCCCCCCCGTGTTTCAATCCTAGTGACGTCCCTGCCCTCTTTTACAGCTTTTTCACAACTCTAGACACAAAACTCACAACCGATGATCAAATGCACATTTTTCAAAACTCGAACCCTTTTCTCAATTGCTTAGATACAATACACATAAAACTTCATCATTTTTCATTCAACTAAACACCTGTTCAATATGACACAACTTAACATCAAAGTACTACTATTTCAAAAGGCAGTTCACACATTACATTTCAAATGAGTGTCTATTCATTTCCTTACAATGATTAAACTATCAATTGATACAACTGCTCAAAATGATAAGTAACGTTGCATTACTCTTAATGCATAGTTTTGTATGGAAACAGACAAACAATCTTCCATGTTTACAGTAAATCATGAAAGTTTCAAGATAATGAGATCAGAGACTGGTCTATGGTCCCAAATACTGTACCACCTTTTCAGACTATTTA
>NW_024041150.1:55686395-55706980 GCF_014851395.1 Micropterus salmoides
TTCCATTTTAAAGAGGAGGGGTTTGAGCAGAGGGTCAATGAGAGCATGATTTACATATAATCTGCATACTAAAGAGAGAACTCTCTTTACTGACCCACCGTCCAGAAGCCTCACATGGCCACACCCAACAGCATTTTTATATTTACCATATCAAATGTGAGAAGTGATTGCTGAAGTACAACTCTTTGTCATCCTTTTTTGGCCACTCCAAGTACCGGTGACGTAACTTCACCGAAACGTAATGATACATGTGCATCAAAATCCAAACATTGGTGGGCCACATTAAGCCTCTGGCAGACCAAACACTGGAGGAAATGGCTTCACAAGATCACCTGGAACTTTAAAACTGCAAGAGATCCTTTAATCTCTGCCACGTTTTTCAACATGGAACATTAACTAGCTGACATGTATTAGTTAGGTTGGGCTGTTCCAGCAAACGAACCAGCAAAACGAACCAGCAAACAAACCTAACATGTTCAAGGCTGAACTGTATTACTGTAAGATACAGTATTACTCAGACGCCGCTCGTTGTGATCACAGCTGTGGCTACTCAGCACAAGTCTTTCATTGCAGCGAGATAGATAACCTAGCTCTCTCACGACTGCCACTGAGACTGATTGGAACAAACTGGAACTGTGTTTATGACTATTTAGTATTTATATAAATACAAATACTCTGTCCCTGCAATATGTTTGCACAACACCAGGGCTGACCCCGAATAGTCCAAGATGGATGGGGGCGATTCAGTCTCACAGTCGAGCTTCGCAGTGAAACAAGGATCGTGCCATTTGGCGATATGGGGGTGCTCAACGTCTGATTTTAGTTTTTATTACAGTCTATGGATTTTTACAAAGAACTACCAGTTGTCTGACAATAAGTTAATATGGCCTATTGCAATACACATTTCATGCTGTAATAAACATAAACAACTTTCAATAAATTTTTAAAGTGCGTGAATAAATCCAAAATTGTAACCCTAACCCTGGGTCGTCAGTGCGCATGTGTAGGCGTAGCTGTAGTGGCAGGAGGAGGAACGCTCGCTGAAGAGACGGAGCCCCAGCTTTAGTGGTGTTGTGCCGAGTTGTCCGCACCCCGCGGGATTTTGGATAATTATCCCCGTTGATGTACCGCACAAAGAAAATTTATATGTTTTAAACAACCGGCTACTTGAAATGTGAACCGTGACGTGCATGCAGTTGTCGGCAGCACAGCATGCACGCAAAACTCACATGATTCGACTATCAGTCGACTAGGCAGGACTTGACGATTCTGATTCAACTGTGTGAGTCCCCAGTAGTAAAATACTACTTTGCATAAAGCTCTTTCTGATTCTGATGACAAACTCTGCAGTCGCTGGGATTGTGTCTGTAGCCATGGCTGTGCTTTCGTTGTTATGTTATGATTGTGACACAAATACTACTGTATTCCTGAACTCCTGTTGTGTGTGGTAACACATCTGTCAGATCTGATAGAAGGTTAAATCCGTGTGGCTTTTGGTGAAGGGCACCACCTAGGCTAGAGCCAGCACTGGGTTAACCACTTGATACATCTATAGATAATTATAGACAAGTTAATACAGTTGCTTGTTGTGAGTATGATGGTATGATAGGTATAATATGAAATAGAAATAAACTGTGGCGCAGTAAAGGAAGGAGGCAGAATGATCTGGTGACTAGTTAATTTGTTGAGAAGGTGGCAGGTTAATCAGAGGTTCATGCAGTGAACACAGTTTAACCTAAGTCAGACCTCAGCCAAGCTGTGGTCAGTGGCTGTGCTTTCCTGCGGTAGTAAACAAGTCTGTCCCGGCTGAGGTGCAGGTTACACATGGACTCCCTCCCCTGGCAGATTTATGTGTGCTCTGACAGCAGGGCTTCCACCTGCACAAACACTGTCGCTGACTGCTGCTCATTGTGCTAACAAGAGCTGCAGCAGTTCCCTGGACACAGCCTCTCCATGACCTGCAAGACTCAAGACACACCACACACACACACACACACACCACACACACACACACACACACCACACACACACACACACACAACACACCCACACACAACACACACACACAGCCTTTTTTACCTTGAAGACCATTGCATTTTTGAGGTTTATAGATCTTCATGCACCCAAAAGTAAAAGCAGTTCAGTGGAGGGTGAATCCACCTACACTCAGTTCACAGTGCAAATGTTGCATGTGATAGAAACCACAAAAGCAGTAAAACAGATGTTTTCTGTCATAAACATCATAGCAAGGAGTCTGCAGGTTCCTGTTCAGCCAACACTGCAGCAGCTTGGGATTTAGAAAAAATGTTACGTCCATTATGGATGATTTGTAAATTTACTATGATGGTTAAGGTCAGGGAAAGATAGGTCAGGATTAAAGTATGGGTAGGCGAGTTAAACACCTGGTTAAGGTTAGGGAAAGGGGGTTAGGGGTGTTCAAGAGGGAGTTAAAGAGGGTTGCAACTTCAAAGAAAACAACAGTGTGATGGGTTAATACATCATGTTCTGTTAACCTACCTCTGCTGCTTTTCTTTTCTTGGATATCTGAGTACAATCACTTTCTCATTAATTTGTGCTCTTAACATTTTAAATGAAATGTACTAGATTTTGTAATGTGTGTATATACTTCAAAGGCGACGCCTACAGGGACAGATGTGGACGCCACAGCCACGGACTACTTCTGTTTATACTACTTTCTGGAGTCAGCTTGGTGGACTCGTTCCACACAAGCGCAGTAGATCGGGTGATGACCTGGTAGCGTAGTGGGAGAAGAAAAAATGGGAGGCATGCGGATGTACGTACATCATCTGATGGTGATTTTTTTCACGTGGATCCTAGTGGTCTCTCGCGGATGGAGAAAGTATAACACGCTTAAGTGTGTGGGGTTTGTTGAATTGTAGGAAGGACCAATCCACTGTGGGGCAATCTTTTAAAACTGAAAAACACCTTGTTTTGATCTATATTTAGTATTAACAGTGCTTCAATGTAAAAAATATTATAATCAAAAATTATAGGGCTGACCCCGAATAGTCGAAGATTTGATGATTCGATAGGAGCCTGATTCGACTGCCAATCTCTAATCTCCAATCTTTGCAGTGCCGTTATGAATCAAGGATCAAACCATTTTTGGCTATATGGGGGTGCTCAATGCCTGATTTTACATAGAACTACCTGTTTTCTCCCAATAAGTTCATATATAGCTTATTATGATATAAATATCAACACATAATGCTGTAAAAAACATGTGAAAAGAAAGAAGCTTGAATAAATCCAAAATTGTAACTCTAACCCTCAAGGTAGGGAGCTTCACTGTGACTTTGCGGGACGTTTGAATAATTATCAATATTGAAGAACCACACAAAGAACATTATATCGTTTTTAAACAGTACTTGGAATAGACCTGTGAAGAACCACAACGTGCATGAAATTCTCTGCGAGTTGGCGAGCATACACAACTCAGCGCAAGACTGGTGAATGGCAGAGCAGAGAGAAAAGGGTCAACAGTAAGCCACAGTTTAGCAGTGATATAGAGAGAATCATCATACTATGATCCAATTTTAATCATTTGTAAAATTTTGTAAAAAATACTGAACAAATAATGCAAATGGAACAAGTCATTAGTTTGTGATTTATCTAAAAGACCTACAGGCTGAGAGTTCCTCTTTCCTTTCTGACTCAATAAGATCTCACTGCAATTTCCAGAACACACCGCTAACAGCAACGCCACCTGTCCATGCGGAGTTGTGGTGACTATGTTCACAGCAACTCAGACACACTAGTACAGAGAAGTTTATGTTATGTATCTCTGAACAAATATTATACAACAATATATGGCACACTATATACCTTTAATATACTTGGCAATGTGAGACCAAACTGACAGATGGGCATAGCCATCCCTAAGATTACTTCCGTCACTTGCTCAGATCATGGTGCTGCACGCTGTAAAAAGTGACGTTTGGCCGGATGCTTGCAGGGGTCCTGGAGGTGTTAAAAAGGTCATTGTGGGGAGTTGGCCTCCTGACACGGGGCAGAGGGTTGCCTGTAGACTGCTAGTCTGCATTTCTGGGACAGTCGAGGGTTTAGGAGCCAGGAGTCATTTGGGCTGACGCGCACGCTCAATTGTACACTTATACTCGTTGCATTTTAAAATTACAAACATTTCCACATATGCATAACATGAATGTGCAGTGACACTGGACAAGCACGGCAATCATGCAGTGAGAGAAATATTTCAACAACAATAACTCTTTGAGTAAATACGAAATGCAGGAAAATCACATTCCCACGCTCCATTAGTCTTGCCCTCTCTCTATGCCAGCACGGCATAAATGACTACACAGCTGTGTGGAGACTGACATTGAAATGGCAGCTCTGCTTGCTACTCACGTTCCATTTTTGAGTGACGAACTTGACAAATTCTTCGCTGTGGATAGAGACATCACTCTGTCATTGACACCCCCAGTTATCTACCACTCACGAAATAACCGAATGAGCCACCACGGCGTTGTCTGCCTTCAACAAATCAACAACAAATCTTACTCATAACTGCCTCTCATCAGCTCCTTGAACTTGCCGCTGCTACTGTAACTGTCAATGTCTTGTTATTTGCCACTCAGAGGTGGGTGCACTGAGTGTAAAAGGCATTGATGTGGGGAAATAGTTTACTTTCACAAATCAACATGAGGCTTTTTCTGATAGAGACTCTGATCAACAGGCCTTAATCAGTGCTGTAAATTTTAGCTTGTTATTAACATCCTGACCAAACTAAAATTACTTCGACATGGCCTCTGTCAGTGTTTATTATATTGAATCAATATTACTGATGCATTAACTTGTAAGTAGCATTATTATGTTGCAGTTGGTTGAGTGGGGTTATTTTCCCTACATTAGCTATTAGGTAGTTGTCTATACTTGGGCGTTGTATTTTAAGATCATCGTATTTCACTCTGAAATTAAATGGAGTAGAAATCAATAGGCAAGGCAAGTATATTTGTATAGCACATTTAAACAACAAGGTAATTGAGAGCTTTACATAAAACTAAAGAAAAACATAAGCTACAGGGAAATAGAAAAAGGTTTAAAGCAACATAGGGAAATCGAAAAAATACACTTTAAAACAGATAAACAAATAGCATAAATGGAAACTCAAAAGGTTCTTACAAATCAAGAGCAACCAACCAGTGTCATCACTCCCTCTAAAACTTGCAGATCAATGTTAAAAATATATTTTTTAAAAACCCCAACAACTTACAGAGTGAGTTATTACCTAAAACACCTGCATCTAGCACCTGTATACAGTACAATTCCTTAATTCATAATTCAAAATGCGTATTATGCACTGATCAATTGTGTGAAAGTCTATAAAGAGGTACAGTTTATGAGTTATTATGAGTCTATGGGCACACATTCACTGCCACTATAATCACTAACACGCATAATTAAAAATGTACGAAATGTTGCAGTCCATCAGTTGGTTTGACTTATATGATGTATTAAATCATGTGAGCCCCATTCACTTCCACTGCATCTATAGCCATTACGTTCAGCATGCACTCAATATTTAAGCTTATGATAGAGGTGAATTTAATGATTTTTGAATGTATCATTTCTGAAAGTCTTTAGAGCTCACTTCCATTTACCCATTGATTTTATAAGTCAACCATTATTATACAAGAAATGTTACTATACTGAGAATCGAACATTAAACAATCATATAGGATACCTAAAATATACTAAGCAGCCAAACCCACCTAGCAGCACCCTGTCGTAATTCAGACACTCGAGCAACCTCACAATAAGAGCAAGAAATAATAAAACAATAAAAACATTTTGAGGTCAATCATCACACATCATTTTCACTCTTTGCTTCTCTCAGGTCCATACACATGAGTTTAATTAGGTTCTGGTCCAACTGTATCGATCACACCCATCCACGGCTGCACATTATTCTTTCACATTTCTAATTTCAGTCAGACTGCTTTAGTTCATCTCAAGTGAAACTGAAACTGTGGTTCGAGCATCAGTTTCTGATTGATTGGCATTCTGGTGAGGCAAATACGTAGTTTCTTATTTGTCCGTTGGAGCGGGAAGTGTAAGCTGATATTTCACCATAGAGCCTTATTTCTTCTGGCCTTAAGTTACCAGCGGGCAGGAGATGCCGGAGGGTGAGGGGATTGACACATGTGGTGTGTGGATGGTCAGATGGAGAAAGGAGGCACTAATTTAGTGCCACTGAGTGTCTATTCTCGGCCTGTTGAGATTGCATTTCTCCTGCACTGTCAGACTCTCAGCCATCTGTCATTGTATCAATGCTGTGTTTACATGCGCAGACTATTCTCTTCTTAACACGACTTATTTTGGATAAACTCATAAGAGCCTGGTCATGAAACCAACTGCTGCCTGGAAGGCAGGAGAAACGATTGAAAAACCTTTTACAAAGAGAAATACAGAAGTATGGGTCTCCTCATATCCAGCATCAGTTAATATAATAATAATATATTTCTCAGGCCCATTTTCTCCCATTCAATTTTATGGTATGGTTCTATAATTTAAAGCTGCATTAACTGATTCTTGGCCACCGGGGTAGAAATACATTAAAACAAGTAGACAGACAAATGTACAGCCACCACATACTGTATTGTATAAAGTTGTTTTAGCTAACATGTTAGCAAACAGTTGCCAATAGACACAGAGCAACATTATCATCCCGATGGAGTCACGTTTCTGGGCACTTGTCGAATGTCGTTTTTTACCCTGTAACTGCTTGTCTTGGTTTGCTTCCAGGCAGGTATACAGTTGGGGGTTGATGAGAGAAGGCACTACACTATTACTGGCAAAATCTCTTTGCACCTGCGTGATTTATAAACTTTAAGAGAGTGAAGACACCAAACATCGTAGAGTGCTACAGTGTTACTGGGAATTTTTCACCCAGCAACCTATGCCACTTCACCTTGGCACTGTGCTCTGTTTCTCACCTTGTAGTCAGCATGATGCCATGTATGTGTACAGGGCATCAGACTTACCAATTCCAAAGCCAAAAGCTACATAAACTACAGAGTTTGTTTGAAATTCACCTGATTTTGGTACTACGAAAAAAAACTTTAATTGTAGTTTCAATTTCTGACTTCACTTGAGGACATTTATCAGACTTCACTCCTGTGGAGCTACAAGTACAGCCAACATCTTTCCTTTCACATGTGAAGTAGTACTTCCTAGTGTTGTAGACGGTCTCAAGACCACTTAATGGTCTCGGACTCGACCGCATTTGTACTCGGTCTTGTCTCGGTCTCGGACATTAACAACTCTGGATTTATTTCGACCATAACTTTGGGAATATCAATAAATTGCTTTTGCATTGTCTGATTTATTTGTTAAAGTAATTTCTTTGATTGTACATAAAACGCTTCAAATGCAACCAATAACGCTAAAATCTGTTCTTCCCGTTAACGACTGTCCCCCCTCCCCACGATGGTAAACATGGAAAGAAGTCTTGGTCTTGATAACTCTGATCTAGGTCTTGACTTGGTCTCGGTTTGGGCGGTCTTCACTACAACCATAGTTCTTCCCAACACCTATAAACAGACTTTGATGTGCAAAATCAGTGGCGTCCCCCTTTAATAGAAGTATTGATTAATGTCAGTTTGAGGTTCCCGGCTTCAACTTATATCTGCATGATTTTCTCCAGTACTGACAGAGTTGGTCAGCAGAGACATGGCAGTCTGGCATCTACTTAACAAAACAGCTAATGCTAATGACTAATGCCAAAGCTAAAGTTATTCAGACAAACAGAAAGAAGAAGAGAATATTCTGCAAATTATTTAGTCATGGAAAACAATAAGGAAATCGATCGATATAAACAAGACCTTAAGCAGAGTCTGACCCACAGCCTGCCTCTCAAGTTGGTACCAGAAACAGGAGAGGTAGAATAAGATGCCTACTACACCTCCGATCAGACCCAGTTCATGCTCGGATCTAAGTTGTTCTGCATTTTGCTGGTAAACCAAGCTGTGTTGTTTCAGGCACAATATGGCTGCACAGATGTGAAGTTAAAAGCCAGAAGATAGTAAAATCATAGACCTCATTAAACGGAGTTATTTATGTTCATCTAAACCCCCATACAGTAACCCGGCCAGTCGGATCAAATCTCCCTGGCAGTGCGGTGGTCGTGAAATGTCGTCTAAATAACAGCAGCTGTGAGAGCCTGTCGAGTCGGGCTGACTGATGTCTTGGCTAAGGATGCTCCCGGATCACAATAAAACTGTCACAGGCATTTTATCAACTGCATTCCCCACTCAGGACATTTCCTCACATCTTAAATTTCCATGAGACGAGCAGCAAGATGGAACATTCTCATCTTGCCAACTTGCATACTGTACATCCTCTCACACATATGCACTCCTCTCTGGACTGCCATTATCTCTATTAATGGCAAGAACTCTAGTCTTAAATGAAATCCTGTCCAACATAGTCTGTCACTTTTTGCAGTAATGCCGATGTGGTCTAACGACAGCGACACCAATCTGTCTGTATAACACTACAACACCTTGACAAACTGCCCTGACTACTATGAAGTTTGTGTGTGGATAGCCATGGTCCCCAGGGGCTGATCCTCTGAGGAGAATTACTTATGATTTTCACCCTTGCTGTAGTGTCATGATTCTGTCAGAACATTTTTTCTCTAAAGAAAATGGCAGCATTTGTGTTGAAATCCTTGAGTAACATTTGTTTATGTTTCCCTGACAAAGGGAAATGGCCATGAATTATGACCTTATGCTGGTGCAGTAAATATCTCATTTTCTAACCAGCAGAATAAAATGAAATTTAGTTAAGTTCATACTCCCAAGGGGTTAAACCCTTTATGTTTTGGTGACATGGTTAGTAAACACTACCCACAAAAAGATGCTTAGTGGAAACCAAAATCACCCACTGATTGACAGCTGGATTCAAATCACACCAAAAATCAAAGTTAAAAAAATGAAATCAGAGGCTGATCCAACCTGCATGACTTTCATTATGGCAACTTGTCACTCAGTAGTGTGCATGAACCCAACATGCCTATATGGGGCCCACTGCACCAGTGTAAGGTCTGACAATGGCTCTGAGGATTTCATCCCAGTACCTAACAGCAGCACTTGAAGGTCTGTGCGACCGTCCAAGATATGCCTCCAGTCCATCACTGACCCACTGCAAAACCACTCATGCTGGATGATGTTGCAGGCAGTGCAATGTTCAGCACGACGTCTCCAGACTCTCTCACGTCTGTCACATGTGCTCAGTGTGAACCTGCTCGGGAGGAACGGGGAGCCAATGGTGACCAGCCAATTCTGGTCTTCTCTGGTGAATGCCATCGAGCTGCAATGTGCTGGGGTGGATGCTGGCCCTCATGCTGCCCCATGGAGTGTGTTTCTGACAGTTTGGTCAGAAACTGCACACAAGTAGCCCACTTCTACAACCCTGTCCAGTTCTCCTTGTGTAATGACCCATCTCCTGGTATCTCCTCCATGCTCTTCAGACTGTGCTGGAGACACAGCAAACCTTCTTGCGACCACACGTACAGATGTGCCATCCTGGAGGAGCTGGACTACTTGTGCAACCCGAATAGGCTGCAGGTAACATCATGATACCGGTAGTGACAAGGACACTAGCAAATGCTAAACTAGAAACAATCAGTCAGGAAGTACAGAGGACAGAGCAACAGTCTATAGTCACCACCTGCATAACCATTTCCTTTTTGGGGGGGTTCACTTGCTGTTTCCTCTCCAGTGCACCTGTTGTCACTTTCATTTGCACCAAAACGGTGACACTGATTCACAATCGCTTATCCCAACTGGACAGACTGATGTCACTGAAGTTTAATTGTCATGATGTTATACTGTGATGATTAGGTGTTCCCTTCATTTTTTGTAACAGCGTCCAGGAGCTGCTAGCTTTAGACTTGTTTGCTGTCTTTGGCTGGTCTTCTGTTGCTGTCTCAGGCTGTTCCCACAAAGGGAAATTACCTCTTGTGACATACCTAGAACATGGATAATCTGAGGGTGATCCAACCCATAGACAGGGACACTGTGTAAATACCCTTAATGTGGATATTCCCCAGCCTGCAGGCCAGCACGGAGTGGATGTTGCCACTGATATGACAGCTCCGTACAGTCTGCAGTCATCCTGGGTGGGCGAGGCGGCCATGGCTTAACTGGATAATCTCACGACAGGCTCAGCCCTTTGTTCCTCTTCAAAGGATTTGAATGGGAAATATCCACCTCAGGTTTTACAACCAGAGTTAACCCCTCAGACAGAACCAAGTCCCCTCACCAGAGACCACTATCCACAGTCCATTAAAGATGCTCAACGGCCGGATGACAGTTTCACTTTTGTTTGGGTTTTTTATTCTTTCTACTTGTACCTTTGATGTCTTTACGTGACTAAGACAGTTATGTGGCTCCATTTGTGTGTATGCAAATTGATTTTAATTTAATTTAATTCATAATAATCATGTTTATTTTAATTTTAAAGCTGCACTTATCGATAGTTTTTATATTGATTTTGACCCAATGTTATATTTTATAACACTGGGTCATTTGACAGCTTGCAATGTAAAAGTGTTCACTTGGTGTCCATTCTTCACTGGGAGTTGACAAAAAAACAATAAAGTAAGGTAACTTCTTCAGTTATTTTCCCACAAAAGTGGGGGTTTAAAATTTGCTTTTTCATTTGCAAATGTGTAGTTCTTACGACAACAGGCTCTATAAAAGAAAACCTCTGACTTCAGGAAATTGTAGTAATAAATTAAATTTTTTAAATTAATTTTAAAGTTTACCCATTTATATAAGTTATTATTATATTATTATTATATTATATCAGCATCATCAGTATTATTAACATTAACTATTGCTAATTTTATGATTATTGTGACATACACAGTTATTTGTTTTAAACGGCTTTCCATCCTAATTAGAGTAATTATGGAGAAACATAATTGTTATTTTAATCCTGTATTTTCTGGTATGAAAATCCAACATTATAAAGTTGTTTAATATTGGTTGGTAATATTTCTTATTATCAATCAACTGTAGTACAAAAATATCAGATACAAACTAGACCTTTGGCCCTGCATCCTCGCACATTGACCAATATTGTCACCTCTCCCTTGTTCAGTTGTTCATTCCTGCTGAGCGATGTATGCTGTACATGTGTATATACGTGACTACATACCGCGTGAACACAATCCCCCCCCCCCGGTTGTCCCGGCAGAAGCATGGCTACATGTCACCATGACACGCAGACTAATGCAGGAACAAGAGGACACGGATTAAGCCAAAATCCTACACGGGATTCCATTATGTTGCCACAGTCATGATGGAGACCAGGCAGGTGTGCTGCAACAATGAGCTCTTTCAAATGTAGTGTGAGTACTGTGTGTATTTGTGTGTGTGTGTGTGTGTGTGTGTATACAGTACATGTGTGTATGTTGGTATGTCTGTATGGGTGACCAAAGATCCTCACTAGAGCCAAAGATGAGGTAAACACATGGCCATAGCCAGCTATGATGTCACTGAGGTCTGGACCTCTCTAAACATTTGCAAAAACTTTTTTTTGAATATAGTGTATACATTATACTTATACATATGCACAAAAAAAATACATGTATACATCTATACGCAATTGTTCTGGTCTATCCTTTAAGTGTCTGCTACTACTTAGTTGTATGGTGTGTTGTGAACAAGGCACCAGAGCAAGTGATCCAACCTAAATGCCAGAACAGGCTGTTTGTCCATGACTCCAAAACAACATACAGCCAGTCCAGCGACGGGCAATAGACTTAACTACATTATGTAAGTCATGTTACACAAGTACACCACATACATTAAACACGTGGAAATATTGATTAGTTTACTACAGATGGGTTCATTTAGTTTTTATTAAATGTGTCTAAAGATCCACATTTATTTGTAACATGGAGATATCAAATACTGTTTTATTATGATCATGACTTAAACGTATCATTATCTTATAGTAGGCTGTCAGGATAACAGATTTCTGCACTTCATGGATTGTTAAAGTGCATTTCATTATGGAGAAGACAAACAATGATGGAGCAGAAACAAAGTAGGCCTTGATGATGTGAAGAGAATTTGTTTTCTTGAAATAAACTCATAATAAAGTTGCGATGATGAGAAATGGTTAACATCTTGAACAATATAATTACAGCTTTAAAAAATAAATATGAGCATCACCAAATCATAATTTGTCATCTTGAGAGCATAAAATGTATATGAAAAAATGTGACCTTGAGGTAACGTGCCTACAAACAATTCTTCACACATTCCCTGGGCTTCTAGAGATATCTCTTTTCTCAGTCCAACCCGAAACAGTCAAAGCCAATCATAAATTATGGCCGGACAAGACCACACAAATGAAGAGGTGATGAGAGCAGTACCTGTGGAGAGAAAGTCACTGAGGAAGGATAAAGATTTTAGAAGGGTGGATGTTAGGTTGTTGTTGCTTTGGGGTGGTGGATTCCGTATGCTTTGACCTCCTGCTCCGCACATCTTTATTTCATGGCTGACAAAGTGAATGCCAACGCGGCGTAAGGAATTCTGCCTCCTCGTTTGATTTATGGTCCTCAGCTGCTGTCAGCCACCAGCTGGCCTTTGATGGGCCCTGAGAGGGAAGCAGACACACAGACACACAGAGGCATGCATGTTGGGTATGAGAGGTGAATATGAAAAAGCTACAATTGATAAATGTTCCTATGTGGTTTGAAATTAGCATCTTGAAATTACCCAGTCACTACTGCAGTCCTGTGTGGGGGGGAAAAAAGGATCATAATCAATGCAGCAGAACCAGATGTGTGTGTTTTTTTATTCTACTCATTCTTCTTCATTGTCAAAACCTGGTACCTGCATTACCCACAAAGAAAACTGACCCTGAGTTCAGTTGGAGATTTTGACAGAGGGCTGGTAAGCTCACTTCTTTCTAACTCATGGTCTGCAGCCCAACCGATGCTGGCTCAAGAAACATCACTTGAGGACATTTATCAGACTTCTTACACTCACTCTGGAGACACAAAAGGCTTTATACAGAGTGTTGATGTAATACTCCAGCCAAAAGTTGCTTTGCTTTTCTAAGGCTAACTTTACTTAAACTTTAATGAGTGGCAACACGTATGGAGGACGGCAATCCATAACCACAAAACATTATCTGTGTTCAGAGGCTAACTATTCAAACTATTATTTGAAAAATGTATAAGAAAAATATGAGAAAAGACACAAGGGAGACGTTGTGAAAGATGGCGAGGGGCAAAAACAACTCAGCTGAGCTTGTAAAGAAAGTCATCTGAATTCAGGCCTCATTCCCTTCATTGATTTGACCGTTGAGAGGGAAACCAAATGTTTGGCTTATTTTAGCCAATTAAGCTGGGAGAGATCCAATTGTGGATGTGCTATGAGCGTCTCTTTGCTCAAAGTGCTTATTGTCTGACTGTTTGCAGAAGGATCAATTGCAGGCTCTGTGATCGGATTAGGGTAATCAATGCTGGTCGCTAATATATTAGCAAGGTAATTATAGCGATGTGGAGAGGTAGCCCCATTGCAACAATGCAGCACACCATCATTCTTAGATATAACAGGCTTGAGTGAGAATGACAAAAGATACACCCCCAACCCACCACATAATTGTCTCTTTTCTATGTTACACCAAAACACACACACTCAACAAAGCGCTATCCACTACTGCCCCAGTGGAGAAGGTGTTAATCCATTACTAATGATGACACTTCACACTCCGTCATAAAGTCATGCAGCAGCAGGGCCAGACTCTTAAATCTCCCTCTAGCTCACAGCAATTATCCTTATACATCAACAGCAATGTCTGATGCCTGACTGAGTCTGTGTGTTTTTCCACTGTGCTACACACATCAGATTTTTCATGTCTTCTGTTCAATCAACATCCCAAATACAGTCACAATTTTTAAATAAAATGGCGCTCCTTAGACTTAAATGCAATAATAACTCATAAACTCGTAAATTGGACATTTAATAATCATGCACTAAGTTACATTTGATCAACATGCAATACTGAGCATTTTGAAATTTTAATGCAGTATGTTCTATATACAGGCGCTTAGTTATAAATATAATTGAACAATTTGCCTACATTGAGTTAAATGCAATTTATAACTCATACAATTAGTCACAGTGAGCTTATTTAAAGTGGTCCATGTGTATCACTGAGTAAAAAATGTAATGGAGTTTGTACAGTATACATGTGCAGAGATATTAATACAATGGGAATGAAGGGGCCTCCCTAGGCTTCAATGCATTTCGAGCTCATTAACTATACATATTATCATAATCAGATTATGTACAGTTGGCCAGTGTGCAATAAATTGCATTTTAGAATTTGAAAGGAGCTTGTGCTGTATACATGTACAGTGGAAATGAATGGGCCTCCTTAGGCTTTAGTACATTATATAACTCATTAACTGCACATATAATCATCACACGCTTATACAGTTGATTACTGTGCAATACTGAACATTTGAAATGTTAATGGTAAATGGTATTGTATACAATGCCTGAAAGATAAATACAATGGATCTATTGAACCAAAAACACAACTATATGTATATGTAGCTTTGGCATATCAATTGTCTCTGTACCAAAAGTGTCTTTAAAAATACTGTTGTTTAGGAAGAGTTCATTATATAGCACAATTTTAGAAATGTAAATAATTGCAATTATTTTGGGCACATATTAATATGTGAATGGATATGTAGCATGTGGCTTTGAATCACAGGGGAGCAGAAAAGTCGTGGTCGGAGTATAGAGAAGTAATAGAAGAAGTATGTAAGTCAACAAATTAGAGACTAGACAACTAATAAGACAAACAGTCTAGCGAGTCAGCAAAGCAATTAGTAGGAAAGAGGAAGGAAATGAAACTAAGCTCAGGATATAGTCATGAGTTCATCTTGTCAAATTTCTCTTTTGACGGCAGTGAGCAGGAGTGTGGGAGATCTTCAAGGGTTTAGTGGTGAAAGTATTCTCAAACTGTCATGTTTAAAAGCGCTCATGCTGTTAACTGTTTAAAGGCCCAGCGCTGCTTTGAAGAGCTGTCTCTTTGTCTAGTGGATAGGGACGGGGCTTAGCTGAGCTGCTTGCTATTCCCCCGAGGCTTTGTGCCTTTGGCTGCCATAGGGAGAGAGAAAACATATAAGTACTTAAGCAAAGTTATATTTACCCAGGAATTTTCTCAGCTTTGCTTACTTTAGTGGAAAAACAATAACCGGGCTGAATCGGCACTACCATTATAAGCACTTACGCAAAGTTCATATTAGCAATGGAAATTTCAACCTTGGCAGGAATGTCTGTGAGTCAGTACATAATGCTTCTGCTGCTGCACAAATCTGCTTTCTCTTAACTGTGGAGCAAGCAATGTTGTGACGACGATGTGAGGAAACCTCAACCACAATTACTGTTTTACTTTATCCACAATGTTGTTTCTCTTCCTTCTTCCTTTTGTTACTCACCCAGTAAACATGTCTTTTCCTCACTCCTTCCTAAAAGACTTTGTTTTTAAAGTTGACTGAAAGGACTAGTAACATATTTGTGTGAATAAGGTGATTGCACAAAGTCATTTTAGTGTGAATCAAAAATTTGAAAATCATGATCATGCTTTGTCAAGTGCATCTAAAAAATAAATTAATCTACTTGGCTCTAGGTAATTAGGAGAATGTTCCAGTCCAATGCAGCCTCATATCTAAGCTGCTACTCTGCCTCCAGGTGTTCATTCTGTACATACTGTATGTTGGTGTAGTGATACTGTTGCATCACCTATCAGGAGATGATGAGCACCCACACAGTCATCATTTAGTCTGATGTTTTCCTTTCAAACCTAAAAGATGCTGCAAAAGTTTCAATGCAATAATGAATATACTTGTGCTGTTTTCAACTATTGTATTATTACAAATAAACTTGAGTAGACTTGAGAAAGAGGAAGTTGTTGGCTCCACTTGTGGCTGAGTTATTCATGTATTTGTCGGATTGCAACATAGCAGAACATATGAGAGCTGTTTACCAAATAACTCCCTGCAAACTGTCCATCTGGATAAGTGAGCATCAGCCCAGTGCATGCCGGGAGATAGACTGAGCCTGCTTGGCTAAATTCAATATTTACCAACGAGGCTGCTGTCAACACGTCTCTGTTACTTAGCCTCCATGTGTGCGTGTGTGCAGCATGGGATAAATAGAAGTTCGTTGAGGAGTGTTTTTTGGCTTGAAATCCTATATGTGGGATGTTTATGGTGCATTTAAAATGGGTAATTTCCTATGTGTTTTTCATCTAAAATTCACAGTTGAGTTTACAAAACTCTTCATAATCTCATTCTGTAGCTAAAGACACCACATGTAAGTTAAGTATTTATAATTTGAAGGTATGTGTGTATTAGGGGTAGGGGCTGTGAAGTGGGGGGGATTATACTGGCCTTTAATACTGACTGTTTTTCTGTTTGCCGTAAAAGTACACAATTTTGAGTAAACTAGTAAATACATTTGTTTCAGGGAGTTTTGGAATGGCTCACCCACACATCTGAAAGCCATCATTCTTCTACATAGATTACACGGAGAGAAGGAGGGTTTATCAAGGGTGCCTCGGCCCTGCTATCTCACAGGGGACATATTTATCCTGTCTCAGGCACCGTAGCTATACAACTCGCTTGGATAGGGGAGGGGTTGCAATTCGCAACTCCACCATTAACTTACACACTGAACCTTTAATCAGTGTCAGTGAATCATCAACTATATACAGGGTATACATTCATTCACAGACTGATATATTCAAGTGTTCATTCCTTTAATTTTGATGATTGTAACTGACAACTAATGAAAACCCCCAAATCAGTATCTCAGAAAATTAGAATTAGAATTAGAATATTGAGCCAGTGGAAGCATGTAATGTTAAACAAAAGAGGCCCTAGAATGGAGCTTGGGGAACTCCACTGTCATTTTGTGTCAGCTCAGATGTGATTACCTATAGACACAAAGTAGCCCTCTCCTTTAAGTAGGATCAAACAGTTAGTACTGTGCCAGAAAGCAACCAGTTTTCAGTCTGTGTAGTAATATGTTGTGGTCGACCGTGGTCGAATGCAGCACTGAGATCCAATAATACTAAGACTGAAATTCTGCCACTGTCAGTGTTTAAATGGATGTTATTGAAGACCTTAACTAGAGCTGTCTCAGTGCTGTGGTGTGGTCGAAAACCTGACTGGAAGACATCAAAACAGTTATTTAGTGTCAAGAAAGCACTAAGCTGTTGAAAAACAGCCTTTTGATTGAATGATTTTACTTAAAAATGGGAGATTTGATATGGGCCTATAATTGCTCATTAGTGACCTGTCCAGATTGCTCTTTTTTAAGAGTGGCTAATGACTGCAGTTTTCAGGGCCTGTGGGAAAGAGGAGAGACATGTTGACAATTGTAGTAGATCTAAGGCCATGCATTTAGAAACATTTTTGAAAAAACCTGTTGGCAGAATATCAAGGCAACATGAGGAGGATTTCAGAGTTGTATTATGTCCTCCATGTTTTTATGGTTAATACAATCAAATTGTCTCATGCTATATAAATTGTTTTTGAGTGGACATGGGACAAGACATCCTGTTACTGACATGGAGGCACTGATTGCTTGTCTAATTGTTTGAATTTTGTCTGTGAGAAGGAGGCAAATTCATTGCAGGCCATGGTGGATAGAAGGTCAGAGGCTACATACACAGGAGGGTTGGTTAGCCTGGCGACAGTAGCAAACAGGGCACATGCATTATTAGTGTTTTTGGTGGTGAGTGTCAGAGAAGAAGGACCGCCTTGCATTTCTCAGTTCTAAATTATAAATGCGAAGTCTCTCTTATAGATGTCATAATGAACCTGGAGATTTGTTTCCGCCACTTGCGTTCAGCTTTTCGACACTATCTTTTTGAGTTCTAACCAGCGTGGCATTTCTCCATGGAGATCTTCTCTTACCAGAGACCACCTTCACCTTGGTTGGTGCAATGGCATCAAAACATTTGTAATTTTAGAACTGAAATTATCTACAAGTCATTGACTGAGACCCGTGAGAGGGCGGGTGTTGAGGAGAAAGCCTAATAAATTTTTCACTAGTGTTTTCAGTATTTGCCGTTTTGTGTTACCTCTGTTTGTACATTTGTGTGCACGCAGATAGCACTCTCAAAGAAAACACAGGAATGATCAGAGAGAGCAACCAGTCACCACAACCTTGGAAATGTCCAGACCCTTGGAGATGACCAAGTCCAAAGTGTGCCCATTACTGTGTGTGAGCTCCGTCACATGTTGAGTCGTCCATAATTATCAAGGACACAGTCTTTAGTCCCTCTGTCCTGGGGGTCGTCAACATGGATGTTAAATCACCAACAATAACTACACAGTCAAAGTCAATACAGATTATAGACAGCAGTTCACCAAAGTCATCAAAAAAGTTTGCACAGTATTTAGGGGGCCTGTAGAGATTTAGAAAAATAGCTCGAGAAGAGGAATTCAGCTGAAGAGCCACATATTCAAAAGAAGCAAAAATTCCATAAGACATCTTTTGCATTGGAGGGAGTCATTAAACAAAATGGCAACTCCACCCTCTCTAGCTTCACTCATGAAACTGAAGTTGGGGGGGTAGACTCGATAAGGACAGCTGCACTGTTATTGGTCCAACCAAGTTTCAGTTACAAACATGAAATAAAGATTGTGAGTGGATTATAATGTAGCCCGTGGAATTAGATGCCACACAGGACACAATTATTTCAGGGTTTGTAGCTCCAGGTTTATTCTGACCACATTGACCAGTAAATTACAGAGTGGTATGCTACTGAGTCTGCTGAATTTTGTAACAGTCTCTAATATCCAAAATATTAGAGAAAGAAGAGGCAAAATACAATAAAATAAAGAGAAATACAAAAAAAAATACAGCAGTGGGCTATGACAATCGACAGAAAACATAAAATAAATCATGTTAACAACCAATAAACCCACTTACATCAACATCAGTGTAATGAAGGTACAACTGTAAATGACACTAAGTTCCACCAAACCCACGTGGAACGTCAATTACCAAAAACAGAGTTACACTTTATGTAAAACCTGTAACAGTTTTTGAGTAACAAAATACAATCAGGATTGAGTCAGGGTATGACTCAATGCATGCTAGCATACCATGAAATTTGTACACAATGGTCGCCGATTGGCACCCAAAATCCCAGCACACAATTCCAGTAGTGCCTAAATCAAATTAAAATATTGCAGGTAATTCCATTTATACCCTTGTACATTAACATTTTACAAGATATGCATGCATTACCTACTATCCTACACAACGAAGTCTCGCATTAATCCCTTGTACGTCCATCGCACGTTAACAGGGTTTGAAAGACCATGATGCACTTGGCGGAACGACAACAATACTACTCAATGCTGCTACCTTGTGACCAAAGTCTGCCATCACATGTACGACTGTGGAAATCCACTTACAATCTACTTCACACTTACTTTAAATGAACAATGTTATTCTCAAACAAAAAAAACAAAGAACACATGATTCACATTTTACACAACTTAGAACTGTATTAAACCAAAGTGGAAAAAATTGCTAGAGTGAATTACCACCCAGCTACAATAAAATCACTGATTAAAAAATGTTTTTCCTGCCAAAGACCTAAGTTAACAAAGATAATTTTAGTGTGTTTAAAAACATTATCTGGCCCACTTTTTTCACAGGCTGCGGCTGACGAGGAATTAACACTAAATTTGCAGGATATGTGAGTGCGTCCTGTTTCTTAACATTCACCATGCTTTTTCTGTTACCTATCAAGACAGGGATGGAGAAGACTATCAGCACATGGGCCCAGCTTGTCCTGGGAAGAGTCATGAGTGCTATTTTCCTTGAGCCTGGACCCAGCACATATCAGACAGAGCTTACTGGACTTTTTCGCCATTGCAGAGCGGGGGACGGTTGGGCGCTGTATTTGTGACACGTCAAATCTGGAGGACTTAGAACCAGTGGTGGAGGTGGACGGTGAGGGGGGTTTATGGAGAGAAAATGGGAGTGGAGTGAGGGAAGGTGCGGGGAGTAAATGTTGTCCAGGCTCTAACCAGGTCTTCCATTGATCAGTGAAGCCAACGGGGGGAGAGGGGAGAAAGGGTTGTCTGGAGATAAGGGTGACCTGGATGGGGATGGGGGGGTAAAGATGGTGAACCCACTGTTGGTTTTCAGTGAGGGAGGTGGAGGCTCTTCCTCTTGGCTCAGATGTCTCCCGTGATCAGAGCTCTCTTCCAGCGGGGGCTGAGGTGGCTCTCCTTCAAGGTTTTGGTGTGTTGTGTTAGTCTTATTGTTTAGATTTCTTGTCTCTTGTCCTTGGCAGAGGGAACAGATGGGGATGCAGAAAGTAAAACAGGTTGGAGTGAACAATTTTACTCTGACTTGTTAAGACGAGAGTCCATCTGCCTAAAACGATGTCTTCGGTCCCACAAAAAGTTTTCACAGAAAAAAGTTTTCGATGAATTGCACTGAATGGACAGTAGATGCCGTTGAGAGCCA
>NW_024041150.1:55707480-55730859 GCF_014851395.1 Micropterus salmoides
TTTGGATTAATTTTCTTATATCAGCGGAATAATATGTGATGGTGGTGTCTGAGTGTCTGACAGGTCTGATAGTGTGGGGCGGGCGGATGGACAATTCTATACAGCCTTACCAGGTTAATTGAGCCCTAACCTTAACCAATCCGACCTCTGACCTGAACCTAACCAATCAGGACATTTAATACGTCATTGATATACACTGAGTGTTAATTTCATATTGATCTGGCACTACAATTAAATTATGTTAAAAACTACAAAATGACTACCCACTAGAGGGCGCCACTGGAGGATTTCTCACTTCCCAGGTGGGGGAGGGGTCAAGGGTCATAGAAGTTGCTGACTTCCGTCCCGCTCTCAGACCTTGTTTTCGCTGTCTTTGGACAACAGAACTCAACGCACAGTAAGAATTTTATGCCTGAAGAAGGTCTTTTAAAGACCGAAACGTTGCATTACTGCAAGATTATTATTATATATTTTTTATTATTATTATAATAAAGCCTTGCAAACGGACCATCACGACTCGCTTTTCACTTTTTCACTGTTTAGCTTAGTTTGAAGTGCTAGCTAGCTGTCTTTCCGACACTGCCACACACTGAAAAACCTGCTGAACACCGCAAACATGACGCACCGAGGAGAGGAGGACTGGACGCGGGTCCACTACCGACGCGGACGGATGCAGCAGCGGGGCCGCTCGCCACCTTCACGGGTAAGACAGAGCCCGTATTCCCGCCGCTACCACGAGCCGCGGCAGCTCCCCGCTCCTACGCAGCGGCCGTCAGGGCCCCGCCAGCTACGCGGACCTACCGCCGCGAGCCCCCGCACAGAGAGGACCATCGCGGACCGCCAGTCCATCACCGCCGCGGACCTCCACGGTCCGAACCAGGACCGACTTCTCCAGACGCAGCAACAGGTACGAGGGGTTCAATAGAGCGACCCGAGGGCAACGCGGCACAGGCGACCCTCCGCCGTCTGACCCAGACTTACCTTAAGAACCAGAGTGGTCTACAGACTGATCAAAGCTAAACACCACCTTAGCAATGTCATGGCACCAGAACCACCCAACTCCATCACTAAGATGACCCACAATCTGGCCACTGTTATCAAACCGGCGGCTCCAAACGCCACGACCCTGTCACTCATTGACGGTAACGCCAGAAACTGGGCCTACAACACACTGCTGATACTCAGGGACCACTACAGGGACTGCATTCAGACGGACCTGCAGATATTGGTAGAGTTAGAAGTGACTGACTGGCGAGAGAACTTTGAGGTGGCCTCAGCCTGGGCCAGACGCCATTTTGGGCGCAGACTGCACCAAGATACGCTGGATGACACACAGGTGCTCCTGATCCAGCGCCTCTCCAGAGCCCCACCGGCTCACGCCGAGCCTGGCCCGCCAGCCCACCCTCCCGTAGCAGCACACGCAGTAGTAGTGGACCCGACCTCAACGGTGGCCAGCACCACACAGACTTCCACACACACACAGACTCAGACGGCGACAGCTCTGCCCCCCGGGCCGGTTGGCATTCAACCTGGGACTGCTCAGACTCTGCGGCCACCGGCAGCCCCACCTTCTACGCCGGCGGCTCCGCCGCCCACACCAGCGGCCCCAGAACCTGCTCAACCACCTGCCGCCACCCAGCCTCCACACCGGCCGCCTGCAGCGCAGCGGAACCCAGCGCCGGCGCGTCAGCTCAGCGTGACAGCGGAGGTACACGCCCCACCTGCAGTGGACCTCCTCCTGCCAGACATCTCAACACCGGCCGGACCGTGTCTCCTCTCCAAGGCCACGATGACAGAGCAGGGGACGGACGGGCCCACGGATCCTCAGTCTCCTCCTTTCCTCCCTTCTCTCCCTCCTGACTTTCTCTCCTCTCCCCTCACCTGTCTGTCTGCACCTGTCCTCCCTCCCTCTCTCTCCTTCCTCTGGGATCGTCCCTGACACGCAGCCGGAGCCCAAGGAGCAGAGACCCAAGCGCACCGCGAGGCGCCGGAGCGTGGCCCCCAGCTCACCTCAGCCTCCAGCTCCTCCTGAGGACCCCAGCGCCACGGCCGACGAGGGAATCATGGTGGAGGCATCTCCGCAGGTAGCACCGCTGCCTCCTGCCCCAAAACCTGCTTTGGGCCTGTTCAGAGACAGCTGAGCTTTGGCCCACCTGCAGCTGCAATAGCAGCAAACACACCGGTACGTCGCCCCACACGACACATTAACACCAGCAGGAAAATGAAGGAGTGGTGCCTGTCAGCCAGGAGCAAGTGGCTGATCATTGGTGACTCAAATGTTGCCAGGTTTCCCCCTTTCCAGTGCCCTGACCTGCAAGTAGACAGCTTCCCTGGGGCCACCTTCAGGCACGCAGAGGCCATTTTGGCTAGGACCAATGTGTCTGCTAACATTGAAAAACTGATTCTCTCCTTTGGGGTTAATAACAGGGCACAAAAAACAATGACTACTGTTAAACAGGTACAGAGGGCAATCAGGATGGCGAAGCTGGCTTTTCCCCAGGCCACAGTCATGGTGCCGGAGATTAATTTCTCCAGACACCTACCTCACGCAGAGCAGGAGAACCTCAGACAGCTGAACCACTATCTCACTAACAATCAGCTGTTTATCCCTGCTCTCCCAAGGAACGACTTCACCACCGAGAGAGACGGCATCCACTGGTCTCACTCCACGGCCCAGCACATGCTGGACCACTGGTTGGAGTCGTTAAAGTAGGTACCCCCGTGAACACACGTCCTCAGACGGGGGGAAAAAATGTTATTAATTTGTGCCAGAATTTTGAATTGTCTGCAGCCCAGTCTGCTCTACTCAGCAGGGGTCTAAATTTCATTCCCTCAATCAGCAGCAACTCGGACTTGAAAAAACAAATCAGATTTGACATCCAACAGTACCACAGACGACTCAAATTAGCGACTTACTTTGCACACAGACCCGACACAGACCGCCCACTGTTCACCCCTAAATCGCAGTGGGTTCCCCCTAAGGGCAAATTACCCCCGAAATTGAAACACTCATTCAGACGGACTTACAGCACTTCCAGGACCACTTCAGACTGGGCTGGGTCCCACAGAACCTGAACAAATTCGAATCTGAAGCATTAGATCAATTACGACACAACAAAGACATTGTCATCAAACCAGCGGATAAGGGCAGTGCAATAGTCATTATGGACAGAGAGCAATACCTGGGAGGGATACAGACAGTTACTGGACACGACTTACTACTCCAAATTAAAGAAACCCATCTACATGGACACAATCCCGGCAATTGACAAGATCATACAATCACTACATGACAAAAAATTCATTAATCACAAACAAAAACTGTACCTGATGGGAGACAGCGAACCCCGACCTAGACTCTTTTACATGCTGCCAAAATCCACAAACCCCCTGCTGGGTGGAGCAGACCCGGGGAAATCCCTCCTGGGAGACCCATCGTGTCCGACTGCAGCAGTGAGACCTATCACACAGCTGAGTTCATAGACCACTATCTCAATCCTCTTTCGATAGACATGCCAGCTACATCAAAGACACATATGATTTTGTTCAAAGAATTAAGCAGATCCAAGTACCCCCTAATGCATTTTTATTTACCATGGACATTGATAGTTTATATACAAATATTGTCATTTCAGAAGGCATTCAAGCCGTAAAAAACATATTCCTACAATACCCAGACGCCAAAAGACCGGACAGAGAGTTGTTGCAGCTCCTGGAATAAATTGACCAAAAACGACTTTGAGTTCAACGGACGATTCTTCCTCCAAATTAAGGGAACAGCTATGGGTAAAAATTCGCACCTGCTTACGCCAATATTTTCATGGCAGAATGGGAAACAGCTGCACTCAACTCCTGTCCCAAAAGACCCCTTTATTATTATAGATACCTGGATGATATTTGGGGAATCTGGCCCTATTCGAGAGAGGATTTTGATGTCTTTGTGATCTCCCTGAACAACCACAATCCATCCATCAAACTGAATACTGCATTGACCAGACTGCTGTGGACTTTCTTGACACCACCACTTTTAAGGGCCCAGATTTTGATTCGACTCTCAGACTTGACCTCAAGGTGTTCTTTAAAGAAACAGACACACATGCCCTACTACACAAATCCAGTTTTCATCCCAAACACACATTCGCAGGTCTGATAAAGTCACAGCTCCTGAGATTTCACAGGATTTGTACAAGAGCAGACGATTTTAAAGCGGCCACGAAGGTGCTGTTCTCGGCTCTGTCCAGCAGAGGGTACTGTAGGTCCTTCCTACGCAGAGCCTTGAGAACCTTTCAGCACCCCAAATTGCTCACCACTGATTCTCTCCCTGTCATCACCACCTATTCCCCGCAGCAGTACAGCTGGTTAGGACACTTAAAAATAATTTCCACCACTTGACATCTACTACTCAGCTGTTACAGAACCATAGGCTCATTGCTGCCTACAGAAAAACAAAACCTGCAGGACACTTTAGTTAGGGCCAAGCTGGCACCACCCACTGACTCTAGACCCATCGGGCACGGAGAATTTTTTAGGCACCACCCCTGGGTGCTGAATCCCCACAACAATAATGTTTTTACCACACATAGGCATGGCAGTGTTCATTCCAGAATTGTGTTTATTTGATTAGATGTAGGCAGTGTAACATGCAGTACGTTGGAGAAACAGGGAACACCTTGTTGACCAGGTTCACACAACACAGGTACAACATTGTAAGAAAAAGACACACAATCCCCTGGTTAAGCACTTATTGAGCATGGCTGGTCGCAGCTCACCGCGCTTATCCTCCAATGTAATCCAGGTGGTCCACAGCCCAGAGACGACGTGAGGAGAGGCTCTGGATACACCGACTGGGCACTTTGACTCCGGGGGGCCTCAATGAGAAGTGAGGGCTCGGGACTGGCTGGCAGCTGATGGCCTGCGCATTCAATGTCGCCGCCTTCGGCGTCGACATTTCAAATTTTTCTTCCCTAACCCTAACCCGGCTTGGCTAGATGATCTTGCCAAGCCGGCTTTACAAGGGGAGTCACGGCCCTGTCCTTGCCAAGCCGGCTTTGCTAGATGAGCACAAGGATCATCACCTGATGATCGTCAAGTAGGCCTGGATTAATAGGACAGGAAGATAGGAAAATTCATCGTAAGACATCCAAGTAGGATGCAGACATTAAAGGATTCGTGAAGTCCAATTTTTTGAACAAATGCAAAGGTAATGCACTTTGGTTTTTTACCATGGGAAATGTAGGAAAATGCTTAAAACCTCAAACAAGGAGCGAGTGTTTTTGCCTTTCTGGGGTCTCTGGAGGCGCATCACAGGACCGTGCACCAGACTGGCTAACGCAGAGCTTTGTAAGTCGTTGGCCAGCTCTTTTTTCCCCTCTCCCTAACCAGCCAGTGCCGTGTGTGTCATTCTGGAGCTTTCCCTGGTGAGTGAGGACATCCTTACCTAGCTGCAACACCTAAACTTAACATCAGTGATTATTGTGACCCACTGGAAATTAAAATTCTCAAGCAGGAGAAGGCTAAGAAGTGAATTGGATTTTAATCGTCAGACACCCAAATAGGGTGCAGATTACAAAATTAGCAGATATTATTCTGATTAGAGGCCTCAAGCTGAAGAGAACAACAAGAAAACACTTACCTCAAGCTAGAAAAAAGGAAAATACTTACCGTTTTTGAACCAAATTAAAGGGAAACCTAAGGAAAAGGACATTTAAAAGATACCACTCTGTCATGCCTGATGAAGGACAAGCCGCCCTCCGAAACGTTGCAACAGGGCAGAGTGAAGCAGGGCCAAGTCGGCCTGAATTAAGGATAAAAAAATCAACAGCTACAGGACCCGTGGAGTCCAATTTTTTGAACCAGCGCAGAGGTAATGCACTTTTGTGTCTGTTATAAGGAAAATGTGGAGTTTGGAGGTGCTTTTCACTTTCTGGGGACTCTGAAGGCACATCACAGGACCGTGCACCAGTCTGGCTAACACTCGTTAGCCGGGACTTTTCCCCTCCTCCTAACCAGCCAGTGCCGTGTGTGTCATTCTGGAGCTTTCCCTGGAGAGTGAGGACATCCTTACCTAGCTGCAACCCCTAAACTTAACATCAGTAATTATTGTGACCCACTGGAAATATAAAATTGAAACCTCAAGCAAGAGAAGACTAAGAAATTGGATTTTAATCGTCAGACACCCAAATAGGGTGCAGATTACAAATTAGCAGATATTATTCTGATTACAAGCCTCAAGCGGAAGAGAAGGACAAGAAAACACTTACCTCAAGCTGGAAAAAAGGAAAATACTTACCGTTTTTGAACCAAATTAAAGGGAAACCTAAGGAAAAGGACATTTAAAGATACCACTCTGTTATGCCTGATGAAGGACAAGCCGCCCTCCGAAACGTTGCAACAAGGCAGAGTGAAGCAGGACCAAGTCGGCCTGAATTAAGGATAAAAGAATCAACAACTACAGCTCACTTACCGGTCACGGCCCGCTCCTTGCCAAGCCGGCTTCGCTAGATGTCCTTGCCAAGCCGGCTTCGCTAGATGTCCTTGCCAAGCCGGCTTTACAAGGAAGCCCATTTTCACACTTTGAATCTAGCTGTTGGATTCCGTCCCAAACGCTGCGAGAGGGACAGCATCCAACAGCTCGTTTCAAAGTGTCAAAAACCCACTCCTTGCGAAGCCGGCTTCGCTAGATGACCTTGCCAAGCCGGCTTCGCTAGATGACCTTGCCAAGCCAGCTTCGCTAGACCGGTCACGGCCCTGTCCTTACCAAGCCGGCTTCGCTAGATGTCCTTGCCAAGCCGGCTTCGCTAGACCGGTCACGGCCCTGTCCTTGCCAAGCCGGCTTCGCTAGATGACCTTGCCAAGCCGGCCTCGCTAGACCGGTCACGGAACACTCCTTGCAAAGCTGGCTTTGCTAGGTGAGCACAAGGATCATCACCTGATGATCGTGGCTATAACCCCCTTACCTACTTCCTTAACCAGCCTCTGGCGATGTACATTTTCAAAGTGTCAAAAACCCACTCCTTGCGAAGCCGGCTTCGCTAGATGACCTTGCCAAGCCGGCTTCGCTAGATGTCCTTGCCAAGCCGGCTTTACAAGGCCCACCCCGGGGAGCCGCCCATCGCCCCCCCAGAAAGGGGCTCACCTTCCCGGGTAAACATTCAGCAAAAAGGGCCCACCTCCGGGCACCTTGACCTCCGGTCGAACCTGGGCACCCACACTTAAGCCCCCCCCTGTGGCCACGCAAAGCCGCGCGCCCAAGGCGGCCGTGCCCCTGGTACTCCGTTTCGCTAGATGTCCTTGCCAAGCCGGCTTCGCTAGATGTCCTTGCCAAGCCGGCTTGGCTAGATGTCCTTGCCAAGCCGGCTTCGCTAGACCGGTCATGGCCCGCTCCTTGCCAAGCCGGCTTCGCTAGATGTCCTTGCCAAGCCGGCTTCGCTAGATGTCCTTGCAAAGCCGGCTTTGCTAGATGCCCTTGCCAAGCCGGCCTCGCTAGACCGGTCACGGCCCGCTCCTTGCGAAGCCGGCTTCGCTAGATGACCTTGCCAAGCCGGCTTTGCTAGATGTCCTTGCCAAGCCGGCTTTACAAGGAAGCCCATTTTCACACTTTGAATCTAGCTGTTGGATTCCGTCCCAAACGCTGCGAGAGGGACAGCATCCAACAGCTCGTTTCAAAGTGTCAACTCGGCTTTCCTTGCGAAGCCGGCTTCGCTAGACCGGTCACGGCCCGCTCCTTGCCAAGCCGGCTTCACTAGATCCCATTGCCTTTACATTGCCTGGCCTCTCAACCTTGCCCCGCCTTTTGGGGCGCTTCCCGCGGTCTCAGCCGGCCGACCCGGGCGTCCGTGCGTCCGGCTGGGCGCCTGCTACCGCGCCGCGCCAGCCCCGGGGCCGCGGGACCTCGTCTGGCGGAAAAGGCCTCGGAAAAGGTGTCCAAAAGGCCCCCATTGACTTAACATTGCCTAACCTCCCAACTTTGGCCTCGGCTCCGGGGCGGTCCCGGCGCTCCCGGGGGGCCGACCCGGGCGTCCGCGCGTCCGGCTCGGCACCCGCTGTCTGGCCGGGCCGGCCCCGGGGCCGTCGAGCCTCGCCTCGCCAAACGGGCCCCGGAAAAGGTGTCCGGGAGGCCTCTGTTGACTTGACATGGGCTCGACCCCTGTGACCCCTGAGCTTGCCGAGCCGGCTTGGCTAGATGATCTTGCCAAGCCGGCTTTACAAGGGGAGTCACGGCCCTGTCCTTGCCAAGCCGGCTTTGCTAGATGAGCACAAGGATCATCACCTGATGATCGTCAAGTAGGCCTGGATTAATAGGACAGGAAGATAGGAAAATTCATCGTAAGACATCCAAGTAGGATGCAGACATTAAAGGATTCGTGAAGTCCAATTTTTTGAACAAATGCAAAGGTAATGCACTTTGGTTTTTTACCATGGGAAATGTGGAAAATGCTTAAAACCTCAAACAAGGAGCGAGTGTTTTTGCCTTTCTGGGGTCTCTGGAGGCGCATCACAGGACCGTGCACCAGACTGGCTAACGCAGAGCTTTGTAAGTCGTTGGCCAGCTCTTTTTTCCCCTCTCCCTAACCAGCCAGTGCCGTGTGTGTCATTCTGGAGCTTTCCCTGGTGAGTGAGGACATCCTTACCTAGCTGCAACACCTAAACTTAACATCAGTGATTATTGTGACCCACTGGAAATTAAAAATTCTCAAGCAGGAGAAGGCTAAGAAGTGAATTGGATTTTAATCGTCAGACACCCAAATAGGGTGCAGATTACAAAATTAGCAGATATTATTCTGATTAGAGGCCTCAAGCTGAAGAGAACAACAAGAAAACACTTACCTCAAGCTAGAAAAAAGGAAAATACTTACCGTTTTTGAACCAAATTAAAGGGAAACCTAAGGAAAAGGACATTTAAAAGATACCACTCTGTCATGCCTGATGAAGGACAAGCCGCCCTCCGAAACGTTGCAACAGGGCAGAGTGAAGCAGGGCCAAGTCGGCCTGAATTAAGGATAAAAAAATCAACAGCTACAGGACCCGTGGAGTCCAATTTTTTGAACCAGCGCAGAGGTAATGCACTTTTGTGTCTGTTATAAGGGAAAATGTGGAGTTTGGAGGTGCTTTTCACTTTCTGGGGACTCTGAAGGCACATCACAGGACCGTGCACCAGTCTGGCTAACACTCGTTAGCCGGGACTTTTCCCCTCCTCCTAACCAGCCAGTGCCGTGTGTGTCATTCTGGAGCTTTCCCTGGAGAGTGAGGACATCCTTACCTAGCTGCAACCCCTAAACTTAACATCAGTAATTATTGTGACCCACTGGAAATATAAAATTGAAACCTCAAGCAAGAGAAGACTAAGAAATTGGATTTTAATCGTCAGACACCCAAATAGGGTGCAGATTACAAAATTAGCAGATATTATTCTGATTACAAGCCTCAAGCGGAAGAGAAGGACAAGAAAACACTTACCTCAAGCTGGAAAAAAGGAAAATACTTACCGTTTTTGAACCAAATTAAAGGGAAACCTAAGGAAAAGGACATTTAAAGATACCACTCTGTTATGCCTGATGAAGGACAAGCCGCCCTCCGAAACGTTGCAACAAGGCAGAGTGAAGCAGGACCAAGTCGGCCTGAATTAAGGATAAAAGAATCAACAACTACAGCTCACTTACCGGTCACGGCCCGCTCCTTGCCAAGCCGGCTTCGCTAGATGTCCTTGCCAAGCCGGCTTCGCTAGATGTCCTTGCCAAGCCGGCTTTACAAGGAAGCCCATTTTCACACTTTGAATCTAGCTGTTGGATTCCGTCCCAAACGCTGCGAGAGGGACAGCATCCAACAGCTCGTTTCAAAGTGTCAAAAACCCACTCCTTGCGAAGCCGGCTTCGCTAGATGACCTTGCCAAGCCGGCTTCGCTAGATGACCTTGCCAAGCCAGCTTCGCTAGACCGGTCACGGCCCTGTCCTTACCAAGCCGGCTTCGCTAGATGTCCTTGCCAAGCCGGCTTCGCTAGATGACCTTGCGAAGCCGGCTTCGCTAGACCGGTCACGGCCCTGTCCTTACCAAGCCGGCTTCGCTAGATGTCCTTGCCAAGCCGGCTTCGCTAGACCGGTCACGGCCCTGTCCTTGCCAAGCCGGCTTCGCTAGATGACCTTGCCAAGCCGGCCTCGCTAGACCGGTCACGGAACACTCCTTGCAAAGCTGGCTTTGCTAGGTGAGCACAAGGATCATCACCTGATGATCGTGGCTATAACCCCCTTACCTACTTCCTTAACCAGCCTCTGGCGATGTACATTTTCAAAGTGTCAAAAACCCACTCCTTGCGAAGCCGGCTTCGCTAGATGACCTTGCCAAGCCGGCTTTACAAGGCCCACCCGGGGGAGCCGCCCATCGCCCCCCCAGAAAGGGGCTCACCTTCCCGGGTAAACATTCAGCAAAAAGGGCCCACCTCCGGGCACCTTGACCTCCGGTCGAACCTGGGCACCCACACTTAAGCCCCCCCCTGTGGCCACGCAAAGCCGCGCGCCCAAGGCGGCCGTGCCCCTGGTACTCCGTTTCGCTAGATGTCCTTGCCAAGCCGGCTTCGCTAGATGTCCTTGCCAAGCCGGCTTGGCTAGATGTCCTTGCCAAGTCGGCTTCGCTAGACCGGTCACGGCCCGCTCCTTGCCAAGCCGGCTTCGCTAGATGTCCTTGCCAAGCCGGCTTGGCTAGATGTCCTTGCAAAGCCGGCTTCGCTAGATGTCCTTGCCAAGCCGGCTTCGCTAGACCGGTCATGGCCCGCTCCTTGCCAAGCCGGCTTCGCTAGATGTCCTTGCCAAGCCGGCTTCGCTAGATGTCCTTGCAAAGCCGGCTTCGCTAGATGTCCTTGCCAAGCCGGCCTCGCTAGACCGGTCACGGCCCGCTCCTTGCCAAGCCGGCTTCGCTAGATGTCCTTGCCAAGCCGGCCTCGCTAGACCGGTCACGGCCCGCTCCTTGCCAAGCCGGCTTCGCTAGATGACCTTGCCAAGCCGGCTTTGCTAGATGTCCTTGCCAAGCCGGCTTTACAAGGAAGCCCATTTTCACACTTTGAATCTAGCTGTTGGATTCCGTCCCAAACGCTGCGAGAGGGACAGCATCCAACAGCTCGTTTCAAAGTGTCAACTCGGCTTTCCTTGCGAAGCCGGCTTCGCTAGACCGGTCACGGCCCGCTCCTTGCCAAGCCGGCTTCACTAGATCCCATTGCCTTTACATTGCCTGGCCTCTCAACCTTGCCCCGCCTTTTGGGGCGCTTCCCGCGGTCTCAGCCGGCCGACCCGGGCGTCCGTGCGTCCGGCTGGGCGCCTGCTACCGCGCCGCGCCAGCCCCGGGGCCGCGGGACCTCGTCTGGCGGAAAAGGCCTCGGAAAAGGTGTCCAAAAGGCCCCCATTGACTTAACATTGCCTAACCTCCCAACTTTGGCCTCGGCTCCGGGGCGGTCCCGGCGCTCCCGGGGGGCCGACCCGGGCGTCCGCGCGTCCGGCTCGGCACCCGCTGTCTGGCCGGGCCGGCCCCGGGGCCGTCGAGCCTCGCCTCGCCAAACGGGCCCCGGAAAAGGTGTCCGGGAGGCCTCTGTTGACTTGACATGGGCTCGACCCCTGTGACCCCTGAGCTTGCCGAGCCGGCTTGGCTAGATGATCTTGCCAAGCCGGCTTTACAAGGGGAGTCACGGCCCTGTCCTTGCCAAGCCGGCTTTGCTAGATGAGCACAAGGATCATCACCTGATGATCGTCAAGTAGGCCTGGATTAATAGGACAGGAAGATAGGAAAATTCATCGTAAGACATCCAAGTAGGATGCAGACATTAAAGGATTCGTGAAGTCCAATTTTTTGAACAAATGCAAAGGTAATGCACTTTGGTTTTTTACCATGGGAAATGTAGGAAAATGCTTAAAACCTCAAACAAGGAGCGAGTGTTTTTGCCTTTCTGGGGTCTCTGGAGGCGCATCACAGGACCGTGCACCAGACTGGCTAACGCAGAGCTTTGTAAGTCGTTGGCCAGCTCTTTTTTCCCCTCTCCCTAACCAGCCAGTGCCGTGTGTGTCATTCTGGAGCTTTCCCTGGTGAGTGAGGACATCCTTACCTAGCTGCAACACCTAAACTTAACATCAGTGATTATTGTGACCCACTGGAAATTAAAAATTCTCAAGCAGGAGAAGGCTAAGAAGTGAATTGGATTTTAATCGTCAGACACCCAAATAGGGTGCAGATTACAAAATTAGCAGATATTATTCTGATTAGAGGCCTCAAGCTGAAGAGAACAACAAGAAAACACTTACCTCAAGCTAGAAAAAAGGAAAATACTTACCGTTTTTGAACCAAATTAAAGGGAAACCTAAGGAAAAGGACATTTAAAAGATACCACTCTGTCATGCCTGATGAAGGACAAGCCGCCCTCCGAAACGTTGCAACAGGGCAGAGTGAAGCAGGGCCAAGTCGGCCTGAATTAAGGATAAAAAAATCAACAGCTACAGGACCCGTGGAGTCCAATTTTTTGAACCAGCGCAGAGGTAATGCACTTTTGTGTCTGTTATAAGGGAAAATGTGGAGTTTGGAGGTGCTTTTCACTTTCTGGGGACTCTGAAGGCACATCACAGGACCGTGCACCAGTCTGGCTAACACTCGTTAGCCGGGACTTTTCCCCTCCTCCTAACCAGCCAGTGCCGTGTGTGTCATTCTGGAGCTTTCCCTGGAGAGTGAGGACATCCTTACCTAGCTGCAACCCCTAAACTTAACATCAGTAATTATTGTGACCCACTGGAAATATAAAATTGAAACCTCAAGCAAGAGAAGACTAAGAAATTGGATTTTAATCGTCAGACACCCAAATAGGGTGCAGATTACAAAATTAGCAGATATTATTCTGATTACAAGCCTCAAGCGGAAGAGAAGGACAAGAAAACACTTACCTCAAGCTGGAAAAAAGGAAAATACTTACCGTTTTTGAACCAAATTAAAGGGAAACCTAAGGAAAAGGACATTTAAAGATACCACTCTGTTATGCCTGATGAAGGACAAGCCGCCCTCCGAAACGTTGCAACAAGGCAGAGTGAAGCAGGACCAAGTCGGCCTGAATTAAGGATAAAAGAATCAACAACTACAGCTCACTTACCGGTCACGGCCCGCTCCTTGCCAAGCCGGCTTCGCTAGATGTCCTTGCCAAGCCGGCTTCGCTAGATGTCCTTGCCAAGCCGGCTTTACAAGGAAGCCCATTTTCACACTTTGAATCTAGCTGTTGGATTCCGTCCCAAACGCTGCGAGAGGGACAGCATCCAACAGCTCGTTTCAAAGTGTCAAAAACCCACTCCTTGCGAAGCCGGCTTCGCTAGATGACCTTGCCAAGCCGGCTTCGCTAGATGACCTTGCCAAGCCGGCTTCGCTAGACCGGTCACGGCCCTGTCCTTACCAAGCCGGCTTCGCTAGATGTCCTTGCCAAGCCGGCTTCGCTAGATGACCTTGCGAAGCCGGCTTCGCTAGACCGGTCACGGCCCTGTCCTTACCAAGCCGGCTTCGCTAGATGTCCTTGCCAAGCCGGCTTCGCTAGACCGGTCACGGCCCTGTCCTTGCCAAGCCGGCTTCGCTAGATGACCTTGCCAAGCCGGCCTCGCTAGACCGGTCACGGAACACTCCTTGCAAAGCTGGCTTTGCTAGGTGAGCACAAGGATCATCACCTGATGATCGTGGCTATAACCCCCTTACCTACTTCCTTAACCAGCCCTGGCGATGTAATTTTAACCCACCCTAACCCTAACGCTAACCCTAACCCTTCCAACCCTTGCCTAACCCTTGCCAACCCTAACCCCCTAACCCCAACCCTAACCCTAACCCTAACCTAACCCTAACCCAACCCACCCTAACCCCTGACGACGTGAGGCACCCACACTTAAGCCCCCCCCTGTGGCCACGAAGCCGCGGGGCGGCCGTGCAATGATAGTCGAGGGCTCGGGACTGGCTGGCAGCTGATGGCCTGCCGCATTGGCTAGATGTCCGCCAAGCCGGCTTCGGCGTCGACATTTCAAATTTTTCTTCCCTAAGCCGGCCGCGCGTCCTTGCTGCCGGCTGTCCTAGATGCCCCCTCCAGCGGCCTCCCCACATTGTATGCACTTGTCCTACAGAAGGCCGGCTTTAGATGACCTTGCCAAATATGTATGTATATAATTTTATGTATGCAGTTATGTGCAAAAAACAATTTTTTCGTGATTTTATGATGCCCTCTGGATATTTGAGGTATGGTTTACTTGTCTCCATTCTATCAACCACTGCTACTCAGCCCTTCTGTGGTTGCCCATGTTTACTCAGGAAACAACGGCCATCGTTCCAAATGAATTTCTTAACATTCAGGTTCCTTTTCTCTCCGGGCCCTCATGCTGAAGGTGATTGCAGCCTCCTTTATTTTATGGAGTTACTACAAATAATGTATGGTGTCACCCACCTTGTGACCACTGCACTGTGCCTTTTATCAGTGTCATTATGATTTTCAATTTTTGTTATATTAAGCAGAGTTACGTGTGATGGTGTGTGTGATTGCCTGACGTGGTCTGACAAGGCGGGACAGGATGAGCAATTTTATACAGCCTTACCAGGTTAATCGAGCTCTAACCTTAACCATTTGACCCTCTGACCTAAACCTAACCAATTTGAATATTGTAATCATTGTAATTGACACACTGACGGTTTATTTAAATCATATTTGAGCACTACAGTCATTCTATGTTTAAAACTACATAAATGGCTACCCACTAGATGACGTCACGGGAGGACTTCTCACTTCCCAGGAAGTGGGAAGGGTCAAGGGTCATAGAAATTGTTGACTTCCTGTCCCGCTCTCAGACCTTGTTTTCGCTCGTCTTTGGACAACAGAACTCAACGCACAGTAAGAATTTTATGCCTGAAGAAGGTCTTTTTAAAGACCGAAACGTTGCATTATTGCAGGTTTATTATTTGTTTTTTTTATAATAATAAAACCTTGCAAACGAACCATCACGACTCGCTTTTTTACTTTTTTACTGTTTAGCTTAGTTTTGAAGTGCTAGCTAGCTGTCTTTCCGACACTGCCACACACTGAAAAACCTGCTGAACACCGCAAACATGACGCACCGAGGAGAGGAGGACTGGACGCGGGTCCACTACCGACGCGGACGGATGCAGCAGCGGGGCCGCTCGCCACCGTCACGGGTAAGAGAGAGCCCGTATTCCCGCCGCTACCACGAGCCGCGGCAGCCTCCCCGCTCCTACGCAGCGGCCGTCAGGGCCCCGCCAGCTACGCGGACCTACCGCCGCGAGCCCCCGCGCCGAGAGGACCATCGCGGACCGCCAGTCCATCACCGCCGCGGACCTCCACCGGTCCGAACCAGGACCGACTTCTCCAGACGCAGCAACAGGTACGAGGGGTTCAATAGAGCGACCCGAGGGCAACGCGGCACAGGCGACCCTCCGCCGTCTGACCCAGACTTCACCTTAAGAACCAGAGTGGTTTACAGACTGATCAAAGCTAAACACCACCTTAGCAATGTCATGGCACCAGAACCACCCAACTCCATCACTAAGATGACCCACAATCTGGCCACTGTTATCAAACCGGCGGCTCCAAACGCCACGACCCTGTCACTCATTGACGGTAACGCCAGAAACTGGGCTTACAACACACTGCTGATACTCAGGGACCACTACAGGGACTGCATTCAGACGGACCTGCAGATACTGGTAGAGTTAGAAGCGACTGACTGGCGAGAGAACTTTGAGGTGGCCTCAGCCTGGGCCAGACGCCATTTTGGGCGCAGACTGCACCAAGATACGCTGGATGACACGCAGGTGCTTCTGATCCAGCGCCTCTCCAGAGCCCCACCGGCTCACGCCGAGCCTGACCCGCCAGCCCACCCTCCCGTAGCAGCACACGCAGTAGTAGTGGACCCGACCTTAACGGTGGCCAGCACCACACAGACAGACAACGCACAGCCCCCCACACACACACAGACGGCGACAGCTCTGCCCCCCGGGCCGGTTGGCGTTCAACCTGGGACTGCTCAGACTCTACGGCCACCGGTGGACCCACCTTCTACGCCGGCGGCTCCGCCGCACACACCAGCAGCTCCAGAACCTGCACAACCACCTGCCGCCACCCAGCCTCCACACCGGCCGCCTGCAGCGCAGCGGAACCCACCGCCAGCTCGTCAGCTCAGCGTGACAGCGGAGGTACACGCCCCACCTGCAGTGGACCTCCTCCTGCCAGACATCTCAACACCGGCCGGACCTGGTCTCCTCTCCAAGGCCACGATGACGGAGCAGAGGACGGACGGGCCCGCGGATCCTCAGTCTCCTCCTTTCCTCCCTTCTCTCCCTCCTGACTTTCTCTCCTCTCCCTCACCTGTCTGTCTGCACCTGTCCTCCCTCCCTCTCTCTCTCCTTCCTCTGGGATCGTCCCTGACACGCAGCTGGAGCCCAAGGAGCAGAGACCCAAACGCACTGCGAGGCGCCGGAGCGTGGCCCCCAGCTCACCTCAGCCTCCAGCTCCTCCTGAGGACCCCAGCACCACGGCCACGGCTGATGAGGTAATCGTAGTGGAGGCATCTCCACAGGTTGCACCTCTGCCTCCTGCCCCAAAACCTGCTTTGGGGCCTGTTCAGAGACAGCTGACCTTTGACCCACCTGCAGCTGCAACAGCAGCAAACACACCGGTACGTCGCCCCACACGACACATTAACACCACCAGGAAAATGAAAGAGTGGTGCCTGTCAGCCAGGAGCAAGTGGCTGATTATTGGGGATTCAAATGTTGCCAGGTTTCCCCCTTTCCAGTGCCCTGACCTGCAAATAGACAGCTTCCCTGGGGCCACGTTCAGACACGCAGAAGCCATTTTGGCTAGAACCAACGTGTCTGCAAACATTGAAAAACTGGTGCTCTCCTTTGGGGTTAATAACAGGGCACAAAAAACAATGACTACTGTTAAACAGGTACAGAGAGCAATCAGGATGGCGAAGCTGGCTTTTCCCCAGGCCACAGTCATGGTGCCGGAGATTAATTTCTCCAGACACCTACCTCACGCAGAGCAGGAGAACCTCAGACAGCTGAATCAATACATCACTAACAATCAGCTGTTTATCCCTGCTCTCCCAAGGAACGACTTCACCACCGAGAGAGACGGCATCCACTGGTCTCACTCCACGGCCCAGCACATGCTGGACCACTGGCTGGAGTCGTTAAAGTAGGTACCCCCGTGAACACACGTCCTCAGACGGGGGGGAAAAATGTCATTAATTTGTGCCAGAATTTTGAATTGTCTGCAGCCCAGTCTGCTCTACTCAGCAGGGGCCTAAATTTCATTCCCTCAATCAGCAGCAACTCGGACTTGAAAAAACAAATCAGATTTGACATCCAACAGTACCACAGACGACTCAAATTAGCGACTTACTTTGCACACAGACCCGACACAGACCGCCCACTGTTCACCCCTAAATCGCAGTGGGTTCCCCCTAAGGGCAAATTACCCCCCGAAATTGAAACACTCATTCAGACGGACTTACAACACTTCCAGGACCACTTCAGACTGGGCTGGGTCCCACAGAACCTGAACAAATTCGAATCTGAAGCATTAAACCAATTACGACACAACCAAAACATTGTCATCAAACCAGCGGATAAGGGCAGTGCAATAGTCATCATGGACAGAGAGCAATACCTGTGGGAGGGATACAGACAGCTACTGGACACGACTTACTACTCCAAATTAAAGAAACCCATCTACATGGACACAATCCCGGCAATTGACAAGATTATACAATCACTACATGACAAAAATTCATCAACCATAAACAAAAACTGTACCTGATGGGAGACAGCGAACCCCGACCTAGACTCTTTTACATGCTGCCTAAAATCCACAAACCCCCTGCTGGGTGGAGCAGACCCGGGGAAATCCCTCCTGGGAGACCCATCGTGTCCGACTGCAGCAGTGAGACCTATCACACAGCTGAGTTCATAGACCACTATCTCAATCCTCTCTCGATCAGACATGCCAGCTACATCAAAGACACATATGATTTTGTTGAAAGAATTAAGCAGATCCACGTACCCCCAATGCATTTTTATTTACCATGGATATTGATAGTTTATATACAAATATTGTAATTTCAGAAGGCATTCAAGCCATTAAAAACATATTCCTAAAATACCCAGACGCCAAAAGACCAGACAGAGAGTTGTTGCAGCTCCTTGAAATAAATTTGACCAAAAACGATTTCGAGTTCAACGGACAATTCTTCCTCCAAATTAAGGGAACAGCCATGGGTAAGAAATTCGCACCTGCTTACGCCAATATTTTCATGGCAGAATGGGAAACAGCTGCACTCAACTCCTGTCCCAAAAGACCCCTTTATTATTATAGATACCTGGATGATATTTGGGGAATCTGGCCCTATTCGAGAGAGGATTTTGATGTCTTTGTGATCTCCCTGAACAACCACAATCCATCCATCAAATTGAAGTACTGCATTAACCAGACTGCTGTGGACTTTCTTGACACCACCACTTTTAAGGGCCCAGGTTTTGATTCGACTCTCAGACTTGACCTCAAGGTGTTCTTTAAAGAAACAGACACACATGCCCTACTACATAAATCCAGCTTTCATCCCAAACACACATTTGCAGGTCTGATAAAGTCACAACTTCTGAGATTTCACAGGATTTGTACAAGAGCAGACGATTTTAAAGCGGCCACAAAGGTGTTGTTCTCGGCTCTGTCCAGCAGAGGGTACTGTAGGTCCTTCCTACGCAGAGCCTTGAGAACCTTTCAGCACCCCAAATTGCTCACCACTGATTCTCTCCTTCCTGTTATCACTACTTATTCCCCCGCAGCAGTACAGCTGGTTAGGACACTTAAGGATAATTTCCACCATTTCACATTCAGTACTCAGCTGTTACAGAACCATAGGCTCATTGCTGCCTACAGAAAAAACAAAAACCTGCAGGACACTCTAGTTAGGGCCAAGCTGGCACCACCCACGGACTCTAGACCCATTGGGCACGGAGAATTTTTTAGGCACCACCCCTGGGTGCTGAATCCCCACAACAAAAATGTTTTTACCACACATAGGCATGGCAGTGTTCATTCCCGGAATTGTGTTTATTTGATTAGATGTAGGCAGTGTAACATGCAGTACGTTGGAGAAACAGGGAACACCTTGTTGACCAGGTTCACACAACACAGGTACAACATTTTAAGGAAGAAAGACACACACATCCCCCTGGTTAAGCACTTTATTGAGCATGGCTGGTCCCAGCTCACCGCGCTTATTCTCCAGTGTAATCCCAGGTGGTCCACAGCCCAGAGACGACGTGAGGAGAGGCTCTGGATACACCGACTGGGCACTTTGATTCCGGGGGGCCTCAATGAGAAGTGAGGGCTCGGGACTGGCTGGCAGCTGATGGCCTGCGCATTCAATGTCGCCGCCTTCGGCGTCGACATTTCAAATTTTTCTTCCCTAACCGGCCCGCGCCTCGCTGCCGGCTGTCCTTATGCCCTCCTCTCAGCGGGGCTCCCCACATTGTATGCACTTGTCCTACAGAAAGGAAGGATTTATGTAATTTTGTAAATATATGTATGTATATAATTTTATGTATGCAGTTATGTGCAAAAAACAATTTTTTCGTGATTTTATGATGCCCTCTGGATATTTGAGGTATGGTTTACTTGTCTCCATTCTATCAACCACTGCTACCTCAGCCCTTCTGTGGTTGCCCATGTTTACTCAGGAAACAACGGCCATCGTTCCAAAATGAATTTCTTAACATTCAGGTTCCTTTTCTCTCCGGGCCCTCATGCTGAAGGTGATTGCAGCCTCCTTTATTTTATGGAGTTACTACAAATAATGTATGGTGTCACCCACCTTGTGACCACTGCACTGTGCCTTTTATCAGTGTCATTATGATTTTCAATTTTTGTTATATTAAGCAGAGTTACGTGTGATGGTGTGTGTGAGTGCCTGACGTGGTCTGACAAGGCGGGACAGGATGAGCAATTTTATACAGCCTTACCAGGTTAATCGAGCTCTAACCTTAACCATTTGACCCTCTGACCTAAACCTAACCAATTTGAATATTGTAATCATTGTAATTGATACACACTGACGGTTTATTTAAATCATATTTGAGCACTACAGTCATTCTATGTTTAAAACTACATAAATGGCTACCCACTAGATGACGTCACGGGAGGACTTCTCACTTCCCAGGAAGTGGGAAGGGTCAAGGGTCATAGAAATTGTTGACTTCCTGTCCCGCTCTCAGACCTTGTTTTCGCTCGTCTTTGGACAACAGAACTCAACGCACAGTAAGAATTTTATGCCTGAAGAAGGTCTTTTTAAAGACCGAAACGTTGCATTATTGCAGGTTTATTATTTGTTTTTTTATAATAATAAAACCTTGCAAACGAACCATCACGACTCGCTTTTTTACTTTTTTACTGTTTAGCTTAGTTTTGAAGTGCTAGCTAGCTGTCTTTCCGACACTGCCACACACTGAAAAACCTGCTGAACACCGCAAACATGACGCACCGAGGAGAGGAGGACTGGACGCGGGTCCACTACCGACGCGGACGGATGCAGCAGCGGGGCCGCTCGCCACCGTCACGGGTAAGAGAGAGCCCGTATTCCCGCCGCTACCACGAGCCGCGGCAGCCTCCCCGCTCCTACGCAGCGGCCGTCAGGGCCCCGCCAGCTACGCGGACCTACCGCCGCGAGCCCCCGCGCCGAGAGGACCATCGCGGACCGCCAGTCCATCACCGCCGCGGACCTCCACCGGTCCGAACCAGGACCGACTTCTCCAGACGCAGCAACAGGTACGAGGGGTTCAATAGAGCGACCCGAGGGCAACGCGGCACAGGCGACCCTCCGCCGTCTGACCCAGACTTCACCTTAAGAACCAGAGTGGTTTACAGACTGATCAAAGCTAAACACCACCTTAGCAATGTCATGGCACCAGAACCACCCAACTCCATCACTAAGATGACCCACAATCTGGCCACTGTTATCAAACCGGCGGCTCCAAACGCCACGACCCTGTCACTCATTGACGGTAACGCCAGAAACTGGGCTTACAACACACTGCTGATACTCAGGGACCACTACAGGGACTGCATTCAGACGGACCTGCAGATACTGGTAGAGTTAGAAGCGACTGACTGGCGAGAGAACTTTGAGGTGGCCTCAGCCTGGGCCAGACGCCATTTTGGGCGCAGACTGCACCAAGATACGCTGGATGACACGCAGGTGCTTCTGATCCAGCGCCTCTCCAGAGCCCCACCGGCTCACGCCGAGCCTGACCCGCCAGCCCACCCTCCCGTAGCAGCACACGCAGTAGTAGTGGACCCGACCTTAACGGTGGCCAGCACCACACAGACAGACAACGCACAGCCCCACACACACACAGACGGCGACAGCTCTGCCCCCCGGGCCGGTTGGCGTTCAACCTGGGACTGCTCAGACTCTACGGCCACCGGTGGACCCACCTTCTACGCCGGCGGCTCCGCCGCACACACCAGCAGCTCCAGAACCTGCACAACCACCTGCCGCCACCCAGCCTCCACACCGGCCGCCTGCAGCGCAGCGGAACCCACCGCCAGCTCGTCAGCTCAGCGTGACAGCGGAGGTACACGCCCCACCTGCAGTGGACCTCCTCCTGCCAGACATCTCAACACCGGCCGGACCTGGTCTCCTCTCCAAGGCCACGATGACGGAGCAGAGGACGGACGGGCCCGCGGATCCTCAGTCTCCTCCTTTCCTCCCTTCTCTCCCTCCTGACTTTCTCTCCTCTCCCCTCACCTGTCTGTCTGCACCTGTTCCCTCCCTCTCTCTCTCCTTCCTCTGGGATCGTCCCTGACACGCAGCTGGAGCCCAAGGAGCAGAGACCCAAACGCACTGCGAGGCGCCGGAGCGTGGCCCCAGCTCACCTCAGCCTCCAGCTCCTCCTGAGGACCCCAGCACCACGGCCACGGCTGATGAGGTAATCGTAGTGGAGGCATCTCCACAGGTTGCACCTCTGCCTCCTGCCCCAAAACCTGCTTTGGGGCCTGTTCAGAGACAGCTGACCTTTGACCCACCTGCAGCTGCAACAGCAGCAAACACCGGTACGTCGCCCCACACGACACATTAACACCACCAGGAAAATGAAAGAGTGGTGCCTGTCAGCCAGGAGCAAGTGGCTGATTATTGGGGATTCAAATGTTGCCAGGTTTCCCCCTTTCCAGTGCCCTGACCTGCAAATAGACAGCTTCCCTGGGCCACGTTCAGACACGCAGAAGCCATTTTGGCTAGAACCAACGTGTCTGCAAACATTGAAAAACTGGTGCTCTCCTTGGGGTTAATAACAGGGCACAAAAAACAATGACTACTGTTAAACAGGTACAGAGAGCAATCAGGATGGCGAAGCTGGCTTTTCCCCAGGCCACAGTCATGGTGCCGGAGATTAATTCTCCAGACACCTACCTCACGCAGAGCAGGAGAACCTCAGACAGCTGAATCAATACATCACTAACAATCAGCTGTTTATCCCTGCTCTCCCAAGGAACGACTTCACCACCGAGAGAGACGGCATCCACTGGTCTCACTCCACGGCCCAGCACTGGACCACTGGCTGGAGTCGTTAAAGTAGGTACCCCCGTGAACACACGTCCTCAGACGGGGGGGAAAATGTCATTAATTTGTGCCAGAATTTTGAATTGTCTGCAGCCCAGTCTGCTTACTCAGCAGGGGCCTAAATTTCATTCCCTCAATCAGCAGCAACTCGGACTTGAAAAAACAAATCAGATTTGACATCCAACAGTACCACAGACGACTCAAATTAGCGACTTACTTTGCACACAGACCCGACACAGACCGCCCACTGTTCACCCCTAAATCGCAGTGGGTTCCCCCTAAGGGCAAATTACCCCCGAAATTGAAACACTCATTCAGACCTTACAACACTTCCAGGACCACTTCAGACTGGGCTGGGTCCCACAGAACCTGAACAAATTCGAATCTGAAGCATTAAACCAATTACGACACAACCAAAACATTGTCATCAAACCAGCGGATAAGGGCAGTGCAATAGTCATCATGGACAGAGAGCAATACCTGTGGGAGGGATACAGACAGCTATGGACGACTTACTACTCCAAATTAAAGAAAACCCATACATGGACACAATCCGGCAATTGACAAGATTATACAATCACTACATGACAAAAAATTCATCAACCATAAACAAAAACTGTACTGATGGGAGACAGCGAACCCCGACCTAGACTCTTTTACATGCTGCTAAAATCCACAAACCCCTGTGGGTGGAGCAGACCCGGGGAAATCCCTCCTGGGAGACCCAGCGTGTCGACTGCAGCAGTGAGACCTA
>NW_024041150.1:55731359-55763432 GCF_014851395.1 Micropterus salmoides
AATGTTAAGATCAATAAAAGCAATAAAAATAATTCAGGGAAATGTTGAACTAAAAGATTGGTCTTAAGATTCTTTAAAAAGATCGTCCTCAGCTGCTCTGAGAGGCTTTTCCACAGATGTGGACCATAAACAAAACCTGCCTCTGTGTTTTTTTACCATCTGGGTTACTGGAAGGCTGGGGAGTCTATTGGGAACATATGGCACAAGCAAGTCACCAGCAGTGTGAAGACACCAGGGGGTGACAGACATAATAAGAGGGAGAAAAATAAAAATGTATTGACATTTGTCATCAAAGATTAAAAATACCTTCATGTTACTTTATTGTCTCCTGAGAAGAACCTCCATTTACAATTTATGGATTTGTTTGCTGTGTGTGTGAGTCTGAATGGGATAGTTTCCTGTTATGAAGTAGATTGAAGTGCCACATGTCTGTTTTTTTTTTAAGTCTGTGAAAGTTTTTATTAAATTTTGATCCTGGTTACCTTTTTCATGTTTCAACTGTTTGTCTCTCATGTCATCACATTTAAGTCAATAGGTCAATCTCTAGTTCCTGTTAAGGTACATTTACTATCTGGAGCTTTTATTTTGAAAAACTTGGTCCATCCGTAGTTTCCTGGCTCATTCTGACTTTCCTCTCATGATAAGGTAACCATATAGGGCTTTTATTTTGAAACTCGGAAATAGACACCTATGTCCACCTGTGTGTGTGTGTGTGTGTGTGTGTGTGTGTGTGTGTGTGTGTGTGTGTGTGTGTGTGTGTGTTAGTTAAGAAGGGACAACACGATCACAGGACATTACCTTGAATTCGTTGGTATTTGACACACAAGGAATCCTTCAGTGTCCACATGTTGGAAATTAGTACATTACGTGACATAAGTCATTTATCTAAACAAATATCATTTAAAACTTTACATAACTCAACTTTGATGTTTGGTTCTGTCACCTGCGGCAGACAGACTCCACTGGACTTAGCTGACGGACATCAAATCACATTTTCCTCTAGGATATTTCAGCAGAGGGGGCAGAGACCATTATTCCTGCATTGTTGAGACTTTCATGCAAATACAGCACTTCATGAAATAAGCCATTGAAATACATTTTCAAAATTAGAAAAACCTGTCTATTTCTCCTCAAGTAGACTAAACACCTCAGCAGAGCCAGTCAGTAAATAAACCTTATCATCATCAGTCTTACCAAATAACTGGTGCTTTTCCACTCTGCTGGCTTTGACTCTGTTCTGCTGTCTCTCATGTTCTCCATGTCAGAGGTAATACCAGGGCAGCTGAGCTGTCAAAATGTTTGCTCAGGAAAAAAATGCCATTAAAAATCACTGAAGTAAAAGTAAAAGTTACCATTTGACAAACCTATTAAAGTAAAAGTATTAAAGTACTCTGTCATTAAAGGAGACAAAGTTAAAGCTACTTTGTGTTTCAATATTGTTTTATTTGTACAGGTCAGAGATCTTCTGTGCGCTACAAAGCTGTAACCTATTTAACTTAAATTAAAATTTTAGGCTACATAACTTTACCTGATAGGCCTCCATCTAGTTTTACGGGGATGCTCTGCCATGTGAGTTCCCTCCTGTGGTTTCCGCTCAGCTATGCAAAGAATAGGCCGCCGGTCTATTTTTGACGGAAGACGCGTCAAGCAGCACCGAGCAGATGAGCACGGCAGGAAGTCAGACACAGAAACGGCAATGAGAATCCGGTCGATTGTCAAAATAAAATACCTTGTACAGACTCCCGATCGTACATCAACAATAAACACAGTTAAAACAGACAAAAAAGAAACAGTTTAACTATGTAGCCTGGGGGAAAGGTTCACAAGCGCTGTGATTGGTTGCTGAAACACTTCTGAAATGCTTCCAGTGTGAGTTGAGGACGGGCTAAGGACAGGTCAAAACCGTGGGGGTGTAATTGCAGATTGACAGACACACGGACGCACAAGTATAAATGCCTAGCTAAGTGCGTAGCCTGGGGCGTGGCTACGCACGTAGACCCCACGCAGGAGTATAAATCAAGCTCGACGCTGGGGACTTGCAGTACTTTTTGAAAAGGCATTTGTTAAATATGTTAAAAAAAAAACTTGCACAAAGAAATGAATGCTTTGAGAAAGGTTTATTTGCGCAATAAAAAAACCTGCAACGTAAATATAAAAGAAACATCGGCTGCCTGAATTTTGTAATCATATAAATAGACATTTCCACTGTAAATTGGTGTTGAAAATGTCTCCAGAATACAGGAAATTAAATGTTTAATGCTCAACATCATCTGATGGACAACCCCCAGACTCCCCTCTCCTATATTTCACAAATGATTTATCTTCTAAAAACTATTACAGTGTCCTCTTGTCTTCTTCTTGTGAGCCCAATCTCGTGCAACATCATGTCTCGTAGGCTGTGTGTTTCATCACACCCTCAACCTGAGCCCTTAAATGTCCCACCACTTTTCAAATCAAAGTGACGCCATGTGTGTGCCGTGCCATAGTGACAGTGATGATGATTACTTCAGTTAAGATAAAGGATTATAATATAATCATAACTATCATAACGTGAGACCGTCACCTACTGCTGGTGATCACTTACTGTCAAACAGCGCAGCAGAAGCTGACTGACATTGTTTATGTAGTATAGTTCCTTAATGCAGTCTCAACTTCAGCAAACTGTCCTGGCTGACATTATTTTGTAAGCATCGCGTTGGCTAATCCCACTCTGCTGTGAAAATGATATGTACTTGATTATAAGTTGTGTACTCCATGCCACCTCTGATCACCTGGGACACTGATTCACTTGCACTGGTACACTGATCCTCATACACATACTATTCAGCTTTACAGTGGTTTAATACTATACTATATTTATGAGGACTGCAATGATGGTGTACTTTTGAGGAGTGTCCGACTGATTGTTGTGGGCTGCCTTGACCCAAAATTCCAGGATTGTTTTTTGTCCCAGTCCTGCCCTGCTGTCAGACATCACTATGAAACAAATAGCAAAGAGAAAATAAATCATTTCTATCAAAATAAAGCCAGGCTCTGTGGAACAAGAGGATTCACATTTATTTTGTGGAGTCAGGAAGAGAAAACAGTGTGCTGTTAGCATTCGAACTGAAGTACATAAAGATAAAACTGGTCAGGTCACATTTAACAGTAACGTCATGTTGATTTTTTAATAACTGTTTGTTTTAGTGTTTAGAGAAACAAACATCTATAATAAATACAACTACCTACTGACCTTTGACAAACACATAAGGTCATCTGGGGTTTCAGGGTAAACATGATATGTATGGGTGTGAATGCTGCGATGTTCTTCTAAGACTAAAGAATGTGTTATTATTAGTCCACACAATGAGGACCTCCTCCCACACGAGATCGAGCCGGAAGGAAACACGATATTTGCATGTTTAGTTCCTGCTTCAGGTATTCACCTGGCTGTGAGCAAAGTTACTCTGAACAAAGAAAGGTTTTATTAGTAATCACTCTGCAATGATTCTCAGGAAACAAAACAGAAAGTTTGAATTCAGGGGCTTTCACTTGATATTTTATTGCAGTTTGAAGATGATTTCGAAAATCAGGAATAAAGAATTATAAAGCAGGAAGTGTTTAGTTACAACAACAGAGGAGCAGCCGCCTCGTGTCCTCCACCCTCCATCTTTACTGAGCAGTTTGAATGTTTACTCTCTGATATTCAGTTTCAACATTCAACATTTATTCCAGCACTCTGCACTCAATTTACAGAAATCTTTGACTTGTATAGACATTATGGTCCTTTATATTTGCATATGTACTTCTGTTTTCACCTACTCGTAATAGTTCAGTTTTTTTTTTCTTTGTTCAGCTTTGTTGTTTTTAGCTGCAGTCATTTCTAGATTTGAAGAAGCAGCTGCAGAAATCAGCTATGAATGTGAATCTTTTCCCAGAAGAACCTGAATGTGACATGACATGGTTTTAGATAAAATGTAATGTTTAAACTGATAAAGAGTTAGAAATAATCTCTTAAAAATAGATATGCTTGTGTTACATTATGTAGTTTTGCAGCCACCTGGTGGGTTAATAGCGCAACTGCATACACAGGTCTTTCTCACATATCACACGTGCTATTACACGTTACTATCAGTAACATGCATTTTGACTGTAAGCACTACTAGCATGTAATATGAAAGTGACTGACATGTACGTGCAGAAATACTAACTTTATTCATAAGTAGCACTTTCGGGTTGTATGTTGAGCTAACGTTAGCTGGCTAGCCGACACCTGCTTGCTAGCTCCCGACCATAATGTTTTTAGTAGTTATTTTGGATAATAATTGTTCTGTTCCTTTTTATACAGATCTGATGGTTGCAGTTGCATAACACACAATTACTGACTGTGTGCTGTTGATTTTTATACCAGGTAGGCTTTGTTAAATGTAGGTTTCACTTGTTATTGCATGAAAATCTCGCAATTCCAATGTTAGAATTTATTGTGGTTTGTGTGAAATGAAAACTTTTGTTGGTGTCAATGAGCTAATTTTATTTATGACCCATTGTGGAATTCTAGAAGGACGTTGTCAAGTGTAGAAGTAATGCGAGGTTTTTGTGCAATGGCAGAAACATGTTGCACTGTATAAAATATGAAATGTTATTCTATTAATTGTCTATGGACAAAATGTTTATTTTAGAATGTTTGAGGATTTTATTGAGTATAGAAGAAAATCGCTCTCATTGTTTAGTATTACCACTATACTATACTGTGTTTGGTTTAATAATAATAATACATTTTATTTCTATATCGCTTTTCAGGATCTCAAAGACACTTTACAGGTAAAATCAGAAGTTATGTACATTTAAAACAGATAAAAAAACATGAATAGCATAATATAAAATATACAAACAGTAGATACAAATATGTGGTGGGAAATACATGAGATCAAGTGCCAACCTTAAATACCATATAATAAATAATGTAATATAACATTATTTGATGTTAAAAGCTAGTCTAAAAAGGTGGGTTTTGATAAGTGATTTTAAAGAGTTTACACTAGTATGGACAGAAAAAGACTAATACTGTTGCAGTGTGTATTTAAAATGTATTTTAAAATGTATTTTATATATACATTTCCAAGCTAGATATCTGATGGTTGCAGTTGCATAACACAGTTACTGACTGTGTGCTGTTGATTTGATAAAAGAAGGACCAGAGTGAGAGCAAGTCCTGTGTGGCCGTGCCGTCCTTCCACACCATAGACACAAAAGGGACACACTCACCGTAAATCCACAGACAGACACAGAGGGTTACATTTACAATGAGACGGACAGATGCAGTTTGTCACACTCACTTTGTGTCTGAAATATTTCTGATGCAGTTCAGTTTTCCTCTTTGGAGGTTTACTAATTTAACTTGTAATGGAGCTCTTCTGTCATCCAGTGAATTTTTCTGCAAACATCATGTTTCTACTTGTTGCACAAAGAGAAGTTCCTGTGCTGCCTCCTGCTGGCTGGCAAATTTGCAGTTTGCGTCTCATCACATCATTGGTGAAATGAGCATATCAGCAGTGGTGCAAGAAGTACTCAATTTTCATACTTAAGTAAAAGTACAGATACCAAATGAAAAATGTTTCTCAAGTAAAAGTACAAAAGTACCTGGTTTTACTTAAGTAGTTTTTTCAGTATCTGTGTGTGAAGTTACCACTCTCAAACTCTCTGCGACTCACAGTGCAAAAACAGAGCTGCTGCACACTGACACCACAATGCTCTCACTATAAACCCTCCCTCTGTAAGAAGCCTGAATAGAAACCTGTTCTAGAAAAATCCAGTGCAGGTTTGAACAGACCTCTGCGCACCAACTCAGTCCTCATGAAGTCTGATAAGACTGAGGACCAATCTGCGGCGTCATTGTGTCATGTGCTCGTCCTGGCTGACTGGCTGGAGTCTGTTCTTGTACTGGCTGATGAGCCCACATCTACTCTACTAACAAACTTCAGCATAGCCCATGGCAATTAGAAATTTTCTATAAATTACATTTTCAAATACTGTTTATGAAATGACTTGGCTGGATAGGTCAGGCTTATTTTGTGTATTGTAACAGAATACAGTTACTTTATTTTGGTATCCTGATTACATAATGTCGTTACTTATAATCCGTTACTCCCCAACCCTGGTGATTAGTGTAGCAGTGTTTGATTTGAGACAACACTACCTTGTCAAAATGAACACACTAAGCAAGTAAGTACATAATGCACATAGTGTACTGCATGTTAGTATACTCCAGGAAGTACCCGAATTAAGACACAATACATGTTCCTTCTCATAGTTTGGGGGACAAACCGGGGACATACAGCCTATTTATGTTGAAAGGATGTAAAAAAGTGCATTTAGCATAAATGGGATCTTACATTCATGCTGGTTAGAGTCTCTGGTTGCGGTTTTGTTTATTTTTAGTAATCTGCACTGAACAGGGGTGTATGTCAGGTGTGTGTATCGGTTAGTCACAGCAAAACCTACAAGTCAAAGTTTCCGAAACCCACAGAAAAAGCTCACAACACATATTTACGTTTTAGTTTGGCTATTAGCTCTAGTGGCAGAACAAGTCAGGTAATGTAGTTTAAAGAGCAACAAAGGCTTGATAAGGGGTGGATGGATGAGTGAATCAAATTAAGAACCCTCACTCTGGAGACTGAAACTTAAGTCCTGTATGAGAGAAAGTTAAATAGCTTTTTGACTTCAGTCACGTGACTTATTACTTATTTTAAACCAAACAGATATTTTTCTAATCCTAACCAAGTGGTTCTGTAGCCTAAACTTAACCAAACCATGACCGTTTCACAACATTTACCACGTGTTAAACGTCACATGACTTAGGGTCAAATGACTTATTGAAAGTCCAGTACGCCTGTCGCTGGATTTGCCAACACTCTCAGATGTCATGATGGGGAACATATGGGGTCATATATGTCGCTTTCCTATGGATATATGTGTTTTGGGACACTTGAAAATCAACCTGTTTTGTTACTGTTTGTGTATAAGGATGTGTTACTTTGTAGCTGCCTAATTTAGCTTTAACAGGGAAATCTAATAAATGAATGTACTGAGGTGTGAGGGGCTCTGAGGACCAGTTACAGGCCAGCTGGACATCAGTGGTTGGACTGGTGTGAAGGTCTACCTCAGTGAAGAGCAGACGACCTCTGGCTCTGCTGGAAACTCTGAACACACAACAACCAACATGAAACCGTTGGAGACAAAGAAACTCCATCACCAGACAACAACTCTGCTTCATACCAATGACCACAAGCCTACCAGCCCCTCCCCCCTTACTCAGATGTCTCCTTCAACAGGCTTAAAGCCCCCCCTCCAGTGGATTTTGACATTCCCTTACAATATTAATTAGTCATTCCCTTACAATATTAATTACCCACATAGTTTGGCAAATATTTTTTGACAAATAGCTTAATTTTGTGCTCCAATTTGCAAAAATTGCTTACTTGTTAAAATGGGGCTGTGACTGTAGTAATTCCGTAAGTCATACATCATGTCTCGTTAAAAACTGTCACGCCGTCATGCCTCGTAAAGTCAGAGCATCAAACCACTAAAAGGTTGTGAGCTAGCTAACCAATTTATCGTGTAATTTAATTAGAACTTACAGTAGGTATGTCTCTGTGTGTCTGATGGTCGGCATGCATTTTACTGTAGGCCGTTTCACTGATGCATTGGCGGAGGAAATGGTATCAGAAGAATGAAGCTGAGGAGTGTGACATCCCCATCTTTCAGCTGCTGGGATGTCTGTCTCTTTGTGTCCTGTGTTGCAGATGTCAGGAGGCGTCGTTAAAGTCATCAGCTGTTGGAACCACCTGGGCCCGGTGGTCTCCACTATAAGAGCGCGTCTTTTGTTCTGCAATGGGGGCTAGAGAGGAGGGATACCCTGTTCCCTATGCTCCATGCTCCTTGTTATTTTGTTACTTTTACCATACAACACTTGACACACTATTCTTTCAAGCATGCATACCCGCTGACATGACTACTATGATCTACTGATTATCAAACCTCACATGACTTTTGGAATATTAAGTTGTCTCTGTTTAGTTTGAAATAAAAGTAATGGTACCTTTTCTGTAGTTTGTGTCATTGCTCTGTTCTTTTTTGTTGCGGTTTTGAGCCACCCGTGACAGGAGCGACGCAATTAGTGTTGCTGAAACAAAAAGTTGTGCACTGTGAAATGTTGTTACGGCCGCCACTGGCTGCCTTAGAGTAGTTGTGTTTTGGAGTTCTCTGAGCTTTATGCAAATCCCCGCTGCAAGCACCTGCTGAGGATTGGTTCCCCTGGACCTGGAACCACCCACTTCCTGGTTGCTGTTTGCTGGCGTCTGATTGGTGTGGCCGAAGAGCCTACCGAACCTGCCAACCAGGACTCACCAATCAACACCAGCTGGCCTACAAATAGTCTGTGTTCCTGCAGTTCGAGGCGACTGTGAGCCAGTGATCAGTTCGCCTTGTTGGTTGTGTACCCCTGTGAATGTCTTGAGTGTTAAATTTATCTGTTTCTGTCGGTTGCCGGCTTAAGTGACTCTTGTCAGTAAAAACCTTTGTGAACTACAGAATGTGAGTGGCACCCTTTAAGGGGGAAAATTGTTTGGTTGGTTACACTACATTCCTGTACAGCATGTAGGTACTGACCTCCTTTTGTTAAGTGTTTTTTTTGTAAGTACCTACATAGCCTCCTTTTGTTGTGTTTTTTTCGGAGACAACTCATTTAATTAAACTTTGACTCAACCTGAATTCAGTTGTCCTTACCACCTTAATTTAACCCAAATACCTTGTTACTGCCCTAACCTAACGAGCTGGGTTGTAACAAATGTTTAAAATGATTTATTCACACTAGCAAACTAACGTTAGTTGACGAAGTAAAAACGTTTATTAATTAACATGGCGTGTTCTCTGTATGTGAGTGCGTATTACATCCTGATAATTCAATAATTTCAATTCGTGAGGCAGCTTTGAATCCAGCCATGGGCTTCTGTGTGTGGAGTTTGCATGTTCTACCTGTGTTCATGTGTGTTTCAGTGTATAATGTGATATTTCTAAATGTGTACTGAGTTTTGTAGATGTGTAAGATAATTTGTGTTATAAGAGGAGCACTCATGGCTTTTGGCCAAGCAAGAGGCAAAGAAGTGACAAGAGCAGCTGCACAATCATAGGTCATAGCTACTCCGATGATGAAAACTTATATACTGTATCAACTTTTGTTAAAATGTTCAATAATAAACATTAGCACCACAAGTGTGGCTTCTCTGCTTGTTTGTTTCAACTAGCAGCTCATTAATATGCGGGTCCTGAGCACTGAAACTTAAGAAAAATTATACATACATATTATTAAACCCATCTCAGACTGAACATCAGCGGAGACAGAACAGTATAAGCTTTGAAAAGGTCGATCTTATGGTAGGGCTGGTGGTTGTTCTGTTTGGCTTATGTTATAATTACATTTACCATACACTTTACAAAAAGGAAGGACCTGAACCTATGGAGGCCAGCCATTATTAAACATCTGTACTCGACTGCAGCTTCTTCCACTCTAATGGAGATGTGATGGTGAACCACCTTCAGAACATCCATGAACACAGCACGCTGGAACCAGTGACGACATACCTAATACGGTTTGTGGTTAAAAATGATTAGTGGCCCAGTCTTCAGTGGTGCTGGTTGGTGCCTGGTTTAATTTGATTTGTGGGGGTAAATTTCCCAGATTGTGCAAAGAAGAATTTTATAAATGGAAATGCATCAACATTTGTACTGAAGTAAATCACAGCTAAATCCGTAAAGATTCTGTTTTGAAACAGCCATTTTAGAGATTAAGAGTAAAAACACATGAACAAGACATTTTACAAATTACAAAAAATATTACTAGCTTCATGAAGATATCATTTATTCCAGGGCTGTTTTACTGGACTGCAAAAGTTTTAGCTCGGTGTATCTTATCAACAGAAACTAGCATTTAATGTATATGGATATTCTTACGCAAACAAAAGCTAATGCCACTTTTTAGTCACAAGGTATCAGCGTTGGCTCACAATACAAGAATATTTGTCTTTACTTCTGGGTTTTTTCACATATGTTCTTGTGAACTTCATGATCTGCCTTTTCCACAGGTTTCTCTCGGTGGTTCTGCATTTCAACCACGATGGAAGCTGAGAGGTTGCTGTGATGGGTGTTATATTTTATAAACATGTTTTTCCTTTCCCCAGCATACACATCAACCCTCATGGAGTCAACTGCACCTGCCCCGCTTAGCAGATCGGCCTAAAGATCCTCATGGATGGATGAGGCAGTCAGCCTTTATCGGTTAACAGTTTAGTACAGGACGTAAACCTAAATGCTAAAGGCATATGATGAATAAAATGAAATATTCTTAAGTTATTGATCTTTCCTCCACTCATGTTTTTTTAAGATAAATGTCATGGTCCGCATTGGCACCCATTCATATTTTTATCTCCACTGGAATAAAATAGAGGCTCTGCTCTTTTTTTTTTTTTTTTTTTACCCGTTGCCATAGTAAATAGTAGTATTGGAACTTCATTTTTGACGGGGTTTTTTCATCCCCTTGCATGTGCTTCCATCAGGTCCAACATACTCTAAGTCGACTGAACTTATTCTGATTGGCTGTTCTGGAACCGAAAACTGGAGTTTCCCATCTCAGGCTCAGTCAACTCAGGTCTCAGGGTAAAGCTCAGAGTGTATTAAGCCATTATCCATCACCATCTACAGTGACCTCATGAGAAGAGGAGCATTTACAGTGTAATTAAAGCCTAAAAATGCTGCTTGTGGTATGTTTGAACAACAAGCAGCATTTTCTCTGTGAATCTGCCCATCTTTAACTTCTGACTGCTGGACTCGCAGCTCAAACCCACAGAACTTTCTAGTTGTGGTAGAGTTTCCAAATATTACAGGATGTAAATGTTTTTTTATATTTGAAGGACTAGTGGAACCACAAAGAACAGAGTACACTGTAAGACATTGGAGTTTTCAAAATTTCTGAACTTGACAGGAAATTTTAGGGGGTCAACAAAGAAATACAATTAAAATCCCCGGCTGTAATTTGTTGACCCACCTAGGTTTGAGTTATTGCTTTTTATTTATTATTATAATCATTGAAATGGTACTGTGTTTACACAGTTCACATATGTTGAGAAAACTGTTAACAGCATCAACCAACAAACACAAACCAAAGACTTAACTCAATATACTACAAAAAGGTAATTAGGACAGGATCAGACAGCGCTGCTGGATCAGGTCATTATAATCAAGAAAGAGCTTATTATGTGGCTTCACTTCCTCTCTCTGCTCTCAGGGATTTCAGCTCCTGCTGGGTGATCGACTGATCTCCTGATGAGGATGTTGTGTTCTCGCTATCATCCGCTATCATCCCCGAACACTAGGGCGATGACGACACACACTTGCATCGCCTTTCGCACCTTGTCTGCTTTTCCCATCGTGCACTGCTTCAGGAAGCTGGAGATACGGATGGGGCAAAACAGCAGCATGGCCATTGGGATGATGAACTTAAGCACCGTCAGGATCAGGTTGAACTGGTAGTAAACTACCTGGAATGAGGGGACAGGATGATGAGTAATTTTACAGAATTTAGAGCAAAAATATGTCAAAGACCTACTGTCAGTGGTGCTTCGTTTATAGCTTCTGTACCACCAACCTTTGCCAGACAATGGATATTCTCTTTCATGGATATTTAAATAAGCTTTTTAACTACTACATCAACTAATGTACTGGATTTAATTTGATCACTTTGTAATTGTTACACTGTGAAAAAGAAATATTTTAGTCTCTTAAGATCTTTATTTAGTCACACTTTAAGAGGTGACATGCACTGAGATATGCTGTGCATTAACACACCTGCACTAAACTTTCACCCATTAAACAGAATTAGTTCGTGAATGTTGTCTGTAAAGGTTCTCAGTCATCCAGTTCATAGTTATCCAACAACGGTTGAGGTCAAGGGAGAAACATCTTCTAATTTTTCTTCACCAAGTCCAGATGCCCTTGACCCTCAACCTTTGTTGGATGGTTAGTGAATGTTCATTGTTGGACCTTGGAATTAATGATTTGATGAAAAACTCACGTTTTTTGTTTTTTTTTTTAAAAAGCTGTTCTGTTCCAAATGTGTTCATTTTTAGTTACTTTAATTTGAATGTTATTCTTCACTATTATAGAAAAGTGGATATTGTTACAATATTTTCTTTTTACACTGGATTAGGTTTGGCCAAGTTTCCATTCGTAACTGGACATTTCAACTGTTGAGTTTTAGCTAACTATTTCAGCTGTTTTTCCAGTACTTTCAGGTTACTATTTCAGCCGTTTCCCCTGTACTTTTAGGTTACAATTTCCACTTCTCTGCTTTTTTGCTGACTCGATTTTACACACTCAATGGCAACAACTGACAATCAGGTACAGTTGACTCAGGAGAGAGGTGTATATTGTGCAGTCAGCTCTTTGTAGCTTGTAATTTACTGGTGTTTGTCACAAAGTTACTAAAATTTGCATCACACCATTTTTTAATCAAATAGAAAACTATAACTCAAAACTACTAAAAAGCCAATCAATATATTGTGTATAAAGTTTTGGTATGAAATTGTAATATGGAGGGTCTGTGTGTGAACATGGTCAAAGTGAACAAAACATAATACAAAGTGTACTAATTTTCTCACCTTGAAGTAGTGGTAAATTGCCACCACAGTCATGAGTGCGATGCTGGCCGAGCAGTTGGAAAACATTACGAGGATCCGGCACATGCCATCTCCAAACACCCAGTGGCCCCTGAGCAAGGCATCGATCCTCAGTGGCAGACTCACCAGAGCCAGGAAGTCAGCAATGACCAGGTTGAAGAGGAACAAGTTGTTGGGATTCCAGGCCTTCAGTTTAAAGCAGAAGATCCACAGGGCAACTATGTTAAATTCTAAATTTAAATTTTTTTATAACCAAAATAAATTAATCAAATTTTGGGAAGACACTAAATATGAGATTATTTTAAGATGCTGCTATTAAAAGTTGTGGGTTTGGTGGGTGAATAAGTATGAAAATCTGTATGCCCACACCAAGGAATGTTTTGAGATTTAGGAAATCCTCCTTTCACCTTCTTCCTTTTTTTCTGAAGAATGAAATCTGTGTAAAAACACAAAACAGAGCAGTTTCACTCCAAAGGTCAGATAATAAAGCATTCTGTGCAAAACACGTGGCGAGAACTTGATTCAGGCTGCGGACAGTTCACACTGGAGTCTGATATGGGCCACATTTAAGCAATTATATGAACTGTCAAAAAAGAGGGGAACTGGGAAAAAATTGGAATTGAGCATTAAGGCCTGCAGTCTGAACGTAGCCTTACATTAGCTGCTAACTTTAGCAATAATAAACACTAACATTAAGAAACGGTGTCACACCATCCAATGAAGCTCTCAATTAGGTCTCTGTACTCCTCCTCGCTGTCATTAGTGATACAGCAGACGAAGGAATCATCTGAAAACTTCTGGAGGTGGCTCATTTCAGAGTTGAAGCAAAAGTCATAAGTGTAGACTGAAGAGAAACGGTAACATTTCAGTTCCTTGGGATGTGCCAGTGTTGCTCACCACAAAGCCTGACAGGCAGCCATGCATCCATGCATCCTGACATACTGCGGCCTGTAATCCAGGCCACCAGGTCCTGATCCACCTGCATCACAGAGCTTCTCAGCCAGCCAGAGAGGCTGGACGGTGACAAAAGCACTGGATAAGTAGAAGAACATGATCCTCACATTGATGTGTGGCTTCTCCAGGTGAGTGTCGGGCACTGTAAAGTAGGGAGATGATGGCATCGTCCACCCTGCAGAGGGTCCAGGCAGTTGCGTACCAGGGGCCTGAGGTGCTGCAGAACCAGTCTCTCGAAAATCTCGATTAAAGGTGATGTTAGTGCCACAGGCCTGAAGTTTGAGAGGTGGCTGGAACATCCCTTTTTGGGGACAGGGTCTCATCTAGCTGGTTATGATGACTGTGGTGGACGGGAGGGGGGAGTGGAGGTGAGAGGGGGGCGGCAGAAGGGGTGTGGAGGGAAGAGACAGTGTGAGGAAGGGGGTCCAGCCTCCTGCTGGCCTGTTCATGCCTGTGATACTGTCCTCACAGAACCTGATGTGGTTAGTGTTAATTTTCCAGCAAATATGTAAAAAAAAAATAAAGAAAATACACCATTTGGCTAACATGTAAAATATGAGTACCATTAGCTGTTGTATTTAGCCATTAAAAAGACTGGCACTGTGCTAGGATGTAAAATATCAGGAACATTAGCTGCTTACTTTACGCATAAGAAAGGCTAACATTCAGCTAAAATGTAAAAAAATCACAAACATTAGCTGCTAACTTTAGTGATCATAAAGACCAACATTCATCTAACAAGTAAAATATCAGTAACATTAGCAGGTAACTTCAGCAATCGCAGACTAGCATTGTGTTAAATAAAACATGAGTAACATTAGCTGCTAACATTAATCATGAAAAAGGCTGAGATTAGGCTAACATTTAAAATATCACAAATATTAGCTGCTAAATTTAGCAATCAAAGACTAGCATGGTGCTAACATATAAAATATCAGTAATATTAGCCGCTATGTTTAGTAATCAAAAAGACTGGCATCGTGCCAAGTTGTCAAATATAAGTAACATCAGCTGCTAACACTAGTTATAAAAAAGGCTTACATTAGGCTAGTATGTCAAATATCAGCAACATTAGCTGTTAACTTCAGTCATAAGAAAGGCTAACATTCAGCTAAAATGTCAAAAAAAAAAATCACAAACATTAGCTTCTAACTTTAGCGATCATAAATACTAGCATTGTACCAACATGTAAAATATCAGTAACATTAGCAATTACCATTGGCAAGTAACTTCAGCGATCACATAGACTAGCATTGTGCCAACAAATAAAATATGAGTTACATTAGCTGCTACGTTTGGTAATCATAAAGACTGGCATTGTGCCAACATAAAATATCAGTAACATTAGCTGCTAAGTTTAGTAATCAAAAAAGACTAGTATTGTGCCAAGATGTCAAATATCAGCAACATTAGCTGCTATGTTTAGTAATCCAGAAGACTAGCATTGTGCTAACATAAAATATCAGTAACATTAGCTGCTAAGTTTAGTAATCAAAAAAGACTAGTATTGTGCCAAGATGTCAAATATCAGCAACATTAGCTGCTATGTTTAGTAATCCAGAAGACTAGCATTGTGCTAACATAAAATATCAGTAACATTAGCTGCTAACTTCAGTCATGAGAAAGGCTAACATTTAGCTAAAACGTAAAAAATCACAAACATTAGCTTCTAACTTTAGCGATCATAAATACTAGCATTGTACCAACATGTAAAATATCAGTAACATTAGCAATTACCATTGGCAAGTAACTTCAGCGATCACATAGACTAGCATTGTGCCAACAAATAAAATATGAGTTACATTAGCTGCTACGTTTGGTAATCATAAAGACTGGCATTGTGCCAACATAAAATATCAGTAACATTAGCTGCTAAGTTTAGTAATCAAAAAAGACTAGTATTGTGCCAAGATGTCAAATATCAGCAACATTAGCTGCTATGTTTAGTAATCCAGAAGACTAGCATTGTGCTAACATAAAATATCAGTAACATTAGCTGCTAAGTTTAGTAATCAAAAAGACTAGTATTGTGCCAAGATGTCAAATATCAGCAACATTAGCTGCTATGTTTAGTAATCCAGAAGACTAGCATTGTGCTAACATAAAATATCAGTAACATTAGCTGCTAAGTTTAGTAATCAAAAAAGACTAGTATTGTGCCAAGATGTCAAATATCAGCAACATTAGCTGCTATGTTTAGTAATCCAGAAGACTAGCATTGTGCTAACATAAAATATCAGTAACATTAGCTGCTAACTTCAGTCATGAGAAAGGCTAACATTTAGCTAAAACGTAAAAAATCACAAACATTAGCTTCTAAATTTAGCGAACATAAATACTTGCATTGTGCTAACATGTAAAATATCAGTAACATTAGCTGCTAACTTTAGCGATCATAAATACTAGCATTGTGGTAACATGTAAATATTAGCGACATTAGCGACTAAATTTAGTCATGAAAAAGGCTGACATTAATAAATAAGATATCAGTAACATTAGCTGCTAACTTTAATCATCCTAAAGACCAATGCATCATTCACGTGCTCCTGGGATCCCATTTCCCGAGTTGTGAATTTCGTTCTTCCGAAGTTGGTGTCTTCATGTGCTTTTAAGTCTGAATTTGGAAACAACATGTATGGTAATGAAAAGATATGGTGGATTGTCATTATCATCTGAAAGAGTCTGAGAGACTAGCATTGTACTAACATAAAATATCAGGAACATTAGCTGCTAACTTCAATCATAAAAAAGGCTAAAATGTAAAAAAAGATCACAAACATTAGCTTCTTAATTTAGCGATCATAAATACTAGCATTGTGCCAACATGTAAAATATCAGTAACATTTGCAATTACCATTGGCAAATAACTTCAGCGATCACGTAGACTAGCATTGTGCCAACAAATAAAATGAGTTTCATTAGCTACTACGTTTAGTAATCAAAAAGACTGACATTGTGCCAAGATGTCAAATATCCGTAACATTAGCTGCTGAATTTACTGACCATAAAGACTAGCATTGTGCAACAAATAAAATGAGCAAAATTAGCAGCTAACTTTTGTCTTTAAGACTAATGCAGTATTCACGTGCCCCTGGGATGGTCCCATTTCCCGAGTTGTGAGTTCATTCTTCCGACGTTGGTGTCTTCATGTGCTTCTAAGTCTGAATGTGGAAACAACATGGATGTTACTGCAAAGATGGGGTGGACTGTCATTGTCATCTGCAACCGTTTGAAGCTTTCTCTTTCAATGTGATTGTTGTCCGAGAGCTGTTACTGCACCAGTATATTACCTGAAAACCACTAGTTATACAGACTAGTGTTTAGCTAACATGTTAAATATCATTAACATTAGCTGCTACGTTTAGCAATCCAGCAGACTAGCATTGTGCTAACATAAAATATCAGTAACATTAGCTGCTACGTTTAGTAATCAAAAAGACTGGCATTGTGCCAAGATGTCAAATATCAGTAACATTAGCTGCTGAATTTACTGACCATAAAGACTAGCATTGTGCTAAAGAATAAAATGAGCAACATTAGCTGCTAACTTTAATAAGACTAATTGTTAATTATAGCCATAATGACGCCCAACATTAAGCCAACATGCAAAATAGCACTAACATTAGCTGCTAATTTTTGTCATAGAGACTAATGCAGTATTCACGTGCTCCTGGGATGGTCCCATTTCCCGAGTTGTGAGTTCATTCTTTTCATTCAACGTTGGTGTCTTCACGTACTTTTAAGTCTGAATGTGAAAACAACATGGATGTTACTGCAAAGATGGAGTGGACTGTCATTGTCATCTGCAACCGTTTGAAGCTTTCTCTTTCTAAGTGATTTTGGTCCCAGAGTTTTTACTGCACCAGTATATTACCTGAAAACCACTAGTTATAAAGACTAGTGTTTAGCTAAAATGTAAAATATCACAAACATTAGCTTCTAACTTTAGCGATCAAAGACTAGCATTGTACTAACATAAAATATCAGTAACATTAGCTGCTAACTTTAGCAATGATAAAGACTGGCATTGTGCCAAGATGTCAAATTTCAGTAACATTAGCAATTACCATTGGCAAGTAACTTCAGCGATCACGTAGACTAGCATTGTGCCAAAAAATAAAATATGAGTTTCATTAGCTACTACGTTTAGTAATCAAAAAGACTGACATTGTGCCAAGATGTCAAATATCAGTAACATTAGCTGCTGAATTTACTGACCATAAAGACTAGCATTGTGCTAACAAATAAAATGAGCCCCTGGGATGGTCCCATTTCCCGAGTTGTGAATTCATTCTTCTGACGTTGGTGTCTTCATGTGCTTCTAAGTCTGAATGTGGAAACAACATGTATGGTAATGCAAAGATATGGTGGACTGTCATTGTCATCTGCAACCGTTTGAAGCTCTCTCTTTCAACGTGATTGTTGTCCCAGAGCCGTTACTGCACCAGTATATTACCTGAAAACCACTAGTTATACAGACTAGTGTTTAGCTAACATGTAAAATATCAGTAACATTAGCAGGTATTTTTAACAATCACACATAGACTAGCATTGTGTTAACAAATAAAATGAGTAACATTAGCTGCTAACCTTAATCATGAAAATGGATGAGATTAGGCTAACATTTAAAATATCAAATATTAGCTGCTAAATTTAGCAATCAAAGACATGCATTGTGCCAACATGTAAAACATCAGTAACATTAGCTGCTAACTTTACTGACCATAAAGAATAGCATGGTGCTAACATATAAAATATCAGTAATATTAGCTGCTATGTTTAGTAATCAAAAAGACTGGCATTGTGCCAAGATGTCAAATATAAGTAACATTAGCTGCTAACTTTAGTCATAAAAAAGGCTTACATTAGGATAACATGTAAAATATCAGTAACATTAGCTGCTATGTTTAGTAATCGAGAAGACTAGCATTGTGCCAACATAAAATATCAGGAACATTAGCTGCTAATTTTAGTCGTAAAAAAGACTGACATTCAGCTAAAACGTAAAAAATCACAAACATTAGCTTCTAACTTTAGCGATCATAAATACTAGCATTGTGCTAACATGTAAAATATCAGTAACATTAGCAATTACCATTGGCAAATAACTTCAGCGATCACGTAGACTAGCATTGTGCTAACAAATAAAATATGAGGTACATTAGCTGCTACGTTTAGTAATCAAAGAGTGGCATTGTGTCAAGATGTCAAATATCAGTAACATTAGCTGCTATGTTTAGTAATCCAGAAGACTAGCATTGGGCTAACATAAAATATCAGTAACATTAGCTGCTAACTTTAGCGATCACATAGACTAGCATTGTGCCACGATGTCAAATATCAGTAACATTAGCTGCTAACTTTAATAAGACTAGTTGTTAATTATAACCATAATGAAGCCCAACATTAAGCCAACATGCAAAATATCAGAAACATTAGCTGCTAACTTTAGCGATCATAAAGAATAGCATTTTAATAACGGGTAAAATACCAGGAACATTATTAGCAGCTAATTATAACAATAATAAAGACCAACATTCAACTAACATGTTAATTATCATTAACATGTAAGTAATTAGCTGACACAGACATGTGTTGGCATGCAATCATCTTTGATGCGTCATTGTTGGGGAAGTGCTTGTCAAACAATGATTGACATTTAGAAAAGTTTTCCTTTCTGGGTACAAATGCACAAAAAGTAAGTTTTGAAATCAAAAGTTTACCGCTGTTGCTGTCATGTGTTAGGCATCAGCATATTGTCATTTTCCAGAGCTCATGTTGGGGTTTTCTCTAAGTGACAACATGCTACTACATTATAGTTTAATGCTATTCTGTTGTTCTCTGAAGTTTCCTCTGACACACAATAAGATGCGTTAGTCTTGATATAAAATCACAATTTAACATTAAATATTCTCAAAAGTAAAGCTCCAACTCAAAAGGAAGAAACTCTGCTGAGTGGAGGAACATTCATTTGAGCATTTCTCAAAAATCCTTCCCATGTAGAAATGTCAAGTTTCCCTTTTCAGTTAATGGATTTAGCGGTCTTCTATATGAGGTTTCAAGAAACTAAATCAAATGTAATTTCATCTAATTCTCTGACATCTACATCATAATATGTTGTATTGTGAGGACTAAACACGTACCTAAACAACAAAATAGGTCAATTAAGTGTCTCACATTTACATAAAAGACCATTTTCCAAAACAACAAATGTCCGTTGGAAAGTACAACACAAGACTTTTGGAAAGTATGACATATTTGACCGTCTCTATAAATATGGCAAGTAGCAGTCCAGCGACAGGCTTACCGGACCTTCAGTGGCCTATGTTGTGTAAGTTACATGACGTTTGTGAAATGTTAGTAGATTGCTTTGGAAAAGATGGTCGTTTGGATAAAAATATGTGCATTATGTAAGTAACGTGCCTCAATGTTATTTAAGTTCTAACATGTCAACTTTGACTTTCTTTCACACTGGGCTTGAACCTCAGTCTCCCGAGTTAAAGTCCTGAGTTTACTTGACTTATCCTTCTACCTTACCATCTCCTTACACGGACTTTGTCGCTCTTTATACCAGGTCACTTGACTTATTCTGCCACTTCTACTCACAGACTAAAACGCCTAAATATAGGTTGTAATAATCTGCTGCATCATCGACATATATAGCTGTTGTGTGGACAGGCTGTGAGGATTATGTTGCAAAGAACATAATTCTGTTCAGTGTTCTGCGTGATGCTGCTTAGTAGCTCTTCTGTAGGTGTAAATGAAATAACAGCTGTAGCAGGGCTGCAAACATTTCTGTTTAGTTCGGAGTGAGAGTCAGTATTGGACTGTTATGACCCGAGCGCCGTTTGTGTATTTGGGATGTTGTGTTTCCATATCTGCCCTAAGCAGACCTTGGCCCGCCCCCAATGCTGCAGCCATCTATCAGTGGAAAGTATAGGGCTGGAGAAGGACTCTGCTGTAGGTGAGAGTATGGTGGTCTACAGTGAAAGAAACCGTTGTTACCAAGTGTTTGGAGTCTGCGGCGAGCATGTGGCATTTGGCGAAGTAATTCGCCAGTTGAATATTTTCAACTCGCTGTGTTGCGATAGCCTATCAACGTTGAGATTGTCCGTACGTCACCGACAGCTTCAGAGCGTTGTATGGAGAGCAGGGAACAGCGCTCCAGCTTTCGGACAAATAAACACCTGTGGTCGGACTGGACATTGCTCACAACTACGCCGTTTTCTCGAGGGAGGAGCTCAGAGTTAACTGCTTTTATTAAATTAGCTTTTTACTGTAGTTTTCAGGATTACAATGTTGATTTATCTTCACTTGAGCTGCTCAGCCGCTAGGTTCCGTGCATGTCCGGTTCCAGTGTTGTTCGCGTTGTTAGCTGTTGGACTACAACTTCATATTTATGTAAAAACCAGACAAAACTGGACATAGCTGGGAGAAAAGAAAGCGAGGAGGTTGAACTACCCGGTGCGTTCCTGGTGTGTATGTAACTATCACTGTACTTTACTGTGACCAAGTTAGCATAGCATAGCCCTGATCGATCCGAACTCCATTCAGAAAACAAACATTTTAGAAGTTGTTGTCCTGCTGTCTTGCTAACAGACCTGATAAAGCATGAATTCATATGTTAAACAAATTTGCATCATGTTGTAGTTATTTCGGCATCAGTTTGATCTGTTTATTGCAATTTAATCACAGCAAAATGTTAACTTTGGGTTGATACAGTTATATTAATGGCAAATTGTGTTTATTCACGTTAAAATTGCCTGCATTGTGTGTGAACACTTGCAGCGAATGTACTCACGCAAGGAAAGCGTCACAATGACAAAATTTGCATTGTTCTGAATGTGGGAACTATTTTTTGTTCACTCTGTGTGCTTTTGTGTGCCAGTTTGCCATCACTACTTTTGTGTTTATCCAATACCTTAGTTACCTTTAAAAGGACCTTTGTCGATTGCTTCCCTTTTGGGAGTCGTTTTCTGTTTGTTGTGCATTTAAAGACACTTTATATTTTAAATAAATCCCCTTTTCTTTTTACCTTACTCCTGTTTCCTAGTTCTGCCCTGGAACAAATTATTAATTGTACTTACCTCCTCCCCCTGGGCTTCAATCTGAGGTTCGTAACATGGATGTTGATTAATTTTAGGCCTTCTGTGTCATATCACACTGCAGGGATCATCACTCTTTAATCCTACGTGCCACAGCCACATTGTGAACCAACATAGTTCAAACTAACATGTTTCCAGGTGTGTTTGTCTGACTTTCACAGCAGGAAACTGACAAAACGTTGTCATATTCTTCCTAAATGTGTCAGTTGTGACCAATATTAAGTGACATTATTATGCTAAATTATTTAGGATTTTCATATTATAGTCATACTGGAAATAACCTAATTGTTTTATTTAGCCTATAAATATAGGCCATAACTTAAAAGAAAAAATATAAGAACTATTAGCAATTACAAGATATTTAGTAAAATAGGTTTAATCAATTTACCACTATTATGATTCCCCTGGCCACAACTGGTTTCAAGGTCTTAATAGCTCAGTGCAGTAAGTGGCCGAGCATGTGAATGTGCTCTGTTGAGAGAGACACGGGTTTGAATCCCGTGAGTTCTCCATTTATCTTTGTTATAATGAGATTTATTCATTACAGTACTTTCATGAATCTTATGCTGTCCCTTTTTATATTTATTTATTTAGTTTGAAATGAAGACTAGAGAACATCCATGGTCCTCAGAGGCCTGGAGATGTGTACACGAAGGTAATATTAAAAGTCTTTACATTCTCCATTTTGTCCTTTAATCTTTGTACTGGTGACTAATATTAAAATCAAGTTATTGTGAAAAGATCCTGCAGTAATCTGCAGGAAAAAGACACCTGCTGTTTGTAGATGGTCTACACGGAGCATTCCCAACAGAGCACGCTGTTCAAGAGCTACTTGATCCAACTACTGAAGGGTTTGATTAATAATTATCATGTTTATAAGCTTAAATTATTGATCTGATGTGAATTTAAGTTTAAAAGGGCTATATGTAGTTTTTCAATGAAATTACTTAATAAATCACTTTTTAACTTTCTTTTTGTCATGTGGCTGTAGCCTCTTTTTTTGTCATGTGGCTGTAGCCTCTTTTAGAAAAGCGTTTGCAAACCTTAAGTTATTGCATGTGTATATGGCAGCACATTCAAAAGCGTGCAATACACTAGTGTTGGGTGGATGCGTTGCCTAAAGCGTTATGCAACCGCTGCCTTGAATGAGACATTTCTATCTACATACACTGCGGGTCACCCTTACATGAAAGTCACCATGTTGCGCCGTCATGTTTCAACAGTAACCCAAAATTAAATTTGAGGACCACACATGTTATTTAGCACAATTAAGAGCCAGCAGAGCATGTCGGCCATTGTAGCTTTTCCTGCTCGCTAGCAAAGGGAGGAGTGAGCAGTGACTGATTGTGCGTTCATTTACTGTTTACATGGACATACGTATACAGAACAGTATACAAACATATAAGGAGACACGTATAATAAAAACTTTACTTTCCGTACCCACTGTATGATCCTCTTTTTAATATCTTTATTTAATAAAGACTACTCCTGGTATTCAGACCCCTTTAAATTTTTCACTCTTTGTTTCATTGCAGCCATTTTCCAAAAATCAAAAAAGTTCATTTTATTTCTCAGTAATGTACACTCAGCACCCCATCTTGAACAGAAATGTAGAAATTTTTGCAAATATTAAAAAAGAAAAACTGAAATATCACATGGTCATAAGTATTCAGACCCTTTGCTCAGTATTTAGTAGAAGCACCCTTTTGATCTAATACAGCCATGAGTCGTTTTGGGAAAGATGCAACAAGTTTTTCACATCTGGATTTGGGTATCCTCTGCCATTCCTCCTTGCAGATCCTCTCCAGTTCTGTCAGGTTGGATGGTAAACGTTGGTGGACAGCCATTTTCAGGTCTCTCCAGAGATGCTCAATTGGGTTTAAGTCAGGGCTCTGGCTGGGCCATTCAAGAACAGCCACGGAGTTGTTGTGAAGCCACTCCTTCGTTATTTTAGCGGTGTGCTTAGGGTCATTGTCTTGTTGGAAGGTAAACCTTCGGCCCAGTCTGAGGTCCAGAGCACTCTGGAAAAGGTTTTCGTCCAGGATATCCCTGTACTTGGCCGTATTCATCTTTCCCTCGATTGCAACCAGTCGTCCTGTCCCTGCAGCTGAAAAACACCCCCACAGCATGATGCTGCCACCACCATGCTTCACTGTTGAGACTGTATTGGACAGGTGATGAGCAGTGCCTGGTTTTCTCCACACATACTGCTTAGAATTAAGGCCAAAAAGTTCTATCTTGGTCTCATCAGACCAGAGGATCTTATTTATCACCATCTTGGAGTCCTTCAGGTGTTTTTTAGCAAACTCCATGCGGGCTTTCATGTGTCTTGCACTGAGGAGAGGCTTCCGTCGGGCCACTCTGCCATAAAGCCCCGACTGGTGGATTGCTGCAGTGATGGTTGACGTACTACAACTTTCTCCCATCTCCCGACTGCATCTCTGGAGCTCAGCCACAGTGACCTTTGGGTTCTTCTTTACCTCTCTCACCGAGGCTCTTCTCCCCCGATAGCTCAGTTTGGCCGGACGGCCAGCTCTAGGAAGGGTTCTGGTCGTCCCAAACGTCTTCCATTTGAGGATTATGGAGGCCACTGTGCTCTTAGGAACCTTAAGTGCAGCAGAAATTTTTTTGTAACCTTGGCCAGATCTGTGCCTTGCCACGATTCTGTCTCTGAGCTCTTCAGGCAGTTCCTTTGACCTCATGATTCTCATTTGCTCTGACATGCACTGTGAGCTGTAAGGTCTTATATAGACAGGTGTGTGGCTTTCCTAATCAAGTCCAATCAGTATAATCAAACACAGCTGGACTCAAATGAAGGTGTAGAACCATCTCAAGGATGATCAGAAGAAATAGACAGCACCTGAGTTAAATATGAGTGTCACGGCAAAGGGTCTGAATACTTATGACCATGTGATATTTCAGTTTTTCTTTAATAAATTTGCAAAAATTTCTACATTTCTGTTTTTTTCTGTCAAGATGGGGTGCTGAGTGTACATTACTGAGAAATAAAATGAACTTTTTTGATTTTTGGAAAATGGCTGCAATGAAACAAAGAGTGAAAAATTTAAAGGGGTCTGAATACTTTCCGTACCCACTGTATGTTGAGTTTTTACAGATTTAAAAATCGGTGCTAAATGTAATGAGATTAATCTGCCGAGCTGTCCAGTACCTTCAAAACAAAAGCCCAAATACGTACTCAAATCCACTAAAATAATATTAACGTTGTAATCAAACTAATTCTTGAAGGTAAAACAACAAAATAAATATTTAATTGATAAATAAAATAATAATAGAAGATATAAGAACATTTTGTGGTGCTGATCAAAGGCAGAAGTTTCACAGTTGCGTGGAGTGTCTGTATGCCCATGTGTACGCAAACGTGCTTTCTGAGGCCTAATAAGAAGTAATAAGAAAGCCGCTCAGCCGCCATCTTGGCAACGCCTCCGGGCAGCTATTTTGACTGACACGAGGCTCCTGTCTAAAGGAACAGGGAGAGAGCCAGAACTGCCCTTATACTGGTCACTGGGACGCAAAAACTACATCAACAGAATCAGCATTAAAATCTGATAATCGCTCAAAGAGTTTAAACAACTTTGCCCCAAAATAAGGTTAAAGAAGTGTTTTTCCCGGCCAGTTATACTTTTACTGCGCATTCACCACTGCATGCGCAGTAAAACGAATACAGACCCTTAACTCTTCCCTTCTCATCTGACATTTTCTTTGTGTGCGCTTACGTTGTGTGTGTGTGTGTGTGAGACGGACGGGTATCAGCATTGATTAGTGGGTAAAGGTAAGCGTGTGTCTCTCCCTGTCCAGGGGGGGATTTCCATCACTTTCCTCCTCCCTCCAGTCGCACACACCAACCAGGTCTGAACCCTCTGCTCCTCCTCTCCCCCTCCGACCCTCCCGCTGCCGTCTCATGGCGGTGTAGCGCTCTGCACGTGTGTTTGTGTGTGAGAGTGGTGTGCGCTTGTTTTTTTGGTCTCAGACCGTCTTGCGATGCCATTTCTTCCTCGGGACGCGGAGCGATTCGATGGGCTGTCTCTTCTCTACTGGTAAGCTAATTCCCTCTCTGCTCCTCCCCTCCTTCTGTTTTTCTGTCTCGTGCTCCTGCAGGAGGTGAAATAGTTTTACAGCCTGTTTACCGGCAGATGCTCTCTGACTTTAAGTCCATGCATGTGCGCAGTTCTGGGTCGTGCGTGTCAGAGCTGTTTTAAAGGCACCGACAGTTTTATTTAAAGGACATTCAGTCCAGGTTCTGTTTCTCAGACTTGTTTCTTTTTTTTTTTTCTTTAGAGCTCAGAGGGACATTGTGTTTGTTGTTTTTTTTCCTTCACTACATTTATCTCTTTTTTTTATATAATTTTTTACCTTTTGCCTTTAATTTCTGAAAAATGAGCATGTGTCCTCTCAAGTGCTTTTAGACATTTATCAAAGGAGTTTTACAGGATATTTCTCAATGAAGCTGAAACAGTCTAGTAAGATATTCCAGTCTACAGGTATGATAACTGATCAATCGTTTAACTTATTAATCAAGCAGCCTACAAATGTCAGACATTCTCTGGTTTCAGTTGAGGATTTGCTGCTTCTCTTTATATGAATTTAAAAACTTTTAGTGGGATGTCACAAAATACAACAGGGGTCATTCGGCATTTTCAACCATACTGTACAACAACTGCTTCGTCAATTAATTGAAAAGATAAAAGTATAACCAGTGGCGGGAAAAGTATTCAGATATATTAAGTAAATGTAGTAATACAGCAGTCAAATGCAGTAGATATTGCCTCCAAAATATTTTATAGAACAAAGTAGAACAACAAGGAAATATTCAAGTGACGTACAAGTACCTCAAAATTATACTTGTAGGCCTATAATTTATGGAAATCCTTATTCCTGTAAAGCTGAAATTCTCGTTCCTACTGCCTCCTATAGAGACTGCGGAGAGGCTTTAGCTGTAAAATAACTCCCTCAGCGATCTTGTTTGAATTCAAGCTGGAGCAGCATCCTGCGACTGCTGGTAATCTGTCAGCATATGAATCAATCTGCATCACTCGTCTCTGTGAAAACAGCCGCCGGGACTCTCGTGCTTTCATTTTCCTCTCTGGTTTTTCCATTTGACACATGAACGTACGAGAAGGGACGCAAACAGAGGAGATTAAATATGTAAAGAGCAGGAAGCACCAGGGGACACTTCTTCACCGTTTAACAAAAACTGCTGCCATCATGTGGGAAAACCTCCTTTTATTCAATTATTCAGTGAAGACAGTGATTAAAAACATACTTCTCAGCTTATTTATTACCTCAGTAAACACTTTCCTACTGAGTTTATGGTCTCATCCGCTACTTTCAAGTCTTCAACACAGCATGATGTTCATTTAGTAAATTATGGTCCCGTTTAAAGCACCTCCAGAGTGTTTTTTACAAATAGTTTAATTTTGTGCTCAAAGTTGCAAAAGTTGCTTAGTTGTTAAAACGGGGTTGTGACGTATGACTACAGTAATTAACACAGCATATCGTAAGTGAAGACTCCAGCCGGCCAGTTTTGGTTGTCATGGTAATTGATTACGTCCGACTACAAACCACACCCTTATTCTCCATTTGAGAAAGAACGTTAACCAAAAACGGCAGTTAAAACTGGCTGGAGGGGGCTTTAAGGGGAAAATAGACGATAATACAGCAAATGCTTTTGGGCGGGACTACCTTGTGATTGACAGGTCGCTACCATGGCAACCTGTCAATCAGGATAGAGGTGACTTGCATCCACTGCTCTGTGTACATTTGGTTTTCATTATTAAATGGCAGTCAGCAGGAGAAAGAGCACATCATGTTTGAGTCCGTTTTGTTTTAAAAGTAAATTGTTTTGTTAACTTTTTTATTTTTTATCATTTTAGTTTAGGTTTTTTATATCCAGGATGTATTTAATAACCGATGTTAGCAGCAGAACATAACTTATAAGTCTTTGGTTTTGTTGTAACACTGATAAATAACTTTTGGAAGGAGGGCCAGTAAGTTTCAAACGGACTGGTCCGATGGGGCCGGTTCTGTAAGGTTTAAACCACTGAGCTCTTTTAACTACTTCTATTTTTTAGCTGGTCAATTCTCAACTATTTCTCTTATTTTCTTACTAGTGCACTCTATTATCATTAACTCAAACTATCAATCCTCAATATTCACATCCGGTGGATGACCACATTAAACAATACCTGTTTCAATACTGTCACTTCACAAGTTAAAAATCACTTTTCACTCTATGATCGCCAAAATCACAATAACCAGGACATCATAATACATCATATAAACCGTGAGAATACTCACTTCTGCAGAAACCAGGGATGCGTTTCCAAACAGGAGGAGGAAGGTAATTGTCCAAGTGCAAAATAAAATAAAAAATAGAGTCCTAAGTGTGGGGTTGTGCAAGTGGTGCTGGAAGTTGAGTGTAAAAGTGGTGCTGGTTGTCCTACCGCTGTAGCAGGTGAGGGGTAAGATCAGTAGTCCTTGGCTCAGAGTTTCTCACTTCAGGGGTCTTCAACCCAGGGATCTTCTGGTCTCATCTGGGTTGGCTCGCCATCAATTTTAACTAAGGTAAAAAAACCTGGCCTGCAGTCAGACACGGCCAGAATAGTTCATTAGTCAATAGCCTCTTCAAATGTGTTTCTGAAGTGTTCATTCCTTTAACTGTAACCAAAATATACACACATATTGCAAATGGAACAAACATTTCTTAAATGTACCTTTTACATCAAATTAATTACTGAGTAAAATAAAGTTTTTAGTTTAAAAAAAAAAAAGCAACAACGTTGCAGAAAATAAAACCACGCAGTGCAACTGCAACAAATTCACCATGAACAATGAAATACAATGTCTGACAAAACATAACTTAAGTTAACATTAGCCTCAAACACTGTGCAATTAACCTGTTGAAAACAGGCACCATTTTCCAGAAAAGACGCCTAAAATAACATACCCAAAATTAATCAGGAAATTAATCAACCATTTGGCCTAGAGCATAATTCTGGTCTCCTTTGTAAAGTCAGAAGCTAAGGAATATAAATCCATTGTATATTAATATATTTATTTTACAATGCAATAAAGAAAAAAATCTGTTATTTTTATCTTCATCTCGTAAAAAAAACTAACTATATTTTAATACAATAAAGCATCAAAACCATCATGAGGAAGCTGTTAATGCAACTGAATATCATTTAATACACCTAGACTGCAATTGTAACTGTAAATCTGATGAAAATAAACTAAAATACAACAGTTTTCATACAACATTTTCAAATTGCCAGGCGAATGTCCATATTTTGGCAATATTTACTGTTAAAAAGTTGAAAACAGGAGTATTCATCAACATTCCTGTCACCAAAAGCACTCCCATGCTTTACAGTGATGGGGCTTGAGCAGACCTTTAATTTGATACCCTACATGTCTACATATCTCCAACGGATCGGCCACAAAAAGACGAAAAACACCGCGTGTTCTCAAGCGACATGTTTCCTCTCTGCAGAAAAAGACGACAGCGCAATAATCAAGATGGCGCCCGCTCAGACTCGGAGCAACAATATCGGCTGGTTTCGGAGTTAAAACGGCGAAATAAAATAATAATAAATTTCCATCAATAATTTCGCCCAGAGCACCACTGCCCCCCGGTACCGGGAGCGTCTGTCTCCGACATGTTTATACTCTCTCCGTTGAGTTGTCAAACAGATTAACTTTAGTTGAGGTCTACAACAGAACCTGCTAGCTTAGCACTAGCTTAGCGCTAGCTTAGCACTAGCTTAGCATCTCATGACGCAACATTCAATTATTTTGTTTCACCGCGACTCACCGATTCGGGGATTTCTCTCTGTCATCCGGCAGGTTTCCGTGAACAGGACCTCACACACCTGCAGTCTTAAAACAAGTCACTAAAGTTATTTCACTGTTGAATCTGAGCTACGTCGTTCAGAAGCAGCTCCTCTCCCCACAGTGTCACCCAGCGTCTGACCGGCGCGCTCTGATTGGCTGAGGCACGTCCGTGTTGTTAACCCTTTGTGACCTTTCTGAAAGAAGAGCTGCAGACCCGCGGGAGGAGCTAGAGGCCGGCCAGCTGTCCGCGCGCGGAGCCCTCTGCTCTCAGTCACACAGACCGCTGCAGCAACAATGGCAGAGAAAACACAGCTGGAAGATAGTTAAAATGTTCGTACTGCTGTTATTCTGTCATCACATTTGGGCAGTTTAAATTAAATTAAGAGATGATAACAACATTATGGTTGTTATTTTGGAGCTCTGCAGGCGGCCTCTGTGCTTGGGGAATTGCGCAATCTTGCTATAGTCATTTCCGGTTAGTGCACAACAGTAGGGGCGAGTTGAATATCAAAACGTTTTGCAACATTTTTGTATTGAACGACATGTTTCCTTGCAGTGTTGAGCAACTTTGTGTAACGGGCTTCAAGGTATGTTGGCTCCCGTTTGGTGGGTCTCAGGGTGTTACCCAATCCAAAACGTTTTGAGATTCAACTCGCCCCCAGGATCTGCCCCAAGCACAGTCAGTCGGTCAGACAATGATGAATGTGGAACTTTCAAAGGCACCCCGAAGACTGTGCAAAACGAACTTTCGGACTGTGTGTTGTCCATTCTTACAGATTACATTCTGGAGGAAGTAAAAAAATGCAGAATATCCTGTGATTCAGGCAGATGAGACATCTTGATATGTTCATCCATTGTCAGTCGGTGCTTGTGCTTGTGTGTGGTACATCGATAAGAAGTACAACAGAGGTAAGATGAATCAGAATCAGCCTTATTGTCAGGTATGTGTACACATACGAGGAATTTGACTCTGAACAATGCTCACGATGTGCTTATTTATGCAATAAGACAATAATAACACAGGCTGGAGTATAGAAAACACAAATATATATATATACACACACACACACACACTATGAACAAAAACAAACAGATTGAGACAATAGTGCAGAGTGCAATGAGCAGAGTGAAAAGGATGCAGGGGGAAAATTATTATTGTTATTATTATGTACATTTCGGCGGTGGTTGTGATACAGTGCACATACACATACATGTATGTATAGTTTATGGGCAGCTCTGAAATGTTAAGATGCGGTTATTTCCAGTGGTGGACAGTAACTTAAGTAGGCCTACTGTACTGAAGTACAAATTAGACGTAGCCTATTTGTACTTTACTTGAGTGTTTCTTTTCATGCCACTTTCTCTGTTTATGTTCACTGTTTATGTTTTTGTATATTAATATAATATTGGCATTAAATAATTTCTGACTATTTCACAGTACTGGTATCCTGCTGTTTGTGTTAAATTGTATTGGGACTGACACTAACTGGATATGGCACAATCCCACCTAAAATATTTTCACAGCCGCCACTGATTGGAGGGTTTAACGACCCACACTCCGCCCTAATTGGTTTCGGATGGCATAAATACCAAGGGCTGAAAGAGGAGCTAGAAAAAATGTGGAAAGTAAGAGCAACAGTGGTGCCAGTGGTGATCGGAGCACTGGGGGCTGTGACCCCCAAACTGGGAGAGTGGCTCCAGCAGATTCCAGGTAAAACATCAGAGTCTCTGTCCAGAAGAGTGCAGTCCTAGAACAGCTAAGATACTGCGCAGAACCCTCAAACTCCCGGGGACCCGAGCTTGAGGATGACACATACCAGCCCGCAAGGGGTGAGAGGGGGATTTTCTATTTTCTATTTATATAAAGACACATTATAGCAGTGTTCATGTTATTGTGTCCACCTTCTGTGGCCCTCTCTCAATAAACAAATGTCTGACTCAACATGACATTCCACTGGTGAGAGATTACCACTGTTAATTATCATATGGGCAGTCTGTTGTGAACAAAACCTAAAGAGCAGGAAGAAGAACTCAGTTTGGTTTCAGTTTAACCAGCTGCTGCACCTCAGTCTGTCACGGCTGCTTTAACATCAGCTCCACTTGTGGTTTTGTTCGCATGTTCATGGATCTTTGTTCTGTGTCAAGGTAAGAGTGTGTGTGTGTGGTATGCTTTACACTACTTTTGTTTTTCTGCTGCTGAAATGTTTGTCTGTGTTAGTGAATTATAAAGAAAACTAAACACCACTTAATTGCAGGTTAAATGTGTTGTAACAAGCGTTACTGAGAGTGTAACGGGTATAATACTACAGATTTTCTTTTAGTAATGTGTTACATTACTGCGTTACTGCAAAAATCAATACATTACTAAAATCTCCAGTTTTAAAACCTGGATATCAGAAGATTATTGCAGACAGGACAGAGTTACGAGTGAAGGCAGCACAGACAGAAAGCAGTCT
>NW_024041150.1:55763932-55780265 GCF_014851395.1 Micropterus salmoides
GGCCCGAGCACGACCGTGCGAGGTCCCTATTGAATTTGCTCGGATTATATATATTTATTATTTATTATTTATTTTTTTTTTTCTGCAAAGTAGGCCCAAATGACATGGCCTAAACATACTCGAAAACTCACCAAATTTGCAAACATGTCAGAACCGGTGAAAAATTTCGTATTCTACAAGTTTCGCACATGGGCGTGGCAAAAATGACTCGCTAGCGCCACCTAGAAAATTGGAAATGATTAGCCCCTCGTTCACGTTCAACCTACATCTACGATTTTCTGGGGACATGTATCGTATCAAGACGCACAAAAAAGCCTCAAGAACCCATAGCCTAAAGTCAACAGGAAGTCGGCCATTTTGAATTTTACGGCCATTTTTGGATGATTTACACACTTCGTACTTTAACGAACTCCTCCTAGGGATTTAGTCGGATCGACGTCAAATTTCTGCTGTGCCTTCTAAAGGCATTGACGATGAAAAGTTGTGCTATTTGCGCGTTTTCGTCAATGGGCGTGTCCGTGGCGTCGACGATTCGCAATGAAACAGGAAGTTGTTGTAACTTCAGTGTACATGCTCACATCCGGACCAAAGTGTACATGTAGGATGAGAGTCCCGCCCTGAATACATGTACATGCCGACATTCACCCACAGTCATAGCGCCACTGCTGGCAACAGAAAGTGACCTTTAACGAAGCAGCCCCCGCCCGTGTCACCTACGTGCACGAATTTTCTGGTACGTGTATCTTGTCCAGACGCACAAAAAAGTCTCTTGGAGCCATAGCCTAAACCCAACAGGAAGTCGGCCATTTTGAATTTTACGTCAAATTTTGGATGATTTACACACTTCGTACTTTAACGAACTCCTCCTAGGGATTTAGTCCGACCGACCTCAAATGTTTGCTGTGCCTTCTAAAGGCATTGAAGATGAAAAGTTGTGCTATTGCAAGTTTTATCAATGGGCGTGTCCGTGGCGTGGCGTCAAGATCAGCTCTTCGCCATGACACGGAAGTTGTCGTAACTCAGTGTACATGCTCACATCTGGACCAAGCTGTACATGTAGGATGAGAGTCCCGCCTGAACACATGTACATGCTGACATTCACGACAGTCATAGCGCCACCTGCTGGCAACAGGAAGTGACTTTTAACGAAGCAGCCCCCGCCGCACGTTTTACCTACGTGCACGAATTTTCTGTGGTACGTGTATCTTGTCCAGACGCACAAAAAAGCCTCTTGGAGCGATGCCCTAAAATCAACAGGAAGTCGGCCATTTTGAATTTTACGTCAAATTTTGGATGATTTACACACTTCGTACTTTAACGAACTCCTCCTAGGGATTTAGTCCGACCGACTTCAAATTTGTGCTGTGCCTTCTAAAGGCATTGAAGATGAAAAGTTGTGCTATTTGCGAGTTTTCGTCAATGGTGTGTCCGTGGCGTGGCGTCAGAGATCAAGTCTTCGCCATGACACAGGAAGTTGTTGTAACTTCAGTGTACATGCTCATCTTAACCAAACTTACGTGCTTGATAACTCTCCCACCCCGTTATGGAGGACCGATCCTGACACAGCCAGAAATAAATACAGAAATAAATAAATGCTCAATAAATAAATAAGCATCCATTAAATACACAAAAAAATAAAGTAAAGTAATAAATGTAGGTAGTAATTAAATTATACAAGGAGACATAAATGTTATATTTTAATTAGTGCCTTTACTTATTCACCTTTGTTATAATTACCTTATTTGTTTATTCAACTTTATTTATTACTAATTTTTTTAATGTATTTATTTATGTGGTGTTTAATATTTTTGTCTGTTTTATTCTTCCTTGTATTTATTTACCTTATTTATTTTCACCATGGTATTTATTTCTGCCTGTCCTTTTTAAAATTTTTGTATGCATTTCTGTCTCATTATGCAAATGAGGAGGGGCTGTGTCTCAAGGGGTCATCTTCTCTGCTATTGGTGGACCAGTCAGACAGGAGAGCTCCTACTCTGCCTGCAGACATAAACGATCTTGCCCCTCACACAGTCAGATGGCTTCCTTCAGTGCGTGAGGTGTTTAACAACTCTGAAGACAATACTACCAGCAATGTCTTCCTTCTTTTCACGTAGACGCTCGACAGACAGTGCTTTCAGTTTGCTGCATGCATGGACACAGAACTGCGGAACAGCACACAGTAACGATGAAATGTGTGCTGTTCTCACATTCTTCTCTGTATGTACACATAAACAACAAGGTAGGGAAATATAAAAGGAATTTATTTTATTGTTTGGGTACATTATTGTTCAGTGTACATGCTCACATCTGAAACAAACTTTACGTGCTTGATAACTCTCCCACCCCGCAGACATCTACACGCCAAACCGATTTATATTCATAGCGGCAAGTGCTATGTAGCTCCACATAGGGGACACAGGAAGTGACATATAACACCTTCATGCGGCGTCATAACCGCGTAGCAAATTCACAGCCGCACCGGCAGAGCTCCAGAATATGCAACTCGGCCGGCTCACACGCGGACGCGCTATAAGTGCGAGGGCACCGCCCAACGCTGCTTGCAGCTTTAATTATTATTATTATTATTAGGGCCCGAGCACGACCGTGCGAGGTCCCTATTGAATTTGCTCGGATTTATTATTTTTATTTTTATTTTAGGGCCCGAGCACGACCGTGCGAGGTCCCTATTGAATTTGCTCGGATTATTTTTTTTTTTTTTTTTTTTTTTTTTTTTTTTTTTTTCTGCAAAGTAGGCCCAAATGACATGGCCTAAACATACTCGAAAACTCACCAAAATTTGCAAACATGTCAGAACCGGTGAAAAATTTCGTATTCTACAAGTTTCGCACATGGGCGTGCAAAATGACTCGCTAGCGCCACCTGAAAATTGGAAAAAATTAGCCCCTCGTTCACGTTCAATACTACGAAATTTTCTGGGGACATGTATCATGTCAAGACGCACAAAAAAGCCTCAAGAACCCATAGCCTAAAGTCAACAGGAAGTCGGCCATTTTGAATTTTATGGCCATTTTTGGATGATTTATACTTCGTACTTTAACGAACTCCTCCTAGGGATTTAGTCGGATCGACGTCAAATTTCTGCTGTGCCTTCTAAAGGCATTGACGATGAAAAGTTGTGCTATTTGCGCGTTTTCGTCAATGGGCGTGTCCGTGGCGTCGATGATTCGCTATGAAACAGGAAGTTGTTGTAACTTCAGTGTACATGCTCACATCTGGACCAAACTGTACATGTAGGATGAGAGTCCCGCCCTGAACACATGTACATGCCGACATTCACCCACAGTCATAGCGCCACCTGCTGGCAACAGAAAGTGACCTTTAACGAAGCAGCCCCCGCCGCACGTTTCACCTACGTGCACGAATTTTCTGTGGTACGTGTATCTTGTCCAGACGCACAAAAAAGCCTCTTGGAGCCATAGCCTAAAATCAACAGGAAGTCGGCCATTTTGAATTTTACGTCAAATTTTGGATGATTTACACACTTCGTACTTTAACGAACTCCTCCTAGGGATTTAGTCCGACCGACCTCAAATTTGTGCTGTGCCTTCTAAAGGCATTGAAGATGAAAAGTTGTGCTATTTGCAAGTTTTCGTCAATGGGCGTGTCCGTGGCGTGGCGTCAAAGATCAACTCTTCGCCATGACACGGAAGTTGTCGTAACTTCAGTGTACATGCTCACATCTGGACCAAACTGTACATGTAGGATGAGAGTCCCGCCCTGAACACATGTACATGCTGACATTCCCAGACAGTCATAGCGCCACCTGCTGGCAACAGGAAGTGACTTTTAACGAAGCAGCCCCCGCCGCACGTTTTACCTACGTGCACGAATTTTCTGTGGTACGTGTATCTTGTCCAGACGCACAAAAAAGCCTCTTGGAGCGATGCCCTAAAATCAACAGGAAGTCGGCCATTTTGAATTTTACGTCAAATTTTGGATGATTTACACACTTCGTACTTTAACGAACTCCTCCTAGGGATTTAGTCCGACCGACCTCAAATTTGTGCTGTGCCTTCTAAAGGCATTGAAGATGAAAAGTTGTGCTATTTGCAAGTTTTCGTCAATGGGCGTGTCCGTGGCGTGGCGTCAAAGATCAGCTCTTCGCCATGACACGGAAGTTGTCGTAACTTCAGTGTACATGCTCACATCTGGACCAAACTGTACATGTAGGATGAGAGTCCCGCCCTGAACACATGTACATGCTGACATTCACAGACAGTCATAGCGCCACCTGCTGGCAACAGGAAGTGACTTTTAACGAAGCAGCCCCGCCGCACGTTTACCTACGTGCACGAATTTTCTGTGGTACGTGTATCTTGTCCAGACGCACAAAAAAGCCTCTTGGAGCGATGCCCTAAAATCAACAGGAAGTCGGCCATTTTGAATTTTACGTCAAATTTTGGATGATTTACACACTTCGTACTTTAACGAACTCTCCTAGGGATTTAGTCCGACCGACTTCAAATTTGTGCTGTGCCTTCTAAAGGCATTGAAGATGAAAAGTTGTGCTATTTGCGAGTTTTCGTCAATGGGTGTGTCCGTGGCGTGGCGTCAGAGATCAAGTCTTCGCCATGACACAGGAAGTTGTGTAACTTCAGTGTACATGCTCACATCTGAACCAAACTTTACGTGCTTGATAACTCTCCCACCCCGCTATGGAGGACCGATCCTGACACAGTCAGAAATAAATACAGAAATAAATAAATGCTCAATAAATAAATAAGCATCCAATTAAATACACAAAAAAATAAGTAAATAAATAAATGTAGGTAGTAATTAAATTATACAAGGAGACATAAATGTATATATTTTAATTAGTGCCTTTACTTATTCACCTTTGTTATAATTACCTTATTTGTTTATTCAACTTTATTTATTACTAATTTTTTAATGTATTTATTTATGTGTGTGTTTAATATTTTTGTCTGTTTTATTCTTCCTTTGTATTTATTTACCTTATTTATTTTCACCCATGGTATTTATTTCTGCCTGTCTTAAATTTTGTATGCATTTCTGCCTCATTATGCAAATGAGGAGGGGCTGTGTCTCAAGGGGTCATCTTCTCTGCTATTGGTGGACCAGTCAGACAGGAGAGCTCCTACTCTGCCTGCAGACATCAACGATCTTGCCCCTCACACAGTCAGATGGCTTCCTTCAGTGCGCTGAGGTGTTTAACAACTCTGAAGACAATACTACCAGCAATGTCTTCCTTCTCTTTTCACGTAGAGCCGACAGACAGTGCTTTCAGTTTGCTGCATGCATGGACACAGAACTGCGGTATAGGGAGAAGCACACGGTCAGCTGGCTGCAGCTAAATCTGGAGTGCACTCGTATTCAATTCTGTATGGTAAATTCAGTTTTAACGGAGCAGAGCGAGCTGACAGGCAGAGTTAGAGACTTTTTCTGTCGTTTCTCTTTACAAAGACGCATGTTGCAGTCAGAGTCTTCTCTGAGATGCGAGCACGACATACAACACAATTTATCAAATTACACAACGGATATACAGTATGAAAATAAGATTGATTGGATTATACTCACAGGAAGTATAAAACCTCTTACATGGGTCTATTAAAAGTAAAGTACACAAAAATGTCAGGGAAATTACTTTACTTAGATTTAAGTACTGCAGTTGTACATTTGAAATACCTTCCTACCTTTCTGATAGGAAGCCTTCTTGAGGTGGTATAAAACATTTCTTCTTATATTCTGATTTGAGTTGTGGACAACTATGACCACATGAATTAAAAAAAACATTTCACTGCCCAAGTCAGCTATAACACAAGTCTTGTTCATCAGACTACATGCTGTACAGTATTGTGGACAGATTTTGTCCCAGGATTTCTTATGCATTTCTTCTTCTTCGTTGCATGATTTAGAATAATAAGGTGAGAAATGGGTCTATTCTGAGTTCATCCTGCACTGCAGCAGCTAATAAAGTCCATTTAATCCCAAAAACGCTTTTCTTTTAGGCAGGCTGGAGCAGAAAACAACTCACCTTTCTCAAGTTGTACAGTAATGTCACATGTGTATGAAGGTGGATCAAACAAGCTAATCTTAAATGTCAAAGTAGAGAGGAGCCTAGTAGGCCTATTTATTTTCATTCATTACACAATATGAATAAGCTATGCAGACAGTTGTAAAGAAAGAACATTTTTCTTCTGTTCTCTACTTGTTATAGTTACACAGTATTAGGGGTGTGGGCTGTATTAAAAGTATCCACTGTTCTCCCATGCTCTAACACACAGTAACGATGAAATGTGTGCTGTTCTCACATTCTTCCTCTGTATGTACACATAAACAACAAGGCAGGGAAATATAAAAGGAATTTATTTTATTGTTTGGGTACATTATTGTTCAGTGTACTTCACATCTGAAACAAACTTTACGTGCTTGATAACTCTCCCACCCCGCAGACATCTACACGTCAATACCGATTTATATTCATAGCGGCAAGTGCTATGTAGCTCCACATAGGGGACACAGGAAGTGACATAGCACATTCATGCGGTGTCGGAACCGCGTAGGAAATTCACAGCCGCACCGGCAGAGCTCCAGAATGTGCAACTCGGCCGGCTCACGCGCGGACGCGCTTACAAGTGCGAGGGCCCGCCAACGCTGCTTGCAGCTTTAATTTTTTATTAATTTTTTTTTTTCTGCAAAGTAGGCTCAATGACATGGCCTAAACATTCTCGAAAACTCACCAAAATTTGCAAACATGTCAGAACCGAACGTGAAAAATTTAGTATTCTACAAGTTTCGCACATGGGCGTCGCAAAATGACTCGCTAGCGCCACCTAGAAAATTGGAAAAATTAGCCCCTCGTTCACGTTCAACCTACATGCACGAAATTTTCTGGGGACATGTATATCAAGACGCACAAAAAATCCTCAAGAACCCATAGCCTAAAGTCAACAGGAAGTCGGCCATTTTGAATTTTACGGCCATTTTTGGATGATTTACACACTTCGTACTTTAACGAACTCCTCCTAGGGATTTAGTCGGATCGACGTCAAATTTCTGCTGTGCCTTCTAAAGGCATTGACGATGAAAAGTTGTGCTATTTGCGCGTTTTCGTCAATGGGCGTGTCCGTGGCGTCGATGATTCGCTATGAAACAGGAAGTTGTTGTAACTTCAGTGTACATGTTCACATCTGGACCAAACTGTACATGTAGGATGAGAGTCCGCCCTGAACACATGTACATGCCGACATTCACCCACAGTCATAGCGCCACCTGCTGGCAATAGAAAGTGACCTTTAACGAAGCAGCCCCCACCGCATGTTTCACCTACGTGCACGAATTTTCTGTGGTACGTGTATCTTGTCCAGACGCACAAAAAAGTCTCTTGGAGCCATAGCCTAAACCCAACAGGAAGTCGGCCATTTTGAATTTTACGTCAAATTTGGATGATTTACACACTTCGTACTTTAACGAACTCCTCCTAGGGATTTAGTCCGACCGACCTCAAATTTGTGCTGTGCCTTCTAAAGGCATTGAAGATGAAAAGTTGTGCTATTTGCAAATTTTCGTCAATGGGCGTGTCCGTGGCGTGGTGTCAAATATCAACTCTTCGCCATGACACGGAAGTTGTCGTAGCTTCAGTGTACATGCTCACATCTGGACCAAACTGTACATGTAGGATGAGAGTCCCGCCCTGAACACATGTACATGCTGACATTCACCCACAGTCATAGCGCCACCTGCTGGCAACAGGAAGTGACTTTTAACGAAGCAGCCCCCGCCGCACGTTTACCTACGTACACAAATTTTCTGTGGTACGTGTATCTTGTCCAGACGCACAAAAAAGTCTCTTGGAGCCATAGCCTAAACCCAACAGGAAGTCGGCCATTTTGAATTTTACGTCAAATTTTGGATGATTTACACTTCGTACTTTAACAAACTCCTCCTAGGGATTTAGTCCGACCGACCTCAAATTTCTGCTGTGCCTTCTAAAGGCATTGAAGATGAAAAGTTGTGCTATTTGCAAGTTTTCGTCAATGGGCGTGTCCGTGGCGTGGCGTCAAAGATCAACTCTTCGCCATGACACGGAAGTTGTCGTAACTTAAGTGTACATGCTCACATCTGCACCAAACTGTACATGTAGGATGAGAGTCCCGCCCTGAACACATGTACATGCTGACATTCACCCACAGTCATAGCGCCACCTGCTGGCAACAGGAAGTGACTTTTAACGAAGCAGCCCCCGCCCCATGTTTCACCTACGTGCACGAATTTTCTGTGGTACGTGTATCTTGTCCAGACGCACAAAAAAGCCTCTTGGAGCGATGCCCTAAAATCAACAGGAAGTCGGCCATTTTGAATTTTACGTCAAATTTTGGATGATTTACACACTTCGTACTTTAACGAACTCCTCCTAGGGATTTAGTCCGACCGACTTCAAATTTGTGCTGTGCCTTCTAAAGGCATTGAAGATGATGTCGGGTCGGAAATAAGGACCGGCCGGGCCAGTAAAAGACCTGGTCCCTACCCTAACCAACGTAATAAACTCAATAAAATTACTCTATTAGATTTCTTCTTTAGTCAAAAGACGGCGTAGTCAAAAACTTCACTGGAGACGGTCAAGAGTCGGTGCAAAAGAGTTTATTCCAATAAAGGACAGATAAACCCGAGCAATCCCTGCAGGTCTCAGGATGGAACCGAGTTGGTGGTCAGCGAACATCGCCTTATATTCACCTTAAGCTCCACCTTGTCCCTCCCTTCAGGTGGGCGTTACATCTTAACTCCTCCTTATCCTCCTTCTAGGTGGGCGTTACTCCTTAACTCCACCTATGGTGTTCGCTGACCATTCCTCCCCTTTGGTGGATTTCTTATCCTCTACTGCCATCTAGTGGCCTTTTTCTCGTACTGTTTTACCAAATTAACCCTTTCATTAATGTTACAATTTCCACTTTTAACTGTTATTCATGTAATTATTGTTACCTTTTATCTCTTTTATATTTTTACATTACTGGATTAGAAAATCCACCAATATGTTTCAACTTCAGTCCCACCGTATTTTTTAAAAGTTATACAGGCATAGTTTGACACCATTAAAACTTAAACACTTACAATCGTATTTTTTAAAAGAATTGATAAGGAATAACATATTTCATACATGTATAACGTGATTCAATGAACAATTACATGATTTAGCAATGCCAACCATGAGAGTGCTTTGTCTCATACAAGTTAACTTTCAGCAGCGCAGAGCTTGGTTGCATGCAGTACCTAGCCGTACCAGTTGCCATAAATCATAACATGTCATGATCTCATTCTTGGCTTCAGTTCGCGATGATCTCAGCCCTGGCGTACGTGACTTTCTGCATGTGCCTTGCTTCTAATGAGTGGGTTACGGTTGGCTAGGTTTTGCCTGCGCGGCCTGAGCAGCTTCTCTGCTCATGTAGGCACATTAAAAAGCACACGTTCACAGAGAATAAGAATAATATATGATAAACACACAGCGTATAAGAATAAAATATGAGTTTGAACACACTCATTAAACACTCAGTAGTTAAACACTCAGTAGTTAAACTTTACACTATAAAATAACACTTTAAATGATGACAATGTAGACCACCATTGCTCTAGTAATTAATGATAACAATTTAGGCTATAATGCTCCAAAATAATTCACAACACTCCCTCCTCTGAGGCTGTAAAGCCTCACACTTCATACACCAACTGTGACCACTGAAAATAGGCGGCCTATTGTTTTTCATATGAAACCTATTTCTCAGACTTGTAGACCTTCAAGAAAATACCCAAATTAGTGTTTACACATTGTGAAATAATCAATAATGCGGTGGGATGTTCCTGTTTCTAACACATTTGAGCAAGTTATAATGACAAGGATTTCCATTACTCCTCTCTCCTTATTACCCTTTAAATGAGCTTAACATATTAAACTACCTATACGTGCTATAATATAGTGAGATATACCTTGTAAATGGTTTACACTCGTGAAACAAATAATATCTTATGCAGTGAGCTGTTCTTTTCTTATATACTTTAGCAAGCTAACAATTATAACAACACCTAATGTGTTGAAAGGCTCATATATCAAAACAATCACATGGTGCATAGTGAGTGAACAATTCCAGACATAACAGTGTTTGACAATGATTCATGTGACACTTCAGAATGGTGTAAAATGTCTAAACATGTATGATGTCCATTTTGAAAGTTTAGTCCGTGGTACTGTGGAACTCTTTTTGGCACTCAGGTTTCTTGGGGAACAGACTGGGTACCAATTTGAGGGTGCTCAGTCGTTTGTAGTTTCAGTCTTGTTCTTCCTTTTGCTGGTTCACTTGGACTCATAGCTGGTGATAGTCAAAGTCGTCTCGTGGGTTAGGTCACGCTTGATCTTGCCTGCTGCTGGTCTGCCTCCTCTGGTCTTTGACTGGCTGTGAAGATATTAAGCTTGCTTGCAACTGTATCTTACTATTACCAATAAGTGAGCTTTATCCTACTGTTTGTAGTTTGGAGACTTTAACTATTGTTTCTATCTGTCTAATTTTTCAGATTCCTAGATATTATATTTGCTTGCAACCCCTTAACATCCTGTATATCTGTGTATTGAATTACATTGCTATTGGATGTACAAATAGCAAATCTTGAAACACTCCATTATTCATTAGTGCACTACAATTCTTCCATACTTTAAACTAGTTTACTAATACTACCTACAAAACAGAAGAAAACATAGATTAACACAGATGTTCAACAAAAACAGAAAGAAAACATAAATAACTGTTCAGCATCACACATGTGTCTCAGGTTATCATTACAGTTGCTTGGTTGTTCCTGTGGAATACATGACAAAGGTCATCATGATTTGACTCACAATCATCAATTTAAGCATGCAGTAGCAATGTGCTGCTGAAATTGCTTTATAAGGCTTCAATGAGGCTTCTCCTTTCGGCCTCTTTAAAATCAAGCCTGAAAGGTTGCCTGTCATTGTATTGCTACATCGAGGAGCTCTGCGCTGGCTGTTCCTCTGCACAAATCCAGAGCAGACAGTGATATCTAACAATTATAATATAAAAATAATCCCACTAGATTCCCTTTTTCTAAAAACTCTGTTTAAAAACACAAGGAATGCCTGATGTTCTGATCCCTTTTTGCTGAAATTTAGTAACAGGTGGCTGCTGGAGGAGAGCAGGACACCAAAGTTATTAACTCAGTATATTTGTGTTAATGAATCAATTATTAATGACATATCTTGCTATTTTATAGATCCTGAGCTAACCTTATTCTTATTCCTAGTCTATTTTGGATTTAAAATCAGTCTCTATTTTCTTTTTCTTCCCCTATCTTTCTATTTTTTCTTCTCCTACAAATTATCAACACTCCTACTCCCAAACTTTTGAGGTCAGTCTTCAAACAGTTCTTTTTCAGCAGATGTTGCAGTTTTCAAGGCCTCTGACAGTCTGACCATTTGTAAGTTGTCATGGTGAGACAGAGAGCTCTTCCTTGGTGATGTCTCTGTCAGCACTCGGTCTCATGTGAGAGCATTTTGGCTGAAGTTCATTTTCACAGTGAAGCCTTCTTGACCTTTTAAACTTTGTGCTGTTAGGTTCACAGTCTTTAAGGTGGTGTTGTCCTCTTTATGATTGACTGTAGATGGTAGATGTGGTCTGACTCGCTATGTCCTCAGCGTTGGGAAGATGCTGACGTCAGTGGAGGTGGGCTTGGGCCTGTGATGCATCAGGTTGGCACGCCTCTCTGTGGAACGCCTCCTGTATCACTGTTCGTTTGTGGCCCTCCCTTTCTTCCTCACAGTCAGATTCTGCTGTGTCCATTTTGAAGCTGCTCTCTCGCCTTCTTCATGAAACTTCAGAGCTGCCATCTTGTCCACTGTAGCTCTGTCTCGCTGTCGTCATGTCTCATGGTTTGTTGTGCTCTGCAGGTATCTTGGTCTGTAGGCAGATCTTTTGTCTTTCTGAGATCTGTGCTATGACGAACTTTTCACTTTGTTTGGGAGTTGTTATTCTTTCTATTCATATCTAGCTCTCGTCTCCTCCCTATCTAATATAGCCTCTCTTTTTCCATCTCCTTTATATCTGAACTCAACCCTTTAAAGACCCTAATTCTTTTTTCTTCTTCTTCTGCCTGTACTGGCCCTTGACTGCACTTACTTATATCTTTCTTCCACTTGCTCTATACGTTTCTTCATCTGGGGGTATATCTATTTAGACCTTATCTAACAGGATGGGGTCTTTCATTATCTGTCTCTGTGACTACTTTTCCTTCACTAAAGGCTATATAGTATGTCATATTATCTAACTGTTGGTCAAACTGTTTCTCCATATTTTCCCTTCATTCTAAGCTTTCTCTATCTCTTATCTGACGTCTTTTATTTTATCTTTAACTACTTAGTTTTGCTGTTACCACATATGTTGTTGCCACAGCTCCCTCCTTTGACCACCTTTGCAGCTAATATTTCTTTTTTCTGCTCTTTACCATTTAATTTCACCTGCTGTGTGCCTCCCAGGACAGCCATCGCACACTCACTGCGAGCAAACACTTACTCTCTGGAAACTTTGGAATTTGGACGGCCTTCATGCCTCGAAAAGGAAAAAGACAGTTAATTGTAAAGCCACACAACCAAGAAACTAGAATGAAACAATTCATTGAAAGAAACTCAGGCAGCTCCCCTTTGTTTTTATATCAAAGAGCTATTCAACTGAAAAATCATCAAAGTAGTGTTTACTAAAAATAACTAACTTCAGTGAAACTAACAACTATTAAAATATCAAATTCATTTTCTCACATCTAATACAAAATTGATGGCTCTCAATCCCTTCTCTAACTTAAATCCTTCATAGAACACCTCACATTGCTGCCTATCAATCTGTACCTCTATGTTCCAATAAATTGGCAAACTTTATCAGATGTCATCATTTTTCTAGTTTTGTTCCTTCTCCTCGACCAAAAGTGTCTTCAGCCTGTTATTCTGAACTAAATTTCCTTTATTATCATAATACTTCAGTAGGCTGTTTCAACTACACTTTTCCTTTCTGTATCCAGCAGTCATTGCCATTCTTTTACTAATCTGCTCACTGTCAAGCTGTTATTGGTTCAAAAAACTTTTATAACTTCTGTTATTATTAACTAATGAGTAACTTGCTATAATGTGCTGTTGTTATCCTAGAAAGGTGCAACAGATCACAAAACTCTCATAACTTTTGGTTTAGGGCTGAACTGCTCTCTTTTCTCTCTCTCAGTCTGCTGTCCTCCCCCACATGGACACACTCACACTCACTCACACAGACACAGACACAGCTGCACCTCAGCTCCTGCTCTGTGCCTCTCTGTTAGCGTGAGCAAACTCCTTTTTTTCTCTTTTCTCTTCCAATCTCCATTATTCGGGCGTGGACTGCCACTTCAGAACTTTATTTTGCACATAGCTTTATCACAATTCAATCTGAGACTGCATCAAAGCCGTCTTTTACACTATACTAGTCCACATTCACTATTTCATCAATATATATCATATATTATTACTTTATAACTCCTTCCATCAACTTATACTATTTATATCACCATATCAACTCTATTCATCTGTTATCCTTAAGCTTTATGTTAGTTTAATATTAGATCAGTTATTCAACTGTCATTATTTTATACTTTTTATCTAATGGTCTTAAACATGAGGCTTCAAGACTCAAACTATTAGTATATTATTTTAGGCCTTGGTAACTTTATATGCACTTTTTCTTAACACACAGCTATCAACTATTTTCAGCAATATTTACATGCAGTACGTCTTCTGACTCCTATCTCCTGCCGGCTTCTGACTTTATGTACATTACCTAGGCTTTCAGCTGAATAGTCTGATCACTTCCTCAACACAGACTTAATTTACACTGCCTAGGTTTATTTCCAAATTAATTAGCCTGATTCACTTCCTCGACACAGACTAATTTACCGCCTAGGTTTATTTCCAAATTGGTGGACCTGATTCACTTCCTCAACACAGGCCCAATTTACACATAAATATAGCCTCTCAATTCACTTCCTCAACATGAGGGCTTAGACAGAAATGATTCACTTCCTCAACACAAAATCTGTCTTTATAAATCGCTACTCAATTCACTTCCTCAACATGAGCGCGTAACACTTCTTTAAGCACGCTTTATCTCCTATCCTGCCGCAGTCCTATTTAGGCTAGCGGTAACGTGCTATAGTACATCCGCCCGTTCAGTCCGAACCTACCATCGAAGAGCCCCAACACTCAGTTGAAATCCTGCGATATAAGCTCGCGGTAGCCACGTGATGACTATTTATTAGCCTATTTTGCCCATGCAGCCCCGAGCCAGAGTGGAGCCCCCAGCACTCAGCTGTGACCCTACAACTCTCCGCCGGCGGTATCCGCAAAAATGCTTAAATTCTTATCTCTTCATCAGCTCATTACGCCTATGCAGTCCTGTTCTGATTGGATCGAAGCTCCCCGACACTAAGTCGAAGCGTTGCGATTCTTAAAAAACAGCGGTATTCACGATAATGGCTTTAAATTCTTATCTCTTCATCAGCTCACCACGCCTATGCAGTCCTGTTCTGATTGGATCGAAGCTCCCGACATTAAGTCGAAGCGCTGCGATTCTTAAAAACAGCGGTATTCACGATGATGGCTGGAAAACACTTATTTTACTTACCCTTAAAAGCAAACAATTAAACACAAAAAGCGCATCTATTCTACTAGCATTACACACTTTGACATAGACATATTCCGCACCATGGTTCACACACACACACATGCAAATTTAGCTGCTATTGCATTTTGCCTGCATTTAGATTTGCACCGACTCTTACCCTCCAGCGTTACTTTCTTTCTTTATTTAGTTTCAATTCACCATTAAAATCCAAATTTCGTCTTTTAGTAAAATATTTTATACTTAATTTAACTTTTTGCACTCAAAATTTATTCTAGGTTCAAGATTGAGGAGACTTTAAGATTCACACCTGGGCGGAAAATCCCGTATTCAGACACAGTTAAAATGCAGAATTTTGGTTAAACAGGTATTCTGCTTACCTTTTCTATGTGGCCACGTGTCTCAGATACAGGCTGTCCGTCCCGGTCAGAAACTCTCGGCCTCTGGACTCAATCTCCTGGCTGGCCTCGCCAATTGTCGGGTCGGAAATAAGGACCGGCCGGGCCAGTAAAAGACCTGGTCCTACCCTAACCAACGTAATAAACTCAATAAAATTACTCTATTAGATTTCTTCTTTAGTCAAAAGACGGCGTAGTCAAAAACTTCACTGGAGACGGTCAAGAGTCGGTGCAAAAGAGTTTATTCCAATAAAGGAGATAAACCCGAGCAACATCCCTGCAGGTCTCAGGATGGAACCGAGTTGGTGGTCAGCGAACATCGCCTTAATTCACCTTAAGCTCCACCTTGTCCCTCCTTCAGGTGGGCGTTACATCTTAACTCCTCCTTATCTCCTCCTTCTAGGTGGGCGTTATCCTTAACTCCACCTATGGTGTTCGCTGACCATTTCCCCTTTGGTGGATTTCTTATCCTCTACTGCCATCTAGTGGCCTTTTTCGTACTGTTTTACCAAATTAACCCTTTCATTAATGTTACAATTTCCACTTTTAATGTTTCATGTAATTATTGTTACCTTTATCTCTTTATATTTTTTACATTACTGGATTAGAAAATCCACCAATATGTTTCAACTTCAGTCCCACCGTATTTTTTAAAGTTATACAGGCATAGTTTGACACCATTAAAACTTAAACACTTACAATCGTATTTTTTAAAAGAATTGATAAGGAATAACATATTTCATACATGATAACGTGATTCAATGAACAATTACATGATTTAGCAATGCCAACCATGAGAGTGCTTTGTCTCATACAAGTTAACTTTCAGCAGCGCAGAGCTTGGTTGCATGCAGTACCTAGCCGTACCAGTTGCCATAAAATAACATGTCATGATCTCATTCTTGGCTTCAGTTCGCGATGATCTCAGCCCTGGCGTACGTGACTTTCTGCATGTGCCTTGCTTCTAATGAGTGGGTTACGGTTGGCTAGGTTTTGCCTGCGCGGCCTGAGCAGCTTCTCTGCTCATGTAGGCACATTAAAAAGCACACGTTCACAGAGAATAAGAATAATATATGATAAACACACAGCGTATAAGAATAAAATATGAGTTTGAAACACTCATTAAACACTCAGTAGTTAAACACTCAGTAGTTAAACTTTACACTATAAAATAACATTTAAATGATGACGATGTAGACCACCATTGCTCTAGTAATTAATGATAACAATTAGGCTATAATGCTCCAAAATAATTCACAA
>NW_024041150.1:55780765-55805386 GCF_014851395.1 Micropterus salmoides
TGGTAGTGTGATTCAATCAGTGAAATCTATCGGGTGGGGGGGGGTGCAACAGACAGGGTGGTGGCTAAGGTGTCGATGCCAATGAAGACAGCAGCCATGTGCACCACAGAGGTCAGAAAGGGAGCGATACAGTGAAAAGGTCCATGTCCCATTGTACCAGCTGAACGACAGGTACTGCAGCTCCTGGGTCCCCGTCTGCACAGATGTCACCACACCCCTGTGGCTGGGTGGAGGAACAAAAGTGGATGACAACACAACTGTCTGTACTGTGGTCCAAAAGAAGCTTGTCCAGTTCATCAACAAGACAACTCGCCCCCTCCCACATACAAAACCATCAGCAGTAGAGCTCGAGGGTCTCCATCCTCGAGAAAAAAAAGACAAAAATAAAAAGCAAATAATACCTTCCCCCCGCGTGCGCCCGTCGTCCACATGAAAAAAGCTATGGAGAATTACCAGTTCTGGGAAGTGGCAGATGTCTTTTTGCTTTGTTTTTCTTCCCCTCCTCCATCTTCTTACCCCCTGAATCCATCAAAACAATTGAGCAACCAACATTGTCCTCTGTTGTTAAGTCTCTTGTCAGCATTCCCCCCCGCCCCCATTTTGCACTTCATCCCCGCTCCCCTCCCACAAGTCTAACCCTCCCACCACCCCACCCAGTTCTCCTTCCTCTCCCAGGCGAGGATGAAGGCAGATCATCGTTCGGGCTCCGACTCCAGGGCCAGCACCCGCTTGCGCTCGCGACACTGCTTCTTGTGGGCGGGCCAGTCCCTCTGCTGGCACTGGGAGCCACAGTAGCGCGCCACCTGGCAGCGGCCGCAGATGTTGAACTCCCGGAGCTGTGGAAAGATGAGGAACAAGATCATCTATTGCTCTGTGTGGATAATGCTTCGGTCCATGATCCCAGGTAGCCATTTACTGTATGCGTCAACATGTGGATAGGTTTATGATAGGGAAAAGGCTTGTACTTTATCTCCCACTTGTTGAATAAATGAAGGGAAAGGACTTCACTATGCATTTAATTCATTAAAATATGACTTGAAATTCATGCAGGTTTCACAGGAATGCCAGTTACAGTACATACCCTCCTCTCAATGAGTGAACAAGGAGGATAATGACACTCATAGTAAGTGCAGGAGCACTCCTCTTCCTCCACTAGCTCCCCATTAGCGTTGTAATAGCGTGTGCGGCTCAGCTCCAGATACTGTTCCTCTACAGGGTCGGCCGGTACCTGCTGGATGGCCAGCCAGTACAGAGACTGCTCTCTGGACAAGAAAGTTACATGTTTAACAACAAATAGTTATGTATAAGCCTTGAGACACATCACATAGTGGACTTTTACACAAGACATATGACAAAATAATCAAACTTTCATCTTCTAACGAAGACCTTTCAGTCCACTCTGTTCCTTTGGATTTAAAAGTGTTTGATTTTCTTAACTACTTTAAGAAATAAGAAGCCAGTTATAAACATATATATTACTCTTAATAGTCTCAAAGGGTCAGCTAACCAAGAAACAAAAGTTATACATACAGCGTCCAACATGGTGCTAATGCATTGCTAAATTTGTCTGACTGACCTCAGTAGTAAACTAAATACTTTGGTCAGTATTTAGTTTTAATAGGTCTGGATATGGCAAAAACAAACAAGCAGATATACAGATTACTCTGTCTGAGCAAATGGTCATATCCTTTACCCTGAAAGAAAAAATATTTTTGTTGATGTCAGGCTTAGGCTAAGCTAGGGCGTTAAAGACTCAGACTGGCTGTGCCTACAGACAAAACATCCAGCTTGTGCAGTACTCCACGTTCCTACTGAGCTACAGAATCATAATTCAGCCTTCAGCACTAGTAGCTGTAGCCCTACCTCTGTTTGCTGGAAATCTCCTCCGGCTTGGGACTCCAGCCCACCGGTACCAGTCGCAGGTTGTCTAGCCGGTTGTCCACAGTCACAGAGTTAATATGGATGACTTGAAAACTGGGGGCAATGCCTCCTCTGTGCTTCTCCCTGGGTCAAGACATGTATCCAGATCATACATCAGTTACCAGTTACAAAATAAAGACAGCTCAGGAATATGAGGGTGTTATTCACTGATGAAGATGTGCTTCAAGGACTGCATGTTGGCCACTTCCTTGTTTTATTTCAGAATACTTGGTCTTGTGTAAAAAGTGCAAAGCAGAGCTTTTAGGACCTTCTTGTTCAAGAAGTTATTTGCAGGTCAGATACTATGTAGATCAAGGTACAAAGTGCCAATATATGTGCTGATAAACATGGGATACTATACTATTATATGAATGACCAATAACAAGCAACTGTCAACTCAAAACTTGTGAGATACACAGGACTGGTGAATTGAACTAACAGAGATCCTTAAGATAGCAAACTAAAGTGAAGCTATACCAACAACTTCAGTAAAAAAAAATTTTGACCAGTGCAAACAAGGGGAGGATGTCACGTTTGGTTGTTTGAGCTGGACAAAGCGATCGGATCTCAATGTGCACACTGGAGACACATTAATACCAGGTATAAATGTAATCAGGTTAAAGTCATATCTAGATACACTCTGGATATGAGACACATTTTAATGCCAGGGGTAAAGGGGGTCATACCCCAGATGCTCAAAAGAAAATTTATTCCACACCTGTTATAAGGAACAAATTACTCACCAGAGGAGCTCATGTAGTGGCCTTCCTGCCCAGCGGCCTTTGCCAATGTCGAAAGCGTAGGCAAAGATCTTAGCTCCATTGCCATCCGCATCTACCTCCATGCGAGCCTGTAAAGGAAATAATGTAACTGTTTAACACTGGCACTATCAAATGAGTGGTAAAAAGAAACAGTTGAATCCACGTAGTTTACCTCAAACGCATAGTTTTCCACAAGCGGTATGTCCTGCTCATCAATCAGTGTGTATTTTGTCTGCAATGAGAGAATGGAGAGATAAAAACTGTAAGAACCACAACTGTTACAGGAGCAGCTATCGTTTCATGGGGCAGCTTTAGCAAGACGCCATCTCATTAACATCCAACATTTCGGGACACTGACAAGGAACCCATAGGGGGAAAAGGCCCAAGAAGGACTCTATAAGCTCATAACTGGCTCCATCTATCCATCTTCAAGCATTCACATAGAGCTGTTTGAGTAGTTTGAAACTACAGTCACTTAGATATTAAATAAATCAAGACTTCAATTAGTGATAATCATTGGCTATTGCAGAACAACCTCATATTATTTAGCTATGACTTTCTGAGAACTTTGACTGAAGTTACCAAGAAGCAGGGCAAATTATTTACTAATTGCTCCAATTTAACTGGTTTGTACAGACTTGAAAAGTCAAGACAACACTGTTTATGAATAGAGGCATGTTTGCAGAGGCCACAAATGATTGGAAGAAATTTGCACTGCATGTGACATTTGCCACACAAATATAAACAGAAGGACCCTCTCTTAAGCATCATAAATGTTCATACCAAGAGCCTCTTTTAAACCAACCAAACTGTTGGTTTCCTCTCAAATCCAGATGCAACATGTTTTCTTTTAAAGGAACAACAGATTACTTTTAACCATTTATGGACTACCTGAGCACTCAGTAGGTGGGTCAAATGCACGTGACAGCATACCAACACAGAACCCCACGCTACACTGAGCATGGTAACGTTGCAAAACAGCATGGGTGGTGCTGTCCACATACCAAAAGGTCCTAACGTGCAATGTGACACTTTGTCTGCCAGGCTATTGTGAAGATCAGGAGTGACATCATGCTTATTAGTTACATGACTGTTGACAGGAGCACTGTCACTCAGCAGCTGAGTCGCCACAGCTTAAACAAGAGGGACTGCACAGTTTATCCGTTAAATGTGGGACCAGCAGCATTTCTTGACCAACATTCAACCTTAGTTTAACGTCACATCTGTGTGGAGAGATACTTATGTAACGAGCCAAAATAACGATGCATGTTTTCGGCCCCAGCTGTTGAGTAGTGTCCTGCCGGTGCTTTGTCACATTGCACAAAAGAAATCAGTTGATGGAGCAGGGCTTCCTCATTAACAGACACTCCAACGTGTAATCCAAATAACATAGCTAGCGTGTCGCTGCTAACTGTACCACCGTTAACATTAACTATGACCCTCCGTCGAAAAACAACTGTCGTCTCCGTTCCTTCACTACCCGACACCGGTAACGACACAATAAGAACCCATGTGTTTACCGTTATGGCAGTACTCCACCGTTTAACGTTAGCCGACAGTTAACGTCCCACGCTACATGCTAGTTAGCATTAGCTTCATAGCGAAACTGTGTTGGTGGCGGCGGAGGAACAGAAAACCAGTCTGGCTCGGCACGGCCGGCTTCTCTAATCCGTTCAAACGCGGCTAAAATCGGTAAAGCCGAACTACTCCCGCGTACGCAACGGCTTGATAACCATTAGTGGTTGACTAGCACAGACTCATCAAAAAACTAATTTTCCATCGCCTTTTGTGGTCTCCGCGGGCCCATCCCCGGCCGCACATGGCAGCCCTGGGATCCAGCTCACCTTCCCGGCCACACGGCCGAGCCGTACGATCCCGAGCTTGAAATCCGACATCAGGAGGACAGGCGGTGGTGACAGAGAGAGGCGTAGGATCCAACCTAGATGTTCAAGTTTAAAACTCGCAGGGGCAGCCCCTCAGCCCCACTGCGATGCCAGTTTGGGTTAACTGGTTGGGTGTTTGCCCTGACTCCGGGTCTCTCCGGCAGCAGCCTAGCCTCGGTGACACACCGCTGCTGGCGCAGGAAAGCCTAGCTGCTGGGGGCGGAGTGGAGCGGGACGACCCAATAATCTGACCGCCCAATCAAATTTAACGCTACGTTTTTTAACTCGACGCGTGCGATCATGCTGCCCAATAGAAAAATGAGTATTCTTAACGACCGCCTAATTTCAGTTATAACGTCATCAGACTCTCGTGACCACTTCCAGCCATTTTCGCGCGAAATGTTTGATGGCTGTATTTGGGATTATCACCTTTTACCATGGACGCAATAAGAGAGCGTCCATATGGAAACGAACAGGACCACATACAGATGGGTGACTAATAAAAGGAAAAGCCAACATGATGTGTCTTATATGGAGTCAGGCCACCACGAGCTTCAGTGCTCCTTGCCAAGTCAGTGGAACTCTATTGGAGGGATGAACACTATTCCTCCACAATATATTCCCTCCTTTATATATAATAAAACCTTTATTTATCAGATAATCTAATTGAGAATTTTTTCTTTTGCAAGAGAGACCTAAGTGCAGCAGATAGAAAGAAAAACAAACACAGCCAGGCACAATAAAAGGACAAAGACATCACTACATAGATGCATATGATGATAAAAGGAAGCATCTGCATTTGATGTTTCTCCACACTTTCTTTAATTTGCCCCCCGCCTGCCTGCCTGCCTGCCTGCCTGCCTTTAGGGGAGACCGGGGATGGTTGTGACATTTTTGACATTTCAGTCTGTATCTCAGAGTGGGTTCAAAATGTGATACAACTAGTTACATGTATCTGCAATGGGGTGGCAATGGAGCAGGGGATAACACACATGCCTTTGGTGTGAGAGGCCCGGATTTTTGGATAAAAGCATCAGCCAAATGAGTAAATGTAAATGCTATTAAATGGTCTTCTCCCTATCTAGGGTGTTCCATGTAAAGGACTATATAGTGTGCTCAACTGCACAATGAAAACAACGCTACTCCGATTATCTCTGAGCCTTTCATTACATCATTGCTGTTGCACAATTGGTTGGTGGACAAATTTTTTCATCAGTGAGTGGACTCTATATGGTATAATTCTTGCATTCGGACAGCACAACAAAATGGCGAGCTCACTATATAGTCCACCATACAGCTGCAAGATTTTTATTCAACACTTGAATTTTTTTAACACAATTGGTGTGTGTGTGGGGTGGTCATCCAAGTGTCTAAGTTACTGTCTGTCATAGTAATGACAGTAGCTTTGGGGTAGCGTATTAGTATGGACAGGCGAAAACGCAGGACTTTAAAGACGATGACGCAGACATACACATTTAGCATTCTGACTGGGTCTTACAAGTCATGCAAAGCAAAAACACAATGTTACCAACAGTTTTTGTGTTGGTATTTTTAATGAAATATTTTTTACTGTGCATGTTGCCGTATTTGCTTTGCAACAACTCTGTGCCACAGTCGCTTCATACTCCCGTGTTACTTTCAGTAACAGTCCCCACTTGTTGTGGGTCAATGCAAAAATATCTTCTTTCGCTGAATCTTCCGCCACTGCAGAGTAGACTTTCTGCTTCCTGTATACACCGGTGCACGCATGCCCAGTGTAAATGAATGGCTACCTGATGTGCGTTTTCAGTCATTTTAATATAGACTGAGATCAATTCTGATACACAGTAAAAATGCTGGTGTGGACGGAGAACGTTTTTTCGTTTTAAAACAGAGTTTTAAAGGTAGTAGTGTGGATGTAGCCTTTCACTTAGGTCTACTTTGAACATATAAAACAATTAAACATGACTGTGTGTGTCAGACACATTGAAATTTAAAGAAAGCACATAAATATAACTAAACATTTTCTTGGTGTAGGTTGTAACTTTTTCATTGTTGTTATAACTAACCCAAACTCTTGTAGCCATGAACTAGTTTACAGCTAAAACATTAGCACTAAACATCTTGCAAGAAAGATATCTAGACATGCAATAAACATGATTTAAGTTTGACAAGTGTAAAAGTGTGAATAGGGCTAAACTGAGCATCTGCAGAGTGAATCAGGTGAGTCATACTTTTTCTGATTGGACATGTTACATCTGACCTGTGTTACAACCATCCCCTGTATGTATGCATGTATGTATGTCTCTGATGACTTCTTCCCACAAGCCATCACTATGATGAACAGCTGATTTCTGACTCACAGTGTCAGGAACAATGCTTGTGAAATAACCCAGTAACTCTGTCTCTAATCAGCCACCTGCTTACTGGCTAACACTTATTATTTATTCACCATTCTCCATTTCAGAGCTGTTCATACTGTTATATTGTAGATATTGTATACCAATCCACCTACCTCAAGTCATAACTCCTGCACAATATACTTATTTATTCCATCATCCTTTGCACTATGCTTCATTGCACTGTGTATATTTATGCATGTATATGTACCTGTATATCACATCCACCTCCGACATGTACATACTCCTGCATCCTTTGCACTCTGCTCACTGCACTATTTGTCAGTATGTCTATATTGTTTTTGTTCATAGTGTATATTTGTGTTGTCTACACTGAAGTCCGTGTCTGATCTTATTTTTATTATTGTGATTTTGTATGAGTAGGCACATTGTGAGCAATGTACAATCCTGAGTCAAATTCCTCATGTGTACACATACCTGGCAATAAAGCTGATTCTGACAAATGGGCTACTGGAACAAGACATTTATGGACTAGAGCAGAAAATATGCATCTGATGCAATGCTACTATACAAGCAATCCCGGTGAGAGGGGCTATATGCAGAGACTATGGGATATATGGATGCATCGAAAACCATCATCAACACTGACAAAGAAACAACTCCTAGCTCAGTGTTCTAACATCCGCGAACGGCCACTGCTATCACAACTAGAGATTGATTAAGTACAACAAATATGCTACAGCAAGGGGGAGCCAGGACGACAGGTCAGTGGAGAGATGTCATCATCATCATCCTCACAAGGCTAAGTGAGAAAGTACCCTCTGAACTAAAGCCATAACCGAAACCAATGAGCTGATGTACGCCACGGCAAGAATAGTAATCCTAGAGATACTTGGCTATAAGATGAACACCACAAGCCACAAAGAGCATTACCTGCGGGAGGAGAAGGCTAGAGGCCAAGATCAAGGCAACACAAAGAGAAGTTAGTCAGCTCGCAGAGCTACAGAAAGGTGCAAGGAAGGGGCTACCTAAGAAATACAACAAGCTGTCGATACCTGAGGCACTGGAGACTTACCGCTCTGGCTACCAGCCTAGAGACATACAAGGGAGAATGTCACGGTGGATGTAGGGTAGAGCAGGTTGGTGGACCCAAATGCAGGATACATAGGCTGACAGGTACAGTTCAGCGATATTTTAATGTAAACAAAAAGCGTGCACACTTACAAGAGAGGCTGTGTACAGGAGATCCAAAATAACACAGTTCAGACAAACAAGGTAATCCAACAGAAAAATCCAGAAACAGGTGAAAATCCAAACAACTGACGGGGAACAAGCACGATGAGCACGATGAGCACGATGAGCACGATGAGCAGTCAACACTACAACACACTATAATGACCGGACAAGGACTGAGAGGAAACAAGCAAGGATATATATACACACACACACACACACACACACACACACACAGTTAACGAGCTGGGAGGGAGTACACAGGTGAGGGACATGAGACTAACGAGACAGGCAGAGAGACAGCAGGGAAAACAGAGAGAGGCAGGCAGACAGAGATTGCAAAGAGGAAAAGAGAGAGACTGACATGCAGAGGGATTACTGGGGTAACAGACACAACACAAGTTACTGAACACTAAACAAAGGACATAACACGAGATGTAACAGATCAGAAATAACAAACAAAATAACTCAGACACAAGCAGACAGATCATAACAAAACTAACACCAACAGGGAAAACAGACTGACGCTGGGATAAGACAGAACTCTGAGCAGGAATGGGTTAAACAATACAGAAGTACACAGACCCGGAGAAAACACTAAGATATTAACTGAGACACAGAACGAGGAGCTAAGACAGAGCTAAATCTAAGATAAAAGTCAGATATTAAGTAAACTAAAAGATGCGGATGAACAAAATGATAAACAAGGCTACACGAGGCTAAAGCAGAATGATAAAAATTATAATGAACTAAACAGATCATAACCGCACAACCAGACAGTACCAGACCGACCAGCACAAACACACAGAGTAAACTAGACACAAGACATGACTGAACCCCAAAACACAGACTAACTATATAACAGATACTGGACATAGGACAAAGACAGTACTGAAATCCAGACGCAACATACTATAAGACAGATACGAACAAGACTACAAATAACATGACTGACTGAAAACTAAATGACCAAAGCAGAACAGACACGCCCACAGATGATAAACCGGATGTTCTCCACCGAACCATCCAAAGTGTACTCTCAGTGGAAGGGTAGTAACACAAGATCAGACCCACCCAGAGCTGACTGAACAGTATTGGAAGAACATATGGGAGAAAGAGGCATCACAACACCAATGCTCAGTGGCTAGTGGATCTAAGAACAGATCACAGCAATCTCCCACAACAAGATCCAGTAACCATTACAATGGCAGACATCCAAGAAAGAGTGGCAGGTATGAAGAGCTGGACAGCCCTGACATGATCCACACCTACTGGCTGAAGAAACTAACTGCACTCTATGAACGTCTGGCAGAACAAATGAACCAACTGCTGACGGATGGGACCCACCCAGAATGGTTAACCCGAGGACAGACAGTCCTGATCATGAAGGATCCCCAGAAGGGAACAATCCCATCCAACTACCAGCCAATAACTTCTGAACAACCATCAGTCACCTCCTCTACATGGATGACATCAAGCTGTATGCCAGGAATGAGCGAGACATCGACTCACTGATCCACAGTACCAGGATCTATAGCAACGACATTGGAATGTCTTTCAGACCGGACGAGTGTGGACGCATGGTACCAAAAAGAGGGGAAACGATTGAGCCATCAACACATACGCCCTGCCAGTCATCAGATACCCCGCTGGTATAATAAACTGGCCAAAGGAGGAGATAGAGGACACTGACGTCAAGACAAGAAAGCTCCTCACAATGCATGGAGGGTTTCACCCCAACTCCAGCAACCTGAGACTGTACACTAAAGCTGATGATACACGGGGCCGCAGCAAGGCAGCAAGATTGCCCAGCACCATTGCTCTAAAAGTTGCTCCATGTATCATCAGCTTAAGTGTAGCGAGGGAGGCCGAGGGCTAATGAGTCTCAAGACCACTGTCCAGGATGAAATAACAAAGATCCAGGAATACATTAGGAAGATGGCTCCCAAAGGGCTTAGTGAATACCTCAGGCAGCAGATACAAGAGTGTGAGGACCAGGAAGACAAAGAACCTTCATGGAGAGACAAGCCACTACACAACATATACCACTGACAAATAGAAGAAGTGGCTGATATCAAGAAATCCTACCAGTGGCTGGAAAAGGCTGGACTAAAGGACAGCACAGAAGCACTAATCATGGCGGCACAAGAACAGGCACTCAGTACGAGATCAATAGAGGCTGGGGTCTACCACACCAGACAGGACCCCAGGTGCAGACTGTGCAAGGATGCCCCAGAGACAGTACAGCAAATAACAGCAGGGTGTAAGATGCAGGCAGGAACAGCGTACATGGAATGCCATAACCAGGTAGCTGGCATAGAGTACAGGAACATCTGCCATGAGTATAGGCTGGAAGTCCCAAGGATAAAATGGAAGACACCTCCTAAGGTAGTTGAGAATGACTGAGCTAAGATCCTGTGGGACTTCAAAATCCAGACTGACAAACTGGTGATGGCTAACCAACCAGAAATCTTGTTGATCGACAAACAACAGAAGAAGGCTGCAGTGATAGATGTAGCAATCCCAAGCGACAGCAACATCAAGAAGGAACACGAGAAGCTCGAAAAATAACAAGGGCTGAAAGAGGTGCTAGAAAAGATGTGGAGAGTAAAAGCAACAGTGGTGCCAGTGGTAATCGGAGCACTGAGGCATGTGACCCCCAAACTGGGAGAGTGGCTACAGATACAACATCAGAGGTCTACAGTATCTCACAAAAGTCATGTTGGAATACTGCCCTGCGGCCCAGTCTCTGAAGGGAGGGGATCATGCTCTGCTTCAGTATGTCACAGTGCATGTGGGGGGTTTCTTCTTCATAATCTTTGAAGAGGCTTCCTTCTGGGACGATAGCCATGCAGTCCAATTTGATGCAGAGTGCGGCGTATGGTTTGAGCGCTGACAGTCTGACCCCCACCCCTTCAATCTGTGCTGCCAGCATTGCTAGGTGTATTTCCCAAAGAAAACCTCTGGATATGACGCTGAGCACGTGCACTCAACTTCTTTGGTCAACCATGTCGTCTGTTCTGAGTGGAACCTGTCCTGTTGAACCGCTGTATGGTCTCAGTTTCAGGGTCTTGGCCAGCTTCTTATAGCCTTGGCCATCTTTATGTAGAGCAACCATTCTTTTATTCAGATCCTCAGAGAGTTCTTTTCCATGAGGTGCCATGTTGAACATATATATATATATACAAATATTGATTTGGAGAAAGGACAGATGTTTTTAAATATCAGATGTAGACGTCATTCCTCTGTTTAATTGTGTATTAGACTGCTACCTTTGCTTGTTTTTAGGGATCCTAGCAGCGAAGCTGCTGGAGCCCTATTGTTTTTGTTCTGATTCTTCTTCTTTCTTTCTTCTTTTTCTCCGCTAAAAGTGTTTGGGCAGCAAAAACTGCTGGACAAAAACTCAACAAAATTCCACCCACTACTCATGCAAAAAAAAATGGCACTCATAGACTTCGAGGTGGCGTTATAACAACCATCTTTACGTTTTCGCATTTATCTCGAAAATGGCTTCGTTTAGAATCAAACTTCTTTCATTATTTTAATCTCTGGATTCCTCTGCATGCATCTAAAAATGTTAAATTCTATGACTTTTTATCATTTTTCTCTAAATCCTATTTTTGCAAACATGTCCCAGATGGTTTTGCCAATCGACCTGAAACTTTGGCAGGATCATCTCCGGATGTCGCTTATCAAAAGTTGTCAAAAGAATTTTAATACGTCAATCTGGGTTTTTTTTCATAAATATTTACTTATGTGTATTTACGTACAATTTTACATAAATGCCGGTAAATCAAAATTGGCTTAAGCTATTGTCACCAAACTTGACGAGTCTGCTACACTTGCAAAAAGTTTATACCTCGGAATTCGCTGCATGGATTCGTACAAAATTCGGTTTGTATGATTTACATTTACATTTACTCATTTGGCAGACGCTTATCCAAAGCGAGTTACATTTGAGGAACAACATACAATCATCAACAGAGCATCAAATACAGCACGAGATCTACAACTGACAATACATATTAATAAAAGCAGCAATAAATACTAGTAAGCGCTACGGGGATATACCTAGGATACCTAGGGAAAGAAGTTAGAGTTAACAAAAAGTGCAATCAATAAGATAATTGTAGGGGATAGAAGAAGAACACAGGAAGAGCATGTTAGATATTAGGAGTTAGAGGTGTTATAAGAGGAAGTGTTCTCGGAAGAGATGAGTTTTCAAGAGCTTCTTGAAGTTAGAGAGGTATGTAAACTTGCATTATGGAGTTTAGGTAGATGGGTGCAGACCCAGTAGTCACTCTGTATGCAAGCATTAGTGACTTGAATCTGATTCTGGAGGCCACGGGTAGCCAGTGGAGGCCACACAGCAATGGAGTGACATGTTGTGGTGGTAGCCAGGCTGATGGTGATCCTGTTTATTTCTCCTTTTTTCTTGTGATTCTGTTTTGGCCTGCCTGTCTGTGTCTCCTTGCTTGTGTTCTCGCTCTCTCTTTCTGCTCCTGAGCCCAGCTGACGATCCACACCTGCACCTCGTCAGCCACCTCCTCTACCTGCCACACCTGCCAGCAATTATCTCCATCACTGCCAGTATTTCAACCCCGGTTCTCCACAGAATCTCTGCTTGATTGTTGTTGCTCCTGACCTGGTGCCAGTGCTTGCCTCCAGCTTTTTGTAGTGATTGGCAAAGTGAGGCTTTGTGGAACATTGAAATGTTTGAAGCAATTGTGCTGGAATTGTGTCGAGGCTTTGAAACACTTGGATAACCGTCTCCACGGTGACACCTACTGGTCACTTTTGATATTGACACATCTTGGTAGGGGTTTCATTGAAACAATGACTGAGCAGTGTTTCCAGTTCTACATGTCTTACCAGTACATGACCAACAGGATTAGGAGAAATCACCATACAACAAACGCTTTCAGATTGTCAGAGACAGCAGATGGGGATTGCAATAAAAGTGTGTGTTGTTTCATAAGTAATCACTCATTTAGCTGACACTTTTCTCAAAAGCAAACCACAATTGCTATGTCAGAGGGCACACTTTTGGAGCAACTAGAGGTTAAGTGTCTTTCTCAGGGACCCGTGTATCACAGTGGGAATCGAACCCACGTCCCTCACACTAAAGGCATATGTCTTAACCATTATTGTGTCCACTTTCATAATCGAAATACCTTATTGGTGAATTATTTTCCAGATACTCGCAAGGCATAAAAGGAATAGAAATACTAGGTAGTTGAAGTTACTGAGAAGAGAATATAATAAAGTATACAAATCTAAGAATATAATAATAAATGTGGATATCTACGGTATTATACAGTAGCTTATTAACATAGGTGTGATGATGATTAGCAGGACAGATATAGGCCCTAGTGTAACAATCATTAATTATAATGAGTGCTGGCAGTGATGAGATGTAATGGATAAAAAATCTGTAACTGAGTAAAGTTTAAGTTGTTTTAAGAATTATAAATGTAAAGTGGAACAATGTCTCACATTTGTTATATGTCAAGAGTTTTATTCAGAAATATTCAGCTGTTTTGGGGCTGAGTCGGGTTTTTTTCATAATTGACATCACCAGCCTCAAAATTTGGTCACATGGAACATTTGTTGCTGGCAAAGATAAATATTTTTTTGCCATTAGGCCTACAGGTGCGGATATACTACAGCATAAATCAAATTATTGTCAGTCCTTGGAACAAATCTGTCAAATGAGTTAGAGGCTGATGTGCAGTTTGTTCCAAACACTGTGAATCAAGCGTAGAAGCGGCAGGTGTGCCACCTGTCGAAACAGGGGTGAAACGCACTGAAGCCTCGTTTCACTGCGGTCACGTGACATTGACATTTTGAACCACGCTTTGGAGCAGTGTTTCGAAACGTCTGTGCTTCGGGATCTCAACACAGCGTCGACACGTCACTTGCGTATCGAGCGTGCCATCCCTAGCTTTTTGATCTCGCCACATCTCTGTTCTCCGTTCTCTGGTTTCCCATTACTAACCCTGTCTGCCTGCCTGTCTGTCTTTCCCCAGGTTCACTCATCTCCGTCCACCGTCGAATCGGCTGGGCTCCCCTCAGACGTCTCCCTCAGGCGTCTTCCATGGCACCCTCTCGGCTCCCCCTTGTGCTTCGCAGTCAGCCTGCCACCACACTCCTCCACCAACCCCCCCAGAGTCTGGAGGAAGAGAGGAGAGGCACAGAATCCACATTGCTTGAAGTCCAGAGTAAAGTTTCCACAGTCAGTGATGGTTTGGGGTGCCATGTCATCTGCTGGTGTTGGTCCACCCTGTTTTCTGAGGTCCAAGGTCAACGCAGCCGTCTATCAGGAGGTTTTAGAGCACTTCATGCTTCCTGCTGCTGACCAACTTTATGGAGATGCAGATTTCATTTTCCAACAGGACTGCACACAGTGCCAAAGCTACCAGTACCTGGTTTAAGGACCATGGTATCCCTGTTCTTAATTGGCCAGCCAACTCACCTGACCTTAACCCTATAGAAAATCTATGGGGTATTGTGAAGAGGAAGATGAGATACGCCAGACCCAACAATGCAGAAGACCTGAAGGCCACTATCAGAGCAACCTGGGCTCTCATAACACCTGAGCAGTGCCACAGACTGATTGACTCCATACCATGCCGCATTGCTCCAGTAATTCAGGCAAAAGGAGCCCCAACTAAGTATTGAGTGCTGTACATGCTCATACTTTTCATGTTCATACTTTTCAGTTGGCCAACATTTCTAAAAATCCTTTTTTTGTATTGGTCTGAAGTAATATTCATATTTCGGAGATACTGAATTTGGGATTTTCATTAGTTGTCGGTTTTAATCATCACATTAAATGAAATAAACATTTGAAATATATCAGTCTGTGTGTAATGAATGAATATAATATCCAAGTTTCACTTTTTGAATGGAATTACTGAAATAAATCAACTTTTTGATGATATTCTAATTATATGACCAGCACCTGTATAATGACACTCTCTGATCTCAGGTGATGCTGTAAAAATCAAGTTTGTGTTGCTGCAATTATTAATAATTAAGTCTGAATTCTTTCATCACTTTAATCTCTTAAGTTGTCTGCATCTGTTCTTCTGTGAAAATGTCAAATGCATTTTTCATGACTTGCTTGGATCCCAATCATTTCCGCTCAGCTATATTTTTACTATATTTTTCACTTTAATTTTTTTGACTTTTGTAAAGCCAGTAATAATTGTCTCGTTGAATAGCCATTTTATTTCCATCCATTTAAAGAAATGTACCACATTTGATTTCATCCCCATACACTCTCATGCTCATATGGTAGCACACTGGAGAATGTAGCCAACTAAGATGAAAACCAGTTCTGCTGGTTTTACTACAAGGCTATAATTTGTAAAAGTGAAACTGCTACTAATAAACTTTAAACAGATTCTGATAACAATAAGAAATGTAAAAAGAATTCAAACCACTATGTGAGGCTATATTATCGTAGTTTAGCACAACCAGCACCTGGATAATGGGATATTGGAGAGTAAATAAAAGGAATGCATCCCTTGCGTCCCAAGGAGTAACATTTGGAATATGGAGCCATTAAGGATGATTCATTATCAAAGAAGCTATAGTGATGTGCAGTCATTACTCTAAGTAATCTCCAGGGCCTGATACAGTTTCATCTAGAAGCACAAGACGCTGCACTTTAAAGTGTTTACCAGCATCTTTAGGCCCCAACCCAACACATCTGCAATCCCAGAAAGCAGGGATACATCTTGTTCCTAGAGTCTCCACAAGTAAAAATGGGAGCCAGAGCTTTCAACTATAAAACTCCTTTCCTCTGCAATCAGGTCCCAGTTTAGGTTGGGGAGGCGGACACCATATCCACATTTAAGAGTAGCCCCAAGACTTTCCTCTTTGATAGAGCTTATTGTTAGGGCTGGCTCAGATAATCCCTGAACCATCACTTAGTTATGATGCTACAGACCTAAACTGCCGGGGGGTGGGGCTTCCCATGATGCACTGAGCTCCTGTCTCCTCCTCTCTCTCCCCATCTGTATGCAGTCTTATCCCATTAATGTATGTTACTCACTTGACTTCTTCCCTCTACTGTAGCTTTGTGCTATACTGTGTTCTCTTTGCTCCTGCTCTCCAATTTAAGATGCCTTTAATTTGAAAGGAAGTCTATTATTGCATTTTCTGTAAAAGAGATGAATGGTGTATGATAATCAATAAGAACAAAACAAAACTATTGTATTTATGATTATGTTAACATGCTGCTCCCAGAGTGACTTTAAATTATCATGAAGAGAATTTTTGGTGGAACTTATTTTAACCTTAACAGGGTGTATAAAAAGAGAGAGGGGGTGTAATTTTATTTTAGCAAATTCCATTTGCATTATTAAATATTTTTGTTTTATTGTATGTATTCATGGATTTAGCTCTTTCATACACAACAGACTTAGTGCACAGGAAGCCCTTGTTCGTCTCATGATATTAATACCTGGATGTCTCGTGTTTACCAGTTTTACCCATTAGAAAACATCTTCTTGTGTTGGAGACAATGGCAGCCCTGTGTCTCTGCTGTGCTCATTTCAAAGTGAATGTGCAACCCACCTTGTCTGAGCCAGTGGGCATGACTCTCATCTGTCCATCACTCCTATCCAGTTACACAAAGACATGGAAATGGGAAGAGTGGGAGGTTGGTTGAATATCTTGAGATTTGATCTGTGTCCTCTCAAACTTACCAAGAGATATATGATACATGATAAAGGTTTAACAAAATGTATATAATTTATGCTCATTTTAAAAGGTGATAGGATGGAAGGGGTTGTAAAGAGGATACAAACATGTTTACTTAACCTTTGTTTAAAACCTCTTGCCCACATTTTCCTCTTCAGGATTCTTGACAGAGTTAAATGGAAACTTCTAATATTGGTATTGGGTAGGGATGCAGCGATTAGGCAACGTAATCGACAAAACAACGCATCTTTACATAGATGCCGTTTAAGGGAGAGACAGCAATCTTCATATTAGGAACATTTGTAGTTTATTTCTAACTGCAATGCACTACAGGAGGTGCTGGGGGCAGTATCGCTTCTACTGTCTCCCATGACTACTTGACACAACTCACGAAGAAGAAGCTTTCACGCTTGAAGCAGAAGAAAGTAACGTAGAAAGAGGCGAACAGCAGAGCGGCTTTTGTTTGTACGCTATTTAATCACTAAATACATTTTGAGCGGTTCTGAGGCTAAAAATCAGCTGTGTACAATTTGAATATTGGCAGTTTTACCGAAGTTGTCTTGTCTTCTTCGTTCACTTACTATTAGCTAGTTAGGCTGTGTGTTTGAGATCAGTAATTCACTTGAAAGATATTTAATTAGTTAAATGGTTGGGTTAGGGTTAGGGGGTGACAAAAATAATCGTGACTAGTGACTAATCGAATAAATAATTAACAGATTAAAAGATTAGTCGACCACGAAAATAGTTATTATTTGCAGCCCTAGTAATGGGTGAGAACAAAGCATATGGTTAGAATAGGGCACAGAAGCTGCTCAATTTACAGTAAAACAATATGTTACACTGCAAAATTAAAACCAAATATATCAAGTAGCCTACTAAAGAACAACAGCATATTACATTATTTTCTTTTTCCAGTTTCTCACCAATCACATGCCCAGGAAAACACAGGCAAAAGATTCCATTTTTTTTTAACACTATCACAGTTCTACTAGTTTACCAGTATCAGACTGTGTAAGCTATTTTAATATATTTTGTGTTTTAGAAAAAAAAACATTTTAACAACAATTTAAATGAATAGGTCTGGCCATTTATAAGGGCGGGCAATCTTTCTTAATGTATATTTGGTTTTCTTAGAGATTATTTTTCCTAGACTAAAGAGCGTTTCCAGATGGTGGGTGTTGCTCACTATTGCTAAACAGATCTGTCTGTGAGATGTGGCCGCACCTCTGATCCCTGGGTACAGGGTTCCACCCTGGAAAATTTAATTATACTCTTCCACAGTTTTTTCACAACGTTACCTAGTAATGGATTTTTGAATGTCAGATTTATATAATAATAAAAAACTATGTCAAAATGATTCAAAAAAGTGGCTATCAGTAAAATCACATTTGCAAAAGTATGTTGTCTAAAGTGATGAGTTAAAAAAAAAACTGTAATCATAAACTAACAAAATAAAGAATTAAAGTTTTTGTTTTGAATGTAAAAAGTAAAGGAGCACATTTAATCGCACTGAAGATGCCTAACAGTGAACTATATCGATATCGGGAAAAAAAAAAATATTCTTATTAATGTCGTGTGCCATATACTCAGACCTATTTCAGTCAAAATCTGCAATTGTTCTTTAGGTAGGTTAGCCTAATCAAGGCTGATTGTGAATAAAAAGTACAAATTCCCACTAAAATATAGTGTAAAGTACAATCCACCTCATAATAGTTAAACTACAGTAGCTACTTGAGTTTTACATTCCCCCTGTGGGCTTCACAGGAAATCTGAGTTTAAAAAAGTGGCATGAATAAGACATAAAACGAGGACAGAAACAGGAAATTAAGGCAAGCTAAATCATACAACTGAAAACCAGTAGAGCGAAACCCTTTTTTTTCTCTGAGCTCTGACCTCTGAAGTCCGCGTTACTTCCGCGTTTCGCTCACCTGTTACACCTGTATTACAGCGCTGTGCTGTAGGTGCGACTCCAGCTCTGCCGGTGCACCTGTTGCCTTATTGTGCCATGACCGAGGAGCTCATAACGTGCGACCTAGCCAGCTCGTCTTCATCGGGTGACTCGGAGGAGACTTTAAACTGTGTGAAAACGGGGGGGATGGATTGTGAGGAGCCTATTTTCTCCGCGTTGAGCGGCGATGTGAAGCAGCAGGCGGGGGACGCGACCTCCCCGACCGCTGGGACTACCTCCGACACAGAGTCTGGGATCTTCTCTGTTGAACGTGAGCTCTGTGTGGCGCATGAGTCCGAGCTAGAATGGTTCTGTGGAACCGAGCAGAAACTCATCTGCTGTCACTGCGCCACCGTGGGCCCCTGCCAAGGACACACTGTGACCCCACTGGCCACCAGAGTAACCGCAGTCAGGGTGAGTGTGCGAAGTAAGTGCCGTGGGTTGTGTAGCCTACACAACAGCTGTTTGCTTCTTTTTAATGCATTGACTGAGCTGTGGCATGATAGGAGTTGTTTTTAACTTAGGAAATGTAGAGTAAATAGGACTACAATGTTTTCTTTACCTGCAGGGTTAGAACTAGCCCAGGAAGGTTAGGCCTACTTTCTCTAAGGTTACTTAACTGTCTGCGCCTTCCTAACTTTATTTGCCCTATATGTTACTGTTGTTTACCCATTTATCTCATATACTTGAAAAGCTTTCATAAGAGAAAGTTGTCTATAGATTTTGCATATTTCAACCAGTAGGCCTAACCTTTTTTAGGATGGTAGCTGTGCTTCATTAACGTGAGCTTCTGATAATGTGTGGAAATTGTGTTCATTGACAGTTTAATATCTTTACTTAATGTCTACATAATTCTTTCTTGGGTGTGCCACATTTTGCAAGAGGTTTTTCTCGCTGATTCCTCTGCGTGGTATTAGAAAAGACAGGAATTTCTTGTGTCTCCAGCTGGTGATGTTCAGGTGTATTTTGCTTATTCAACAACTGCTCTATGTGTGTGTTGTCACCAGAATGAACTGGTGGATGTGTGTGAGAAAATACAGCTGCAGGCACTGAGGATTGAAAAGTTTATCAACCAGACACTGACAGCTAAAGAGCAAAAGCTTCAGGTGAGAAAAACCACTGATCCCCACCCACTCAACCACTAATGCTCACCCAGACACACAGTACACAGTATGATACACATTTCTCAGCTTAGCCACTGTTTCACAAGTAATGTTTTGATATTGCCTGGCTAGCCTTTACAGAAAAGTCACGTGAGACTGCCCATTCGTTGGGTTTGTGCATGTGCATACTGATGACCCTATGATAAGTGTCTTTGTATTAGGGCTGTGACTAAAGAATTGTTTTCATTAATTAAACAACTAATCTGTAGACTATTTGATGTCACAACACAGACAAATAATGGGGCGTATAATCACACATAGTTGCACGTGATCAGACACACACAGGGAGAGAGATTACTATCATTATTGCTTGATGCTTTGGCAATATTGTCTTTGATAGACTCGTGCCAATAAAGCATACTGAATTGAATTGAACTGAACTGAGAAGGAGAATGATAAATAACTTAATCGACTAATCGATTATGGGACTAACCGTCTCAGTACTTGTATGTGAAACAGTTACGGTCACATCAGCAAGAAGAAGAAATTGTGATAGAAATCATCAGGTAAAAAAACAAAAACAACACTTCAGATGTTTCTTTACATGTGCTCATGCGTTAATTCATTAAAAAAATAATGTCAGTATGATGAGCATGCTTTCTAAATCTTAATTCTTTTGAATCAGGGAGTATCACAACTTTCTCAGCTGATGGAATTGTCTTTTCCACAACTTCACTTTTGGGAAGGTGGTGAAAAAGTTAGTTTCAAGCCATAAATGTCCTCAGTCACCATCGTCTTTTTTAACGTGCTTCTCATATCCTAATTGACAGTAAGTCTAATCTAAAACCTTTACTGGCTCGCATTAAATATGTATTGTTATACTGTAGAGAATAATGCACATCAATGACGTCACTTCTGACAAACCGTACCCCGCTCTCCCTTAAACACAGTCACGTTCTAAAATCTACAACAAACCCAATGTTTTTTTTCTATTTCATTAATTAATAAAAAAATCTATCTAAAACAACAATGTTACTGGCAAAGTTAATCATGTATATTAGATAGTACTCTGCATGCATTAATTGTACATGCCTACATACCTACTCTCTAAATATCGGCATCGGCCCTTGAAAAAGCCAAATAAGTCGACCACTAATACAATATGTTCACTAGTCAAGTATACCTTGAAATAGAGGTTGTGTTTAAGTCAGTCAATTTATCACCACCATGCAGAGAAGCAAAGGTTGCCCCTTTCAGTGCATGCGTATTTATTAACCTCCCTGAACACAAGAGGTACGGTCATGCATGTGTAGTTTTCTAGGCAACAAGTTACCATAAGCAACACAAACCTCAAGCAAACAACCAAGGCAGAAAAATCTGTAAATACCTTTTCCAAGCAAGAATCAAATCACCAAACCAATGTGTATTATATGTTGCTGTACCAACATAAATTGTGTAAATTATTTTCAAAACAAAAATGCTAATCATTTTCTCAGATATGACAGTTTCCTCCTTTTCTCTGTTTACATGATGGTAAATTGAATATACATTGGTTTTGGGGGTGCTGGTTGGTCAAAACAAACATTTTTAAGAAGGAATGGGTGATGGATACAATGCCTGTTACCCAGAAATATTAATGAGATACCTGCCACTGTAGGGAAAAATCTCATTAATATTGTATTTTTATATGTATTGTCATATCAGCTAATCATAACATGAAGACGTTATCTAATTTTTCAAAGATTTTCTGAGATTTTGTAGATAAAACCGTTATTATTACAATTATAACAATCCTTAGTTGCAGCCCTAAGTTTTAAATCAAAAGCATGAAAAGTATTTCATCTGTAACATGTCTGACACAAGTTTCCTGCTGAAAAAGCCTTCTCGAGATTTAGAAACACTACGTACATGTATAGGCTTTATAAACGTAAAAGTTATAATAAACCTGTTCACTATAGTCACAATGATGTTATGCAGTTTGATTCAAAACCATGTAATTTCGCCTCCTACACCACAAGTCTTCCAATATTTCTTCTCTCCTGTCTCTTTGTGTAGACAGCGGCAAGCAGGGCAAGGGAGCGTGTGCTGGCTCAGGTCAGCGCAGCACGCGAAGCCCTGGAGGAGGAGGAGCAGCGTCTCTTGGAGGAGGTGCAGAGGGAGGAGGAGCGGGTGGAGCAGTGTCTCCTCACCCAGAGAGCCCACTGGAGCCAGGCTTTGGAGAGTCTTTCGCAAACACGCTCCCACCTGGTGCACACGCTGACAGACATGCAGGACGCACAGCTGGTGGTGAGAGGGGGAAGGTTTCTGAAGAATAGAGGAACGTGTGCTCAAATTGCAGAATTTCGATAATGATAATAAATTACTTAACTACACATTCTTCCTGTCTTGTCTTTCAGACTAGTGTCCAGAAGATAGCTGAAAGGTAATCTTTCAACACATGACTTGCTTGTGAAAATATTTTTTTCTTGCTTAGGACATAACAGAGAGATGATATCTTGTCTCCTTTTCCTGTTTGTGGGTGTTTGTGTCAGGGTGGAGGCAGCAGAGGGGGTTGGGGAGCCCTGTGACACAGACCAGCTCAACCTGAACCCAGGCTGCAGTGACAGCAAGCTGCTGAGAGGTCTGTGGGCCACTGCAGTACTGTTGGGCCCAAACGGTCAGTACATTTATACTCAACTAAAGCATCCTCGATCACCATGCCGGCACTGCAGATCCAGCAGGATCATTATTACATAATACCGATGATGGTAATTAGCATACTTGCAAACCTTGAAAATTTAGAAAATGGGAGGTTTTTTTAATCAAAAGCAGGGAGTTTGGAGGAGGGCTTATTTTGTATTAACAATGCTTAAGTAGATTAGTATTAGCATTTCAGTGAGAAAAGTGATATAGTCTTTTTCTAACCTCTATTCTGTGGTGAAAGATCCTTTACTGAAATAAAAGTATTTCATATTACAATGTAAAAAATACTAAGGTACAAACAAAGTTCCAAGTAAAGGATAAGTATTATCAGCAAAATAGTAAAAGTACTCATTATGCAGAATGGCTCCTTTCAGTGTTACAATATTACAGTATATATTATTTAATCATTATTAGAGCTGCAATGATTAATTAATTAGTTGTCAGCCATTTAATCTTATTGCCAACTATTTTGATAATCGATAGATCAGTTTGAGTAATCTTTTTAAAAAACTCAAAATTCTCTGATTCCAGCTTCTTAAATGTGAATATGTTTTGGTTTCTTTACTCCTCTATGACAGTAAACTGAATATATTTGGGTTGTGGACAAAACAAGACATTTGAGGACGTGATCTTGAGCTTTGGGAAACATCCATCAACATTTTCCACACTTTTCTGACATTTTATAGACCAAACAACGAATGGATTAAGAAAATAATTAGACAGATTCGGCAATGAAAATAATAGTTAGTGGCATCCCGACTCATAATTAGTGATTTGTATAAGCAGCATGCTAATATCTGAGCTGGTTGAATGTAAATCTGGAAGGAGGACAAGCGTTATAGTGTGTAGGATGGCAGGAAGTGGCCAGCACAGTGGCCGACCAATTATTACAGTAAAGAAAAAAATTACAGTAAAGAATTCTCAAAATGCCTCAAAACATGTTTGCTTATAGTATCGTAGTGTGACATTCAATCCATCTTTTTCCTCTTCACCCAGCTTCCGGATCGTCTTCTTTAAAGTTTGATGAGCGCACAGTGAGCCCTCTCCTGTCCCTGTCTGATGACTTCTGCACTTTGACTTTCCTACACAAAAAAGCTCGCCAGTCCCCGCAGTACGACCCAGCACGATTCGACTGTTTGCCCAACGCACTGGGTTCACTGTCCATGTCCTCTGGCACCCACAGCTGGGTGGTGGGGGTAGGCCAGAGTGCTGCCTTTAAGATTGGGGTCTGCTACTCCTCTCTGGAGCGCAAAGGCTCTGGGAACGAGGCCCGACTGGGCAACAACAGTCAGTCTTGGGTGCTGTCCCACTACGATGGGGACTATTCCTTTTGCCACGGGGGGAATAAGGTGCCCCTGCAGGTCGCAAGGAAACCCCAAAAGATCGGCCTGCTGCTGGACTGGCCGAGTCAGACGCTGGTGTTTTACGAGCTGGACTCCATTGCAGTGCTGTACTCTGTCACACATCCCTTCAGTGCCCCGCTGCTGCCAGCGTGTGCCGTGGCTGACCGCAGCATCACCATCCTGCACTGACACTGCCAGAACACTATACATACTGTATAAACTGTATTTATATTGCACTTTTCTTACAAGGTGCATTACAAAAAGAAATAAAACAAACAAGGCAGATACAATGAGAAAAAGGCCAAAGAACATGAGCAGAGGCATTAAAGACAATAAAGTGAATAAGATCAAATAGGAGTAAAACATATATTAAACCTTAACATGTGAAGCAATGCCTATGGGAGACCCTACAGATCCTCCATCTATTTATTCTATTAGTAGATACTGATTCTTTTTGTTACTGTTTGTAATGATTTTCTAGATTTCAGTTTCTTTGTCTTTTATATAGTAGTGCTAAAACCCTAAAACAGTATTTTGTATGACTGATAATGATTGTTTTTTATTCAATGAAATTTGCTGTTTATTTTAAGATGACTGTTTTTATCATCAGGTTGAATCGTGTAATGGAGTTTCTCTAAGACTCTTCATAGAAAATACTGGTTGATTGAGGACTATAAATGGTGTGTGTCAAAGAAAC
>NW_024041150.1:55805886-55810886 GCF_014851395.1 Micropterus salmoides
GCGCCCAGAGGCCCTGTCACCTCTGGGAGTCAAGCTGTGGAAGTAGAGAGTCGTGGGCTTGACTCTGGTGGGCACCCAAAAGCACCTCGCCCAGCCCGGGGAGAGCCACCCTGGGCGGGTAAAGCGGCGCCCAGAGGCCCCTGTCACCTCTGGGAGTCGAGCTGTGGAAGTAGAGAGTCGTGGGCTTGACTCTGGTGGGGCACCCAAAAGCACCTCGCCCAGCCCGGGGAGAGCCACCCTGGGCGGGTAAAGCGGCGCCCAGAGGCCCCTGTCGACTGATTCGTGGCCCTGGTACTCTGCCCGGTGGACAGCACTCAGCCCCGTGTTGGATGAGCAAAGGTGCGAAGCGTAAAGCGGCGCCCAGAGGCCCCTGTCACTCTGGGAGTCAAGCTGTGGAGTAGAGAGTCGTGGGCTTGACTCGGGTGGGGCACCCCAAAAGCACCTCGCCGTGCCCGGGGAGAGCCACCCTGGGCGGGTAAAGCGGCGCCCAGAGGCCCCCTGTCACCTCTGGGAGTCAAGCTGTGGAAGTAGAGAGTCGTGGGCTTGACTCGGGTGGGGCACCCAAAAGCACCTCGCCGTGCCCGGGAGAGCCACCCTGGGCGGGTAAAGCGGCGCCCAGAGGCCCCTGTCACCTCTGGGAGTCGAGCTGTGGAGTAGAGGTCGTGGCTTGACTCTGGTGGGGCACCCAAAAGCACCTCGCCCAGCCCGGGGAGAGCCACCCTGGGGGGTAAAGCGGCGCCCAGAGGCCCCTGTCACCTCTGGGAGTCAAGCTGTGGAGGTAGAGAGTCGTGGGCTTGACTCGGGTGGGGCACCCAAAAGCACTTCGCCATGCCCGGGGAGAGCCACCCTGGGCGGGTAAAGCGGCGCCCAGAGGCCCCTGTCACCTCTGGGAGTCGAGCTGTGGAAGTAGAGAGTCGTGGGCTTGACTCTGGTGGGGCACCCAAAAGCACCTCGCCATGCCCGGGGAGAGCCACCCTGGGCGGGTAAAGCGGCGCCCAGAGGCCCCTGTCACCTCTGGGAGTCGAGCTGTGGAAGTAGAGAGTCGTGGCTTGACTCTGGTGGGGCACCCAAAGCACCTCGCCCAGCCGGGGAGAGCCACCCTGGGCGGGTAAAGCGGCGCCCAGAGGCCCCTGTCACCTCTGGGAGTCGAGCTGTGGAAGTAGAGAGTCGTGGGCTTGACTCTGGTGGGGCACCCAAAAGCACCTCGCCATGCCCGGGGAGAGCCACCCTGGGCGGGTAAAGCGGCGCCAGAGGCCCCTGTCACCTCTGGGAGTCGAGCTGGGAAGTAGAGAGTCGTGGGCTTGACTCTGGTGGGGCACCCAAAAGAACCCGCCCAGCCCGGGGGAGCCCCCTGGGCGGGTAAAGCGGCGCCCAGAGGCCCCTGTCACCTCTGGGAGTCGAGCTGTGGAAGTAGAGAGTCGTGGGCTTGACTCTGGTGGGGCACCCAAAAGCACCTCGCCCAGCCCGGGGAGAGCCACCCTGGGCGGGTAAAAGCGGCGCCCAGAGGCCCCTGTCGACTGATTTCGTGGCCCTGGTACTCTGCCCGGTGGACAGCACTCGCCCGTGTTGGATGAGCAAAGGTGCGAAGCGTAAAGCGGCGCCCAGAGGCCCCTGTCACCTCTGGGAGTCAAGCTGTGGAAGTAGAGAGTCGTGGGCTTGACTCGGGTGGGGCACCCCAAAAGCACCTCGCCGTGCCCGGGAGAGCCACCCTGGGCGGGTAAAGCGGCGCCCAGAGGCCCCTGTCACCTCTGGGAGTCAAGCTGTGGAAGTAGAGAGTCGTGGGCTTGACTCTGGTGGGGCACCCAAAAGCACCTCGCCGTGCCCGGGGAGAGCCACCCTGGGGGGTTAAAGCGGCGCCCAGAGGCCCCTGTCACCTCTGGGAGTCGAGCTGTGGAAGTAGAGAGTCGTGGGCTTGACTCTGGTGGGGCACCCAAAAGCACCTCGCCCAGCCCGGGAGAGCCACCCTGGGCGGGTAAAGCGGCGCCCAGAGGCCCCTGTCACCTCTGGGAGTCGAGCTGTGGAGGTAGAGAGTCGTGGGCTTGACTCTGGTGGGGCACCCAAAAGCACCTCGCCATGCCCGGGGAGAGCCACCCTGGGCGGGTAAAGCGGCGCCCAGAGGCCCCTGTCACCTCTGGGAGTCGAGCTGTGGAAGTAGAGAGTCGTGGGCTTGACTCTGGTGGGGCACCCAAAAGCACCTCGCCATGCCCGGGGGAGCCACCCTGGGCGGGTAAAGCGGCGCCCAGAGGCCCTGTCACCTCTGGGAGTCGAGCTGTGGAAGTAGAGAGTCGTGGGCTGACTCTGGTGGGGCACCCAAAAGCACCTCGCCATGCCCGGGGAGAGCCACCCTGGGCGGGTAAAGCGGCGCCCAGAGGCCCCTGTCACCTCTGGGAGTCGAGCTGTGGAAGTAGAGAGTCGTGGGCTTGACTCTGGTGGGGCACCCAAAAGCACCTCGCCATGCCCGGGGAGAGCCACCCTGGGGGGTAAGCGGCGCCCAGAGGCCCCTGCACCTCTGGGAGTCGAGCTGTGGAAGTAGAGAGTCGTGGGCTTGACTCTGGTGGGGCACCCAAAAGCACCTCGCCCAGCCCGGGGAGAGCCCCCTGGGCGGGTAAAGCGGCGCCCAGAGGCCCCTGTCACTTGGGAGTCGAGCTGTGGAAGTAGAGAGAGTGGGCTGACTCTGGTGGGGCACCCAAAGCACCTCGCCCAGCCCGGGGAGAGCCACCCTGGGCGGGTAAAGCGGCGCCCAGAGGCCCCTGTCACCTCTGGGAGTCGAGCTGTGGAAGTAGAGAGTCGTGGGCTTGACTCTGGTGGGGCACCCAAAAGCACCTCGCCCAGCCCGGGGAGAGCCACCCTGGGCGGGTAAAGCGGCGCCCAGAGGCCCCTGTCACCTCTGGTTCTCCTGGATGTTAACGGTCCTGGTAGCCCGAGGCCCCACAGCCTCTGCACTATGCCCAGCCGGGGCACCTCGATGGCGGGGAAGTTCCCTCTAAAACGGCCCTGGAGGTGTGGACTTAGAAAATTTTCGCTTGTGACTTTTTTCCTCTCAAAACTGGGTTTCTGAAATCGTGCCGATGGTAGTTGTGAATCAGGGGTAAACTCCTTGAAACGGGAAAACTCTCAAAGCCCTAGAGGTCTAGGGCTTCGCAGGGTTTATCGGTGAAAAGACTTTGTCATTTTTCGAGCGAGTGAAATTTTGACAAAGTGTTTTTACCAGTAAACCCTGCAAAGCCCTAGAGGTCTAGGGCTTCGCAGGGTTTATCGGTGAAAAGACTTTGTCATTTTTCGAGCGAGTGAAATTTTGACAAAGTGTTTTTACCAGTAACCCTGCAAAGCCCTAGAGGTCTAGGGCTTCGCAGGGTTTATCGGTGAAAACACTTTGTCATTTTTTCGGCCTCAAAATGAGAAAAAAATTCAACGTAAAATAATAAAAATAAAATACAAGACGAGGAGATGATATCAATGTGACAAATGGAAAAAATTCACATAAATACCCTCGAACAGGCTCTCTCGGCTCCAGCGTAGCTTCATTCTGCCTTTTTAGAAAAAATCATTTTGCTTGTCATGTGATCATTTTCAACCCCATTTTCTCGTTGTTTCGCTGGGTCCGCAGCTGGGGAGGGGGCTGCTTCCCTGGATGCCTGCCCAGCCAGGGCTCCATCATCTGGGCCACACACATCCAGTGGAGAGGGGGCTGCTTCCCTGGATGTCTGCCCAGCCAGGGCTCCATGATCTGGGCCACACATCCAGCTGGAGAGGGGGCTGCTTCCCGGATGTCTACCCAGCCAGGGCTCCATGATCTGGGCCACACACATCCAGCTGGAGAGGGGGCTGCTTCCCTGGATGTCTGCCCCAGCCAGGGCTCCATCATCTGGCCACACACATCCAGCTGGAGAGGGGGCTGCTTCCCTGGAGTCTACCCAGCCAGGGCTCCATCATCTGGGCCACACACATCCAGCTGGAGAGGGGGCTGCTTCCCTGGATGTCTACCCAGCCAGGGCTCCATGATCTGGGCCACACACATCCAGCTGGAGAGGGGGCTGCTTCCCTGGATGTCTACCCAGCCAGGGCTCCATGATCTGGGCCACACACATCCAGCTGGAGAGGGGCTGCTTCCTGGATGTCTACCCAGCCAGGGCTCCATGATCTGGGCCACACACATCCAGCTGGAGAGGGGGCTGCTTCCCTGGATGTCTGCCCAGCCAGGGCTCCATGATCTGGGCCAACACACATCCAGCTGGAGAGGGGGCTGCTTCCCTGGATGTCTACCCAGCCAGGGCTCCATGATCTGGGCCACACACATCCAGCTGGAGAGGGGGCTGCTTCCCTGGATGTCTGCCCAGCCAGGGCTCCATCATCTGGGCCACACACATCCAGCTGGAGAGGGGGCTGCTTCCCTGGATGTCTACCCAGCCAGGGCTCCATCATCTGGGCCACACACATCCAGCTGGAGAGGGGGCTGCTTCCCTGGATGTCTGCCCAGCCAGGGCTCCATCATCTGGGCCAACAACATCCAGCTGGAGAGGGGGCTGCTTCCCTGGATGTCTACCCAGCAGGGCTCCATGATCTGGGCCACACACATCCAGCTGGAGAGGGGGCTGCTTCCCTGGATGTCTACCCAGCCAGGGCTCCATGATCTGGGCCACACACATCCAGCTGGAGAGGGGGCTGCTTCCCTGGATGTCTGCCCAGCCAGGGCTCCATGATCTGGGCCACACATCCAGGAGAGGGGGCTGCTTCCCTGGATGTATACCCAGCCAGGGCTCCATCATCTGGGCCACACACATCCAGCTGGAGAGGGGGCTGCTTCCCTGGATGTCTGCCCAGCCAGGGCTCCATGATCTGGGCCACACACATCCAGCTGGAGAGGGGGCTGCTTCCCTGGATGTCTACCCAGCCAGGGCTCCATCATCTGGGCCACACACATCCAGTGGAGAGGGGGCTGCTTCCCTGGATGTCTGCCCAGCCAGGGCTCCATCATCTGGGCCACACACATCCAGCTGGAG
>NW_024041150.1:55815886-55826500 GCF_014851395.1 Micropterus salmoides
GATGGAAAGAGGGGATTTAGGGCTACAATTTGGTGTATCGCAACTGAAAATCTGAGTCTCCTGGGCTGAACAGCCTGGTAATATTAGCAGTCAATTTTGGAGCCCTCAGAATACCTCCTTAATTGGCTATATTGTAATGCATATTTTAGCTGTCCTGTTGGGCTAAATTAAAGTGTTTGGGAATGATGGAAAGAGGGGATTTAGGGCTACAATTTGGTGTATCACAACTGAAAATCTGAGTCTGCTGGACTGAATAGCCTGGTTAATATTAGGAGTATTTTGGAGCGCCCAAAAAACCTCCTTAATTAGCTTTATTGTAATGCATATTTTGAGCTGTCCTGTTGGGCTAAATTAATGTGTTAGGGCTTCATGGAAAGAGGGGATTCAGGGCTACAATTTGGTGTATCACAACTGAAGATCTGAGTCTCCTGGGCTGAACAGCCTGGTAATATTAGCAGTAAATTTTGGAGCCCTCAGAATACCTCCTTAATTGGCTATATTGTAATGCATATTTTTAGCTTTCCTGTTGGGCTATATTAAGTGTTAGGGCTTCATGGAAAGAGGGGAGTCAGGGCTACAATTTGGTGTATCACAACTGAAAATCTGAGTCTCCTGGGCTGAACAGCCTGGTAATATTAGCAGTAGATTTTGGAGCCCTCAGAATACCTCCTTAATTGGCTATATTGTAATGCATATTTTTAGCTGTCCTGTTGGGCTAAATTAAAGTGTTTGGGCATGATGGAAAGAGGGGATTTAGGGCTACAATTTGGTGTATCACAACTGAAAATCTGAGTCTGCTGGAATGAATAGCCTGGTTAATATTAGGAGTATTTTGGAGCGCTCAGAAAACCTCCTTAATTAGCTTTATTGTAATGCATATTTTGAGCTGTCCTGTTGGGCTAAATTAAAGTGTTTTGGCTTGATGGAAAGAGGGGCTTTAGGGCTACAATTTGGTGTATCACAACTGAAAATCTGAGTCTCCTGGGCTGAACAGCCTGGTAATATTTGACCACATATTGGAGCGCTGAGAATACCGCCTGAATTGGCTACATTGTAATACTTTTAGCTGTCCTGTTGGGCTAAATTCATGTGTTTGGGCTTGATGGAAAGAGGGGAGTCAGGGCTACAATTTGGTGTATCACAACTGAAAATCTGAGTCTCCTGGGCTGAACAGCCTGGTAATATTAGCAGTAGATTTTGGAGCCCTCAGAATACCTCCTTAATTGGCTATATTGTAATGCATATTTTTAGCTGTCCTGTTGGGCTAAATTAAAGTATTTGGGCTTCATGGAAAGAGGGGATTTAGGGCTACAATTTGATGTATCACAACTGAAAATCTGAGTCTCCTAGGCTGAACAGCCTGGTTCATATTAGGAGTAAATTTTGGGGCGCTCAGAAAAACTCCTTAATTAGATGTATTGTAATGCATATTTTGAGCTGTCCTGTTGGGCTAAATTAAAGTGTTTTGGCTTGATGGAAAGAGGGGCTTTAGGGCTACAATTTGGTGTATCACAACTGAAAATCTGAGTCTCCTGGGCTGAACAGCCTGGTAATATTTTGACCACATATTGGAGCGCTGAGAATACCGCCTGAATTGGCTACATTGTAATGCATACTTTTAGCTGTCCTGTTGGGCTAAATTCATGTGTTTGGGCTTGATGGAAAGAGGGGAGTCAGGGCTACAATTTGGTGTATCACAACTGAAAATCTGAGTCTCCTGGGCTGAACAGCCTGGTAATATTAGCAGTAGATTTTGGAGCCCTCAGAATACCTCCTTAATTGGCTATATTGTAATGCATATTTTTAGCTGTCCTGTTGGGCTAAATTAAAGTATTTGGGCTTCATGGAAAGAGGGGATTTAGGGCTACAATTTGGTGTATCACAACTGAAAATCTGAGTCTCCTAGGCTGAACAGCCTGGTTCATATTAGGAGTAAATTTTGGGGCGCTCAGAAAAACTCCTTAATTAGATGTATTGTAATGCATATTTTGAGCTGTCCTGTTGGGCTAAATTAAAGTTTGGGCTTCGGGGAAAGAGGGGATTCAGGGCTATAATTTGGTGTATCACAACTGAAAATCTGATTCTCCTAGGCTGAGCTATCTGGTTAATATTTGGACTACATATTAGAGCGCTGAGAATACCGCCTGAATTGGCTACATTGTAATGCATACTTTTAGCTGTCCTGTTGGGCTAAATTAATGTGTTTGGGCTTGATGGAAAGAGGGGATTCAGGGCTACAATTTGGTGTATCACAACTGAAAATCTGAGTCTCCTGGGCTGAACAGCCTGGTAATATTAGCAGTAGATTTTGGAGCCCTCAGAATACCTCCTTAATTGGCTATATTGTAATGCATATTTTAGCTGTCCTGTTGGGCTAAATTAAAGTATTTGGGCTTCATGGAAAGAGGGGATTTAGGGCTACAATTTGGTGTATCACAACTGAAAATCTGAGTCTCCTAGGCTGAACAGCCTGGCTCATATTAGGAGTAAATTTTGGGGCGCTCAGAAAAATTCCTTAATTAGATGTATTGTAATGCATATTTTTAGCTGTCCTGTTGGGCTAAATTAAAGTGTTTGGGCTTCGGGGAAAGAGGGGACTCAGGGCTATAATTTGGTGTATCACAACTGAAAATCTGATTCTTCTAGGCTGAGCTACCTGGTTAATATTTGGACTACATATTAGAGCGCTGAGAATACCGCCTGAATTGGCTACATTGTAATGCATACTTTTAGCTGTCCTGTTGGGCTAAATTAATGTGTTTGGGCTTGATGGAAAGAGGGGATTTAGGGCTACAATTTGGTGTATCACAACTGAAAATCTGATTCTCCTGGGCTGAACAGCCTGGTAATATTAGCAGTCAATTTTGGAGCCCTCAGAATACCTCCTTAATTGGCTATATTGTAATGCATTTTTTAGCTTTCCTGTTGGGCTATATTAAAGTGTTAGGGCTTCATGGAAAGAGGGGATTCAGGGCTACAATTTGATGTATCACAACTGAAAATCTGAGTCTCCTAGGCTGAACAGCCTGGCTCATATTAGGAGTAAATTTTGGGGCGCTCAGAAAAATTCCTTAATTAGATGTATTGTAATGCATATTTTTAGCTGTCCTGTTGGGCTAAATTAAAGTGTTTGGGCTTCGGGGAAAGAGGGGATTCAGGGCTATAATTTGGTGTATCACAACTGAAAATCTGATTCTCCTAGGCTGAGCTACCTGGTTAATATTTGGACTACATATTAGAGCGCTGAGAATACCGCCTGAATTGGCTACATTGTAATGCATACTTTTAGCTGTCCTGTTGGGCTAAATTAATGTGTTTGGGCTTGATGGAAAGAGGGGATTTAGGGCTACAATTTGGTGTATCACAACTGAAAATCTGATTCTCCTGGGCTGAACAGCCTGGTAATATTAGCAGTCAATTTTGGAGCCCTCAGAATACCTCCTTAATTGGCTATATTGTAATGCATATTTTTAGCTTTCCTGTTGGGCTATATTAAAGTGTTAGGGCTTCATGGAAAGAGGGGATTCAGGGCTACAATTTGATGTATCACAACTGAAAATCTGAGTCTGCTGGACTGAATAGCCTGGTTAATATTAGGAGTATTTTGGAGCGCCCAAAAAACCTCCTTAATTAGCTTTTTGTAATGCATATTTTGAGCTTTCCTGTTGGGCTAAATTAAAGTATTTGGGCTTCATGGAAAGAGGGGATTTAGGGCTACAATTTGGTGTATCACAACTGAAAATCTGAGTCTCCTAGGCTGAACAGCCTGGTTCATATTAGGAGTAAATTTTGGGCGCTCAGAAAAACTCCTTAATTAGATGTATTGTAATGCATATTCTTAGCTGTCCTGTGGGGCTAAATTAATGTGTTAGGGCTTGATGGAAAGAGGGGATTCAGGGCTACAGTTTGGTGTATCACAATTGAAAATCTGAGTCTCCTAGGCAGAGCAACCTGGTTAATATTTGGACCACATATTAGAGCGCTGAGAATACCGCCTGATTTGGCTACATTGTAATACATATTCTTAGCTGTCCTGTGGGGCTAAATTAATGTGTTAGGGCTTGATGGAAAGAGGGGATTCAGGGCTACAATTTGGTGTATCACAACTGAAAATCTGAGTCTCCTAGGCTGTACAGCCTGGTTAATATTAGGAGTATTTTGGAGCGCTCAGAAAACCTCCTTAATTGGCTTTATTGTAATGCATATTTTGAGATTTCCTGTTTGGCTAAATTAAAGTGTTTCGGCTTCATGGAAAGAGGGGATTCAGGGCTACAATTTGGTGTATCACAACTGAAAATCTGAGTCTCCTAGGCAGCAGCAGCAATTCTGCCCTCTTTGGTGAGACTCTGAAAAAATGCATCACCAGGGCCTAACTCAACAGTTCTCTGACAGGGGCCACAAGTTTGAAAATGAACAATGTTGGTCTCCAGTGAAAGGCCTGGATCTAGGCTATATATTGCCCTATCACTGAAGTAAATGTGATCCTGTTGAAGAGAGAGCCAGGCCTCTGAGTCAGCAGCAATTCTGCCCTCTTTGGTGAGACTCTGTAAAAATGCATCACCTGGGGAGAGGTTTATCCTGTACTCACCCGGTAATGTAAGACTTGGCTGTGTGTACTGTATGGCTGGTTTTAAGCTTCCAGGTTGTCTTTGAGTTCTGGGCCTGGGCTTACAGTGCAGAGGAAGAGCTAAGCTTTAAATGTGTGTATCATTAACCATATATGTGAAAATGCTGGGCAGAAATACATAGCTTAAAACCTTAAGAAATCTGACCCCTGACCTTACAGCAGGCCTCTGGAAAGAGCCAAATTTAGGCCTAACTCAACAGTTCTCTGACAGGGGCCACAAGTTTGAAAATGAACAATGTTGGTCTCCAGTGAAAGGCCTGGATCTAGGCTATATATTGCCCTATCACTGAAGTAAATGTGATCCTGTTGAAGAGAGAGCCAGGCCTCTGAGTCAGCAGCAATTCTACCCTCTTCGGTGAGACTCTGTAAAAATGCATCACCTGGGGAGAGGTTTATCCTGTACTCACCCGGTAATGTAAGACTTGGCTGTGTGTACTGTATGGCTGGTTTTAAGCTTCCAGGTTGTCTTTGAGTTCTGGGCCTGGGCTTACAGTGCAGAGGAAGAGCTAAGCTTTAAATGTGTGTATCATTAACCATATATGTGAAAATGCTGGGCAGAAATACATAGCTTAAAACCTTAAGAAATCTGACCCTGACCTTACAGCAGGCCTCTGGAAAGAGCCAAATTTAGGCCTAACTCAACAGTTCTCTGACAGGGGCCACAAGTTTGAAAATGAACAATGTTGGTCTCCAGTGAAAGGCCTGGATCTAGGCTATATATTGCCCTATCACTGAAGTAAATGTGATCCTGTTGAAGAGAGAGCCAGGCCTCTGAGTCAGCAGCAATTCTACCCTCTTCGGTGAGACTCTGTAAAAATGCATCACCTGGGGAGAGGTTTATCCTGTACTCACCCGGAAATGTAAGACTTGGCTGTGTGTACTGTATGGCTGGTTTTAAGCTTCCAGGTTGTCTTTGAGTTCTGGGCCTGGGCTTACAGTGCAGAGGAAGAGCTAAGCTTTAAATGTGTGTATCATTAACCATATATGTGAAAATGCTGGGCAGAAATACATAGCTTAAAACCTTAAGAAATCTGACCCCTGACCTTACAGCAGGCCTCTGGAAAGAGCCAAATTTAGGCCTAACTCAACAGTTCTCTGACAGGGGCCACAAGTTTGAAAATGAACAATGTTGGTCTCCAGTGAAAGGCCTGGATCTAGGCTATATATTGCCCTATCACTGAAGTAAATGTGATCCTGTTGAGAGAGAGCCAGGCCTCTGAGTCAGCAGCAATTCTACCCTCTTCGGTGAGACTCTGTAAAAATGCATCACCTGGGGAGAGGTTTATCCTGTACTCACCCGGAAATGTAAGACTTGGCTGTGTGTACTGTATGGCTGGTTTTAAGCTTCCAGGTTGTCTTTGAGTTCTGGGCCTGGGCTTACAGTGCAGAGGAAGAGCTAAGCTTTAAATGTGTGTATCATTAACCATATATGTGAAAATGCTGGGCAGAAATACATAGCTTAAAACCTTAAGAAATCTGACCCCTGACCTTACAGCAGGCCTCTGGAAAGAGCCAAATTTAGGCCTAACTCAACAGTTCTCTGACAGGGGCCACAAGTTTGAAAATGAACAATGTTGGTCTCCAGTGAAAGGCCTGGATCTAGGCTATATATTGCCCTATCACTGAAGTAAATGTGATCCTGTTGAAGAGAGACCAGGCCTCTGAGTCAGCAGCAATTCTACCCTCTTCGGTGAGACTCTGTAAAAATGCATCACCTGGGAGAGGTTTATCCTGTACTCACCCGGAAATGTAAGACTTGGCTGTGTGTACTGTATGGCTGGTTTTAAGCTTCCAGGTTGTCTTTGAGTTCTGGGCCTGGGCTTACAGTGCAGAGGAAGAGCTAAGCTTTAAATGTGTGTATCATTAACCATATATGTGAAAATGCTGGGCAGAAATACATAGCTTAAAACCTTAAGAAATCTGACCCCTGACCTTACAGCAGGCCTCTGGAAAGAGCCAAATTTAGGCCTAACTCAACAGTTCTCTGACAGGGGCCACAAGTTTGAAAATGAACAATGTTGGTCTCCAGTGACAAGGCCTGGATCTAGGCTATATATTGCCCTATCACTGAAGTAAATGTGATCCTGTTGAAGAGAGAGCCAGGCCTCTGAGTCAGCAGCAATTCTACCCTCTTCGGTGAGACTCTGTAAAAATGCATCACCTGGGGAGAGGTTTATCCTGTACTCACCCGGTAATGTAAGACTTGGCTGTGTGTACTGTATGGCTGGTTTTAAGCTTCCAGGTTGTCTTTGAGTTCTGGGCCTGGGCTTACAGTGCAGAGGAAGAGCTAAGCTTTAAATGTGTGTATCATTAACCATATATGTGAAAATGCTGGGCAGAAATACATAGCTTAAAACCTTAAGAAATCTGACCCCTGACCTTACAGCAGGCCTCTGGAAAGAGCCAAATTTAGGCCTAACTCAACAGTTCTCTGACAGGGGCCACAAGTTTGAAAATGAACAATGTTGGTCTCCAGTGAAAGGCCTGGATCTAGGCTATATATTGCCCTATCACTGAAGTAAATGTGATCCTGTTGAAGAGAGAGCCAGGCCTCTGAGTCAGCAGCAATTCTACCCTCTTCGGTGAGACTCTGTAAAAATGCATCACCTGGGGAGAGGTTTATCCTGTACTCACCCGGAAATGTAAGACTTGGCTGTGTGTACTGTATGGCTGGTTTTAAGCTTCCAGGTTGTCTTTGAGTTCTGGGCCTGGGCTTACAGTGCAGAGGAAGAGCTAAGCTTTAAATGTGTGTATCATTAACCATATATGTGAAAATGCTGGGCAGAAATACATAGCTTAAAACCTTAAGAAATCTGACCCCTGACCTTACAGCAGGCCTCTGGAAAGAGCCAAATTTAGGCCTAACTCAACAGTTCTCTGACAGGGGCCACAAGTTTGAAAATGAACAATGTTGGTCTCCAGTGAAAGGCCTGGATCTAGGCTATATATTGCCCTATCACTGAAGTAAATGTGATCCTGTTGAAGAGAGAGCCAGGCCTCTGAGTCAGCAGCAATTCTACCCTCTTCGGTGAGACTCTGTAAAAATGCATCACCTGGGGAGAGGTTTATCCTGTACTCACCCGGAAATGTAAGACTTGGCTGTGTGTACTGTATGGCTGGTTTTAAGCTTCCAGGTTGTCTTTGAGTTCTGGGCCTGGGCTTACAGTGCAGAGGAAGAGCTAAGCTTTAAATGTGTGTATCATTAACCATATATGTGAAAATGCTGGGCAGAAATACATAGCTTAAAACCTTAAGAAATCTGACCCCTGACCTTACAGCAGGCCTCTGGAAAGAGCCAAATTTAGGCCTAACTCAACAGTTCTCTGACAGGGGCCACAAGTTTGAAAATGAACAATGTTGGTCTCCAGTGAAAGGCCTGGATCTAGGCTATATATGCCCTATCACTGAAGTAAATGTGATCCTGTTGAAGAGAGAGCCAGGCCTCTGAGTCAGCAGCAATTCTACCCTCTTCGGTGAGACTCTGTAAAAATGCATCACCTGGGGAGAGGTTTATCCTGTACTCACCCGGAAATGTAAGACTTGGCTGTGTGTACTGTATGGCTGGTTTTAAGCTTCCAGGTTGTCTTTGATTCTGGGCCTGGGCTTACAGTGCAGAGGAAGAGCTAAGCTTTAAATGTGTGTATCATTAACCATATATGTGAAAATGCTGGGCAGAAATACATAGCTTAAAACCTTAAGAAATCTGACCCCTGACCTTACAGCAGGCCTCTGGAAAGAGCCAAATTTAGGCCTAACTCAACAGTTCTCTGACAGGGGCCACAAGTTTGAAAATGAACAATGTTGGTCTCCAGTGAAAGGCCTGGATCTAGGCTATATATTGCCCTATCACTGAAGTAAATGTGATCCTGTTGAAGAGAGAGCCAGGCCTCTGAGTCAGCAGCAATTCTACCCTCTTCGGTGAGACTCTGTAAAATGCATCACCTGGGGAGAGGTTTATCCTGTACTCACCCGGAAATGTAAGACTTGGCTGTGTGTACTGTATGGCTGGTTTTAAGCTTACAGGTTGTCTTTGAGTTCTGGGCCTGGGCTTACAGTGCAGAGGAAGAGCTAAGCTTTAAATGTGTGTATCATTAACCATATATGTGAAAATGCTGGGCAGAATACATAGCTAAAAGCTTAAGAAATCTGACCCCTGACCCCGGGCGGACAGGCATGCCAAATTGAGTCTGTTCTGGTTTCTGTGGAGTCATCCAGTAGAGTCATCAGTCCTGCTTGAAATTCAACCCCGAGTCCAACAGTGCAAACCGTTGGCTCTAGCACCTTCCTATCAAAAGTTATCCCCAAAAAACTCACCCGACTTTTGACACTTAGAATTAGCTGTTATTTCCTGTCCGCAGTGCGTCATATAGGCCGCAGCCGGGACAGCTTCTGACAGCTACTCTCCAATTTCTCCAAAACACATCAGTCCTACTTGAAATTCAACCCCGAGTCCAACAGTGCAAACCGTTTGGCTCTAGCACCTTCCTATCAAAGTTATCCCCCAAAAACTGTGGTCATTCTAATCTGTAATATGGCATTTACATGTTTTAATTAAAGCAGTGGAAGCTGACTCATTTTACCCTGGTCTCCTAGAGCAGAAATAATGACTTAAATGAAAGCTGGCTGAATCAGAGTGTCACACTCTCATTCTCACCGTGTGTACAGATGCAAATGCCCCCCTCCCCCCACAGGCAGCTGCAGGACAGCTATGACTGTCTGCAGAGTTGCCTGTGCAGGGTCTATTATACTCTGATCACATGTGATACAAAGGAATTCGGCCAAATCAACAAGTTAGTGTGTAGGTAGCTCTTTAGTGTTAGCAGGTTTAAAAAGGTGTTTAGAATATTTCTCCTCAACTTCCACGCTACGCTCGGTTACCAACAGACATTGTTGAGTTTTTCAGTACAAGAATTTCCAGAAAATGATCAGCTATTACAGTGCTTATAGTCGAATCTTTATTGTTTGCTGTACAGGGGAGATAACAAAAATCAAAGACACTGTTATGTACATAATAAATTAAGATAAGTGTCAAGTTAAAAACAATTGCAATGTGCATACAACATGCTGTGTATATAGATATTATTGCAAGAGTGTTGAATGAATGGCATTTTGTTCACTCATCCAGCCAGTCGAGGTTCAGTCCTTCTCCCCGAAAAGATGTGCGCTTGACGCCATAATTAAAAAGCAGCTCCTCACAGATATCAATGTCTTGTGGCCTGCAACAGGATGACATCCCTCTCTCCTTCAGGGAAGTTCATCCTGCAATAGACTGGCCTCAGGTTTGCCTTCTTGGAGGAATGATTGATCCTCCGGCCCATGGTGTCTTCTGTTGGGTGACACCCACACGGGAAAGTCTGAGCATCTAGCAGAGGTCCGACCACCACCATGGAAAAAGAAAAGGTAGCCCATCTCATCCGGATGGACTCCATCATCTTCCGGCCCTCTGCTCCTGTGATTACCTTGCCATGGTAATCGCAAACAATGGATCCCATGGAAAGGCTTTGGTGGCAACAACTCCTGTGGTCAAAAGAAGGTGCAAGTAGTATTCACTCCAGGAGCACAATATCACAGTGTTTTACTGCTGGATTAATGCTCGCCTGCTCACAAGACATGTTTACATACCATGTCCTTTTGTGCCACCAAAGTCCTTGAGGGCCAGGCCTGTCCACTTTTGACTATGGAGCGTAGTGAGGATCCATGGATCCGTCTCCCACCGCACCCTACTGACTGGTTTCCACTTTGCCACTACGTTCTCGGGGCGAGGACAGTTGGCAGTCCAACCCTCTTTTTGGATGAGCAATGACACCTTGCTGACTGTCGGGGGCCGTCTCGAACACTGGGCTGTCAAAGACAAATGTTAAATTAATTTTTTGTCCAAAATGTGAATTATGTTACTTTGATTATAGAAATATTGTTAACCTAATCTCCTAGCATAATTTCCAGAACACCAAGACGTGTAATCATTTTTTTGAATGATAAAGTGCGTC
>NW_024041150.1:55827000-55867957 GCF_014851395.1 Micropterus salmoides
AAAAGTCTCTAACTCTGCCTGTCAGCTCGCTCTGCTCCGTTAAAACTGAATTTACCATACAGAATTGAATACGAGTGCACTCCAGATTTAGCTGCAGCCAGCTGACCGTGGTGCTTCTCCCTATACCGCATTCTGTGTCCATGCATGCAGCAAACTGAAAGCACTGTCTGTCGGTGCTTCTACGTGAAGAGAAGGAAGACATTGCTGGTAGTATTGTCTTCAGAGTTGTTAAACACCTCAGCGCACTGAAGGAAGCCATCTGACTGTGTGAGGGGCAATATCGTTGATGTCTGCAGGCAGAGTAGGAGCTCTCCTGTCTGACTGGTCCACCAATAGCAGAGAAGATGACCCCTTGAGACACAGCCCCTCCTCATTTGCATAATGAGGCAGAAATGCATACAAAATTTAAGACAGGCAGAAATAAATACCATGGGTGAAATAAATAAGGTAAATAATACAAAGGAAGATAAAACAGACAAAATATTAAAACACACACATAAATAATATTAAAAAAATTTAGAAATAAAGTTGATAAACAAATAAGGTAATTATAACAAAGGTGAATAAGTAAAGGCACTAATTAAATATATACATTTATGTCTCCTTGTATAATTTAATTACTACCTACATTTATTTATTTACTTTATTTTTTGTGTATTTAATTGGATGCTTATTTATTATTGAGCATTTATTTATTTCTGTATTTATTTGGACTGTGTCAGGATCGGTCCTCCATAGGGGGTGGGAGAGTTATCAAGCACGTAAAGTTTGGTTCAGATGTGAGCATGTACACTGAAGTTACAACAACTTCCTGTGTCATGGCGAAGACTTGATCTCTGACGCCACGCCACGGACACACCCATTGACGAAAACTCGCAAATAGCACAACTTTTCATCTTCAATGCCTTTAGAAGGCACAGCACAAATTTGAAGTCGGTCGGACTAAATCCCTAGGAGGAGTTCGTTAAAGTACGAAGTGTGTAAATCATCCAAAATTTGACGTAAAATTCAAAATGGCCGACTTCCTGTTGATTTTAGGGCTTGGCTCCAAGAGACTTTTTGTGCGTCTGGACAAGATACACGTACCACAGAAAATTCGTGCACGTAGGTAAAACGTGCGGCGGGGGCTGCTTCGTTAAAAGCATTCCTGTTGCCAGCAGGTGGCGCTATGACTGTCTGTGAATGTCAGCATGTACATGTGTTCAGGGCGGGACTCTCATCCTACATGTACAGTTTGGTCCAGATGTGAGCATGTACACTGAAGTTACGACAACTTCCGTGTCATGGCGAAGAGCTGATCTTTGACGCCACGCCACGGAACGCCCATTGACGAAAACTTGCAAATAGCACAACTTTTCATCTTCAATGCCTTTAGAAGGCACAGCACAATTTGAGGTCGGTCGGACTAAATCCCTAGGAGGAGTTCGTTAAAGTACGAAGTGTGTAAATCATCCAAAATTCGACGTAAAATTCAAAATGGCCGACTTCCTGTTGGTTTTAGGGCATCGCTCCAAGAGGCTTTTTTGTGCGTCTGGACAAGATACACGTACCACAGAAAATTCGTGCACGTAGGTAAAACGTGCGGCGGGGGCTGCTTCGTTAAAGGTCACTTCCTGTTGCCAGCAGGTGGCGCTATGACGTCTGTGAATGTCAGCATGTACATGTGTTCAGGGCGGGACTCTCATCCTAGATGTACAGTTTGGTCCAGATGTGAGCATGTACACTGAAGTTACAACAACTTCCTGTTTCATTGCGAATCATCGACGCCACGGACACGCCCATTGACGAAAACTCGCAAATAGCACAACTTTTCATCGTCAATGCCTTTAGAAGGCACAGCAGAAATTTGACGTCGATCCGACTAAATCCCTAGGAGTTCGTTAAAGTACGAAGTATGTAAATCATCCAAAAATGGCCATAAAATTCAAAATGGCCGACTTCCTGTTGACTTTAGGCTATGGGTTTCGGCTTTTTTGTGCGTTTGATACGATACATGTCCCCAGAAAATTTCGTACATTGTAGGTTGAACGTGAACGAGGGGCTAATCATTTCCAATTTTCTAGGTGGCGCTAGCGAGTCATTTTGCCACGCCCATGTGCGAAACTTGTAGAATATGAAATTTTTCACCGGTTCTGACATGTTTGCAAATTTTGGTGAGTTTTCGAGTATGTTTAGGCCATGTCATTGGGCCTACTTTGCAGAAAAAAAAAAAAAAAAAAAATAATAATAATAATCCGAGCAATTCAATAGGGACCTCGCACGGTCGTGCTCGGGCCCTAATAAGGTCTATTGTTATGTAACAAGTATAGTTCCAAATACTCTCAATTAATCTTTTCCAACTCATAATATGTTCTTCATTCAAAAGTAAGTCTTGCTCATAACTAGTTCACTGGTATTTGACACTTTTTGGCCCACACACATTCCCTATTCTGAACTTACCTCCTTTCTCCAAACAAAACATTAAAGCACAAACTTTACCAACTTACAAATTCAGAGCCTGAAGTTTGATCCTCCACCTGAGAGCTGCTGTCCTTTGCTAAGAAATGTGTAACCCCCATTACCCATGAGAAAAATACTATTACCGATGACACATTAATGACAGGAATCCACTGTTGGTGCTACATAGGGCACATGTCCCCTCTTAGATCCGGGAGCAACAGTCACACTCCAACATCATTAAATATCCTCAGATGATAACATATTGAAATTAGGAAGTAAATGGTCAGCAGGAAGATTCTTAATTTTCTTTTTTTATTTGCTAAACAGATTTATTATGAACTTTCACCAGCCCTTGAAAGGATTTAGCCCCCCAATTTCCCAGTATATGACCAATAATGACATCACAGGATTTCAATCAATTTTACAATGACATGTATCTTTAATCTATATGTAAAGGAATGCATTTTGTTTGTTGTTTTGCATTACAAAAATGTCCACTGTTGGCTGGTACATAATGACAAAAGTTCCCTCTTAGATGGCATGGATTGACACTCACACTCCAGCATGAATAAATAAAAAGAAATTGATAATTCTAAGAGAAACTTATAATTTAATCTAAATATAATCTGTGTTACTGGGGTTTGAAGAGACACTAAGTTTACAAGACTAGGCGAGACACAATATTGGGTGCAAGTGTGAAATGTTGAAAATTAAGTAGTTCAAGTTCAAAGGCCTAACAATCATCATTGGCCGCAAGAAACCCTCCCCCACACTGCAGACAATCAGACACAGATTGTCACTGCAGACAATCAGAACAGATTGTCACTGCAGACAATCAGACACACGTTCACACTCCTCACCTGCTACAGGTCACCTCTCAGAGACAGCAACTCACTTACATTTCTCCAGGGTTTTGTATTCAGCTTAACTCTGCATTGGGCTGCTAATTCATAACACAGTTTTCCTACAACCACAAATAGAAAACGGTACAAATATATGTAGACATGTGTTTAGTAAAAGTGCCCAAACACCCAATTCTAATAAAAATACATTATTATTTGCCTTTATTGATGATGGTACAGCCAAAGAGAGAAAATAAATACAGGAGAGAGGAGATGCATACTAATAAGCCACAGGTTTGATTAGAACTGGGCCACTGCAGTAAGAACTCATTATGTATGGTGCACAGCTCCTGAAGACCACGCTCATAAACTGAAAGTTTCTTGCTCTCTTCTCTCTTAACTTGACCCTCAATTTACTGTATACTGCACTATAATGGCCACTCTACATTTTGGGTTTCAACAATACGCTTAAAAGAAATGTATGCCAGTTTGTATAGCATATTACAATATTGGTAAGCCTGAGAGAAGTTCTCACCACTCGTTCTCACTAAATTATAGTATCCCTGACACAAGTGGCATGTAACACAAAATAAATTAAACACTCAATAAACAATTAAGGCAAATAAAACAGAAGCCTTTAACTACATAGCCTAAATACCTATGGTAGAAGCAAAAAAAGCAACGACAAATGAACAAATAATCAAAATCTGAGCAAGACAATAAGGCATTATGTTGGTTCTGAAACAGGCTGTAGGTAACTCCACCACTACACTAATGTACGTAATTGAAGTAAGTTTAAATTCATCAGAAGAGAGTGACCTAGAATTTGAATGACTATGAATGCCTGGTTGACATTCATTGTAAGCCTTACATATTAAATGATTGATTATCATTCAATTCTTTGTCCACAGGAGCCAGACATTCTAAAACTAAGATACCTTAATCACCTAATTAGGCCCGAGCACGACCGTGCGAGGTCCCTATTGAATTTGGATTTGGATTATTAGGGCTCGAGCACGACCGTGCGAGGTCCCTATTGAATTTGCTCGGATTATATATATATATATATATATATATTTAGGGCCCGAGCACGACCGTGTGAGGTCCCTATTGAATTTGCTCGGATTATTTTTTTTTTTTTTAGGGCCCGAGCACGACCGTGTGAGGTCCCTATTGAATTTGCTCGGATTATTATTTTTTTTTTCTTTTTTTTTTTTTTTTTTTTTTTTTTTTTTTTCTGCAAAGTAGGCCAAATGACATGGCCTAAACATACTCGAAAACTCACCAAAATTTGCAAACATGTCAGAACCGGTGAAAAATTTCGTATTCTACAAGTTTCGCACATGGGCGTGCAAAATGACTCGCTAGCGCCACCTAGAAAATTGGAAAAAATTAGCCCCTCGTTCACGTTCAACCTACATGTACGAAATTTTCTGGGGACATGTATCGTATCAAGACGCACAAAAAAGCCTCAAGAACCCATAGCCTAAAGTCAACAGGAAGTCGGCCATTTTGAATTTTATGGCCATTTTTGGATGATTTACACACTTCGTACTTTAACGAACTCCTCCTAGGGATTTAGTCGGATCGACGTCAAATTTCTGCTGTGCCTTCTAAAGGCATTGACGATGAAAAGTTGTGCTATTTGCGCGTTTTCGTCAATGGGCGTGTCCGTGGCGTCGATGATTCGCATGAAACAGGAAGTTGTTGTAACTTCAGTGTACATGCTCACATCTGGACCAAACTGTACATGTAGGATGAGAGTCCCGCCCTGAACACATGTACATGCCGACATTCACCCACAGTCATAGCGCCACCTGCTGGCAACAGAAAGTGACCTTTAACGAAGCAGCCCCCGCCGCACGTTTCACCTACGTGCACGAATTTTCTGTGGTACGTGTATCTTGTCCAGACGCACAAAAAGCCTCTTGGAGCCATAGCCTAAATCAACAGGAAGTCGGCCATTTTGAATTTTACGTCAAATTTTGGATGATTTACACACTTCGTACTTTAACGAACTCCTCCTAGGGATTTAGTCCGACCGACCTCAAATTTGTGCTGTGCCTTCTAAAGGCATTGAAGATGAAAAGTTGTGCTATTTGCAAGTTTTCGTCAATGGGCGTGTCCGTGGCGTGGCGTCAAAGATCACTCTTCGCCATGACACGGAAGTTGTCGTAACTTCAGTGTACATGCTCACATCTGGACCAAACTGTACATGTAGGATGAGAGTCCCGCCCTGAACACATGTACATGCTGACATTCACCCACAGTCATAGCGCCACCTGCTGGCAACAGGAAGTGACTTTTAACGAAGCAGCCCCCGCCGCACGTTTACCTACGTGCACGAATTTTCTGTGGTACGTGTATCTTGTCCAGACGCACAAAAAAGCCTCTTGGAGCGATGCCTAAAATCAACAGGAAGTCGGCCATTTTGAATTTTACGTCAAATTTTGGATGATTTACACACTTCGTACTTTAACGAACTCCTCCTAGGGATTTAGTCCGACCGACCTCAAATTTGTGCTGTGCCTTCTAAAGGCATTGAAGATGAAAAGTTGTGCTATTTGCAAGTTTTCGTCAATGGGCGTGTCCGTGGCGTGGCGTCAAAGATCAACTCTTCGCCATGACACGGAAGTTGTCGTAACTTCAGTGTACATGCTCACATCTGGACCAAACTGTACATGTAGGATGAGAGTCCCGCCCTGAACACATGTACATGCTGACATTCACCACAGTCATAGCGCCACCTGCTGGCAACAGGAAGTGACTTTTAACGAAGCAGCCCCCGCCGCACGTTTCACCTACGTGCACGAATTTTCTGTGGTACGTGTATCTTGTCCAGACGCACAAAAAAGCCTCTTGGAGCGATGCCCTAAAATCAACAGGAAGTCGGCCATTTTGAATTTTACGTCAAATTTTGGATGATTTACACACTTCGTACTTTAACGAACTCCTCCTAGGGATTTAGTCCGACCGACTTCAAATTTGTGCTGTGCCTTCTAAAGGCATTGAAGATGAAAAGTTGTGCTATTTGCGAGTTTTCGTCAATGGGTGTGTCCGTGGCGTGGCGTCAGAGATCAAGTCTTCGCCATGACACAGGAAGTTGTTGTAACTTCAGTGTACATGCTCACATCTGAACCAAACTTTACGTGCTTGATAACTCTCCCACCCCGTATGGAGGACCGATCCTGACACAGTCAGAAATAAATACAGAAATAAATAAATGCTCAATAAATAAATAAGCATCCAATTAAATACACAAAAAAATAAAGTAAATAAATAAATGTAGGTAGTAATTAAATTATACAAGGAGACATAAATGTTATATTTTAATTAGTGCCTTTACTTATTCACCTTTGTTATAATTACCTTATTTGTTTATTCAACTTTATTTATTACTAATTTTTTTAATGTATTTATTTATGTGTGTGTTTTAATATTTTTGTCTGTTTTATTCTTCCTTTGTATTTATTTACCTTATTTATTTTCACCCATGGTATTTATTTCTGCCTGTTTTTTAAATTTTTGTATGCATTTCTGCCTCATTATGCAAATGAGGAGGGGCTGTGTCTCAAGGGGTCATCTTCTCTGCTATTGGTGGACCAGTCAGACAGGAGAGCTCCTACTCTGCCTGCAGACATCAACGATCTTGCCCCTCACACAGTCAGATGGCTTCCTTCAGTGCGCTGAGGTGTTTAACAACTCTGAAGACAATACTACCAGCAATGTCTTCCTTCTCTTTTCACGTAGACGCTCCGACAGACAGTGCTTTCAGTTTGCTGCATGCATGGACACAGAACTGCGGTATAGGAGAAGCACACGGTCAGCTGGCTGCAGCTAAATCTGGAGTGCACTCGTATTCAATTCTGTATGGTAAATTCAGTTTTAACGGAGCAGAGCGAGCTGACAGGCAGAGTTAGAGACTTTTTCTGTCCGTTTCTCTCTTTACAAAGACGCATGTTGCAGTCAGAGTCTTCTCTGAGATGCGAGCACGACATACAACACAATTTATCAAATTACACAACGGATATACAGTATGAAAATAAGATTGATTGGATTATACTCACAGGAAGTATAAAACCTGTTACATGCGTAACACAGTAATGTCAGGGAAATTACTTTACTTAGATTAAGTACTGCAGTTGTACATTTGAAATACCTTCCTACCTTTCTGATAGGAAGCCTTCTTGAGGTGGTATAAAACATTTCTTCTTATATTCTGATTTGAGTTGTGGACAACTATGACCACATGAATTAAAAAATTAAACATTTCACTGCCCAAGTCAGCTATAACACAAGTCTTGTTCATCAGACTACATGCTGTGGACAGATTTTGTCCCAGGATTTATTATGCATTTCTTCTTCTTCGTTGCATGATTTAGAATAATAAGGTGAGAAATGGGTCTATTCTGAGTTCATCCTGCACTGCAGCAGCTAATAAAGTCCATTTAATCCCAAAAACGCTTTTCTTTTAGGCAGGCTGGAGCAGAAAACAACTCACCTTTCTCAAGTTGTACAGTAATGTCACATGTGTATGAAGGTGGATCAAACAAGCTAATCTTAAATGTCAAAGTAGAGAGGAGCCTAGTAGGCCTATTTATTTTCATTCATTACACAATATGAATAAGCTATGCAGACAGTTGTAAAGAAAGAACATCTTTTTCTTCTGTTCTCTACTTGTTATAGTTACACAGTATTAGGGGTGTGGGCTGTATTAAAAGTATCCACTGTTCTCCCATGCTCTAACACACAGTAACGATGAAATGTGTGCTGTTCTCACATTCTTCCTCTGTATGTACACATAAACAACAAGGCAGGGAAATATAAAAGGAATTTATTTTATTGTTTGGGTACATTATTGTTCAGTGTACATGCTCACATCTGAAACAAACTTTACGTGCTTGATAACTCTCCCACCCCGCAGACATCTACACCAATACCGATTTATATTCATAGCGGCAAGTGCTATGTAGCTCCACATAGGGGACACAGGAAGTGACATATAGCACCTTCATGCGGCGTCGGAACCGCGTAGGAAATTCACAGCCGCACCGGCAGAGCTCCAGAATGCAACTCGGCCGGCTCACGCGCGGACGCGCTACAAGTGCGAGGGCCCGCCCAACGCTGCTTGCAGCTTTAATTAGGGCCCGAGCACGACCGTGCGAGGTCCCTATTGAATTGCTCGGATTTTTTTTTTTTTTTTTTTTTTTTTTTTTTTTTTTCTGCAAAGTAGGCCCAAATGACATGGCCTAAACATACTCGAAAACTCACCAAAATTTGCAAACATGTCAGAACCGGTGAAAAATTTCGTATTCTACAAGTTTCGCACATGGGCGTGCAAAATGACTCGCTAGCGCCACCTAGAAAATTGGAAAATTAGCCCCTCGTTCACGTTCAACCTACATGTACGAAATTTTCTGGGGACATGTATCGTATCAAGACGCACAAAAAAGCCTCAAGAACCCATAGCCTAAAGTCAACAGGAAGTCGGCCATTTTGAATTTTATGGCCATTTTTGGATGATTTACACACTTCGTACTTTAACGAACTCCTCCTAGGGATTTAGTCGGATCGACGTCAAATTTCTGCTGTGCCTTCTAAAGGCATTGACGATGAAAAGTTGTGCTATTTGCGTTTTCGTCAATGGGCGTGTCCGTGGCGTCGATGATTCGCATGAAACAGGAAGTTGTTGTAACTTCAGTGTACATGCTCACATCTGGACCAAACTGTACATGTAGGATGAGAGTCCCGCCCTGAACACATGTACATGCCGACATTCACCCACAGTCATAGCGCCACCTGCTGGCAACAGAAAGTGACCTTTAACGAAGCAGCCCCCGCCGCACGTTTCACCTACGTGCACGAATTTTCTGTGGTACGTGTATCTTGTCCAGACGCACAAAAAAGTCTCTTGGAGCCATAGCCTAAACCCAACAGGAAGTCGGCCATTTTGAATTTTACGTCAAATTTTGGATGATTTACACACTTCGTACTTTAACGAACTCCTCCTAGGGATTTAGTCCGACCGACCTCAAATTTGTGCTGTGCCTTCTAAAGGCATTGAAGATGAAAAGTTGTGCTATTTGCAAGTTTTCGTCAATGGGCGTGTCCGTGGCGTGGCGTCAAAGATCAACTCTTCGCCATGACACGGAAGTTGTCGTAACTTCAGTGTACATGCTCACATCTGGACCAAACTGTACATGTAGGATGAGAGTCCCGCCCTGAACACATGTACATGCTGACATTCACCCACAGTCATAGCGCCACCTGCTGGCAACAGGAAGTGACTTTTAACGAAGCAGCCCCCGCCGCACGTTTACCTACGTGCACGAATTTTCTGTGGTACGTGTATCTTGTCCAGACGCACAAAAAAGCCTCTTGGAGCGATGCCCTAAAATCAACAGGAAGTCGGCCATTTTGAATTTTACGTCAAATTTTGGATGATTTACACACTTCGTACTTTAACGAACTCCTCCTAGGGATTTAGTCCGACCGACTTCAAATTTGTGCTGTGCCTTCTAAAGGCATTGAAGATGAAAAGTTGTGCTATTTGCGAGTTTTCGTCAATGGGTGTGTCCGTGGCGTGGCGTCAGAGATCAAGTCTTCGCCATGACACAGGAAGTTGTTGTAACTTCAGTGTACATGCTCACATCTGAACCAAACTTTACGTGCTTGATAACTCTCCCACCCCGCTATGGAGGACCGATCCTGACACAGTCAGAAATAAATACAGAAATAAATAAATGCTCAATAAATAAATAAGCATCCAATTAAATACACAAAAAAATAAGTAAATAAATAAATGTAGGTAGTAATTAAATTATACAAGGAGACATAAATGTATATTTTAATTAGTGCCTTTACTTATTCACCTTTGTTATAATTACCTTATTTGTTTATTCAACTTTATTTATTACTAATTTTTTTAATGTATTTATTTATGTGTGTTTTAATATTTTTGTCTGTTTTATTCTTCCTTTGTATTTATTTACCTTATTTATTTTCACCCATGGTATTTATTTCTGCCTGTCTTTTTAAATTTTGTATGCATTTCTGCCTCATTATGCAAATGAGGAGGGGCTGTGTCTCAAGGGGTCATCTTCTCTGCTATTGGTGGACCAGTCAGACAGGAGAGCTCCTACTCTGCCTGCAGACATCAACGATCTTGCCCCTCACACAGTCAGATGGCTTCCTTCAGTGCGCTGAGGTGTTTAACAACTCTGAAGACAATACTACCAGCAATGTCTTCCTTCTCTTTTCACGTAGACGCTCCGACAGACAGTGCTTTCAGTTTGCTGCATGCATGGACACAGAACTGCGGTATAGGGAGAAGCACACGGTCAGCTGGCTGCAGCTAAATCTGGAGTGCACTCGTATTCAATTCTGTATGGTAAATTCAGTTTTAACGGAGCAGAGCGAGCTGACAGGCAGAGTTAGAGACTTTTTCTGTCCGTTTCTCTCTTTACAAAGACGCATGTTGCAGTCAGAGTCTTCTCTGAGATGCGAGCACGACATACAACACAATTTATCAAATTACACAACGGATATACAGTATGAAAATAAGATTGATTGGATTATACTCACAGGAAGTATAAAACCTCTTACATGGTCTATTAAAAGTAAAGTAACACAAAAATGTCAGGGAAATTACTTTACTTAGATTTAAGTACTGCAGTTGTACATTTGAAATACCTTCCTACCTTTCTGATAGGAAGCCTTCTTGAGGTGGTATAAAACATTTCTTCTTATATTCTGATTTGAGTTGTGGACAACTATGACCACATGAATTAAAAAAAAACATTTCACTGCCCAAGTCAGCTATAACACAAGTCTTGTTCATCAGACTACATGCTGTACAGTATTTGTGGACAGATTTTGTCCCAGGATTTTTATGCATTTCTTCTTCTTCGTTGCATGATTTAGAATAATAAGGTGAGAAATGGGTCTATTCTGAGTTCATCCTGCACTGCAGCAGCTAATAAAGTCCATTTAATCCCAAAAACGCTTTTCTTTTAGGCAGGCTGGAGCAGAAAACAACTCACCTTTCTCAAGTTGTACAGTAATGTCACATGTGTATGAAGGTGGATCAAACAAGCTAATCTTAAATGTCAAAGTAGAGAGGAGCCTAGTAGGCCTATTTATTTTCATTCATTACACAATATGAATAAGCTATGCAGACAGTTGTAAAGAAAGAACATCTTTTTCTTCTGTTCTCTACTTGTTATAGTTACACAGTATTAGGGGTGTGGGCTGTATTAAAAGTATCCACTGTTCTCCCATGCTCTAACACACAGTAACGATGAAATGTGTGCTGTTCTCACATTCTTCCTCTGTATGTACACATAAACAACAAGGCAGGGAAATATAAAAGGAATTTATTTTATTGTTTGGGTACATTATTGTTCAGTGTACATGCTCACATCTGAAACAAACTTTACGTGCTTGATAACTCTCCCACCCCGCAGACATCTACACGTCAATACCGATTTATATTCATAGCGGCAAGTGCTATGTAGCTCCACATAGGGGACACAGGAAGTGACATATAGCACCTTCATGCGGCGTCGGAACCGCGTAGGAAATTCACAGCCGCACCGGCAGAGCTCCAGAATGCAACTCGGCCGGCTCACGCGCGGACGCGCTTACAAGTGCGAGGGCCCGCCCAACGCTGCTTGCAGCTTTAATTAGGGCCCGAGACGTGCGAGGTCCCTATTGAATTGCTCGGATTTTTTTTTTTTTTTTTTTTTTTTTTTTTTTTTTCTGCAAAGTAGGCCCAAATGACATGGCCTAAACATACTCGAAAACTCACCAAAATTTGCAAACATGTCAGAACCGGTGAAAAATTTCGTATTCTACAAGTTTCGCACATGGGCGTGGCAAAATGACTCGCTAGCGCCACCTAGAAAATTGGAAATGATTAGCCCCTCGTTCACGTTCAACCTACATGTACGAAATTTTCTGGGGACATGTATCGTATCAAGACGCACAAAAAAGCCTCAAGAACCCATAGCCTAAAGTCAACAGGAAGTCGGCCATTTTGAATTTTATGGCCATTTTTGGATGATTTACACACTTCGTACTTTAACGAACTCCTCCTAGGGATTTAGTCGGATCGACGTCAAATTTCTGCTGTGCCTTCTAAAGGCATTGACGATGAAAAGTTGTGCTATTTGCGCGTTTTCGTCAATGGGCGTGTCCGTGGCGTCGATGATTCGCAATGAAACAGGAAGTTGTTGTAACTTCAGTGTACATGCTCACATCTGGACCAAACTGTACATGTAGGATGAGAGTCCCGCCCTGAACACATGTACATGCCGACATTCACCCACAGTCATAGCGCCACCTGCTGGCAACAGAAAGTGACCTTTAACGAAGCAGCCCCCGCCGCACGTTTCACCTACGTGCACGAATTTTCTGTGGTACGTGTATCTTGTCCAGACGCACAAAAAAGTCTCTTGGAGCCATAGCCTAAACCCAACAGGAAGTCGGCCATTTTGAATTTTACGTCAAATTTTGGATGATTTACACACTTCGTACTTTAACGAACTCCTCCTAGGGATTTAGTCCGACCGACCTCAAATTTGTGCTGTGCCTTCTAAAGGCATTGAAGATGAAAAGTTGTGCTATTTGCAAGTTTTCGTCAATGGGCGTGTCCGTGGCGTGGCGTCAAAGATCAGCTCTTCGCCATGACACGGAAGTTGTCGTAACTTCAGTGTACATGCTCACATCTGGACCAAACTGTACATGTAGGATGAGAGTCCCGCCCTGAACACATGTACATGCTGACATTCACCCACAGTCATAGCGCCACCTGCTGGCAACAGGAAGTGACTTTTAACGAAGCAGCCCCCGCCGCACGTTTTACCTACGTGCACGAATTTTCTGTGGTACGTGTATCTTGTCCAGACGCACAAAAAAGCCTCTTGGAGCATGCCTAAAATCAACAGGAAGTCGGCCATTTTGAATTTTACGTCAAATTTTGGATGATTTACACACTTCGTACTTTAACGAACTCCTCCTAGGGATTTAGTCCGACCGACCTCAAATTTGTGCTGTGCCTTCTAAAGGCATTGAAGATGAAAAGTTGTGCTATTTGCAAGTTTTCGTCAATGGGCGTGTCCGTGGCGTGGCGTCAAAGATCACTCTTCGCCATGACACGGAAGTTGTCGTAACTTCAGTGTACATGCTCACATCTGGACCAAACTGTACATGTAGGATGAGAGTCCCGCCCTGAACACATGTACATGCTGACATTCACAGACAGTCATAGCGCCACCTGCTGGCAACAGGAAGTGACTTTTAACGAAGCAGCCCCCGCCGCACGTTTACCTACGTGCACGAATTTTCTGTGGTACGTGTATCTTGTCCAGACGCACAAAAAAGCCTCTTGGAGCGATGCCCTAAAATCAACAGGAAGTCGGCCATTTTGAATTTTACGTCAAATTTTGGATGATTTACACACTTCGTACTTTAACGAACTCCTCCTAGGGATTTAGTCCGACCGACTTCAAATTTGTGCTGTGCCTTCTAAAGGCATTGAAGATGAAAAGTTGTGCTATTTGCGAGTTTTCGTCAATGGGTGTGTCCGTGGCGTGGCGTCAGAGATCAAGTCTTCGCCATGACACAGGAAGTTGTTGTAACTTCAGTGTACATGCTCACATCTGAACCAAACTTTACGTGCTTGATAACTCTCCCACCCCGCTATGGAGGACCGATCCTGACACAGTCAGAAATAAATACAGAAATAAATAAATGCTCAATAAATAAATAAGCATCCAATTAAATACACAAAAAAATAAAGTAAATAAATAAATGTAGGTAGTAATTAAATTATACAAGGAGACATAAATGTATATTTTAATTAGTGCCTTTACTTATTCACCTTTGTTATAATTACCTTATTTGTTTATTCAACTTTATTTATTACTAATTTTTTAATGTATTTATTTATGTGTGTGTTTTAATATTTTTGTCTGTTTTATTCTTCCTTTGTATTTATTTACCTTATTTATTTTCACCCATGGTATTTATTTCTGCCTGTCTTTTTAAATTTTTGTATGCATTTCTGCCTCATTATGCAAATGAGGAGGGGCTGTGTCTCAAGGGGTCATCTTCTCTGCTATTGGTGGACCAGTCAGACAGGAGAGCTCCTACTCTGCCTGCAGACATCAACGATCTTGCCCCTCACACAGTCAGATGGCTTCCTTCAGTGCGCTGAGGTGTTTAACAACTCTGAAGACAATACTACCAGCAATGTCTTCCTTCTCTTTTCACGTAGACGCTCCGACAGACAGTGCTTTCAGTTTGCTGCATGCATGGACACAGAACTGCGGTATAGGGAGAAGCACACGGTCAGCTGGCTGCAGCTAAATCTGGAGTGCACTCGTATTCAATTCTGTATGGTAAATTCAGTTTTAACGGAGCAGAGCGAGCTGACAGGCAGAGTTAGAGACTTTTTCTGTCCGTTTCTCTCTTTACAAAGACGCATGTTGCAGTCAGAGTCTTCTCTGAGATGCGAGCACGACATACAACACAATTTATCAAATTACACAACGGATATACAGTATGAAAATAAGATTGATTGGATTATACTCACAGGAAGTATAAAACCTCTTACATGGGTCTATTAAAAGTAAAGTAACACAAAAATGTCAGGGAAATTACTTTACTTAGATTTAAGTACTGCAGTTGTACATTTGAAATACCTTCCTACCTTTCTGATAGGAAGCCTTCTTGAGGTGGTATAAAACATTTCTTCTTATATTCTGATTTGAGTTGTGGACAACTATGACCACATGAATTAAAAAAATTAAACATTTCACTGCCCAAGTCAGCTATAACACAAGTCTTGTTCATCAGACTACATGCTGTACAGTATTTGTGGACAGATTTTGTCCCAGGATTTATTATGCATTTCTTCTTCTTCGTTGCATGATTTAGAATAATAAGGTGAGAAATGGGTCTATTCTGAGTTCATCCTGCACTGCAGCAGCTAATAAAGTCCATTTAATCCCAAAAACGCTTTTCTTTTAGGCAGGCTGGAGCAGAAAACAACTCACCTTTCTCAAGTTGTACAGTAATGTCACATGTGTATGAAGGTGGATCAAACAAGCTAATCTTAAATGTCAAAGTAGAGAGGAGCCTAGTAGGCCTATTTATTTTCATTCATTACACAATATGAATAAGCTATGCAGACAGTTGTAAAGAAAGAACATCTTTTTCTTCTGTTCTCTACTTGTTATAGTTACACAGTATTAGGGGTGTGGGCTGTATTAAAAGTATCCACTGTTCTCCCATGCTCTAACACACAGTAACGATGAAATGTGTGCTGTTCTCACATTCTTCCTCTGTATGTACACATAAACAACAAGGCAGGGAAATATAAAAGGAATTTATTTTATTGTTTGGGTACATTATTGTTCAGTGTACATGCTCACATCTGAAACAAACTTTACGTGCTTGATAACTCTCCCACCCCGCAGACATCTACACGCAATACCGATTTATATTCATAGCGGCAAGTGCTATGTAGCTCCACATAGGGGACACAGGAAGTGACATATAGCACCTTCATGCGGCGTCGGAACCGCGTAGGAAATTCACAGCCGCACCGGCAGAGCTCCAGAATGCAACTCGGCCGGCTCACGCGCGGACGCGCTTACAAGTGCGAGGGCCCGCCCAACGCTGCTTGCAGCTGCTTGCAGCTTTAATTTTTTTTTTTTTTTTTTTTTTTTTTTTTTTCTGCAAAGTAGGCCCAAATGACATGGCCTAAACATACTCGAAAACTCACCAAAATTTGCAAACATGTCAGAACCGGTGAAAAATTTCGTATTCTACAAGTTTCGCACATGGGCGTGGCAAAATGACTCGCTAGCGCCACCTAGAAAATTGGAAATGATTAGCCCCTCGTTCACGTTCAACCTACATGTACGAAATTTTCTGGGGACATGTATCGTATCAAGACGCACAAAAAAGCCTCAAGAACCCATAGCCTAAAGTCAACAGGAAGTCGGCCATTTTGAATTTTATGGCCATTTTTGGATGATTTACACACTTCGTACTTTAACGAACTCCTCCTAGGGATTTAGTCGGATCGACGTCAAATTCTGCTGTGCCTTCTAAAGGCATTGACGATGAAAAGTTGTGCTATTTGCGCGTTTTCGTCAATGGGCGTGTCCGTGGCGTCGATGATTCGCAATGAAACAGGAAGTTGTTGTAACTTCAGTGTACATGCTCACATCTGGACCAAACTGTACATGTAGGATGAGAGTCCCGCCCTGAACACATGTACATGCCGACATTCACCCACAGTCATAGCGCCACCTGCTGGCAACAGAAAGTGACCTTTAACGAAGCAGCCCCCGCCGCACGTTTCACCTACGTGCACGAATTTTCTGTGGTACGTGTATCTTGTCCAGACGCACAAAAAAGCTCTTGGAGCCATAGCCTAAACCCAACAGGAAGTCGGCCATTTTGAATTTTACGTCAAATTTTGGATGATTTACACACTTCGTACTTTAACGAACTCCTCCTAGGGATTTAGTCCGACCGACCTCAAATTTGTGCTGTGCCTTCTAAAGGCATTGAAGATGAAAAGTTGTGCTATTTGCAAGTTTTCGTCAATGGGCGTGTCCGTGGCGTGGCGTCAAAGATCAGCTCTTCGCCATGACACGGAAGTTGTCGTAACTTCAGTGTACATGCTCACATCTGGACCAAACTGTACATGTAGGATGAGAGTCCCGCCCTGAACACATGTACATGCTGACATTCACCCACAGTCATAGCGCCACCTGCTGGCAACAGGAAGTGACTTTTAACGAAGCAGCCCCCGCCGCACGTTTACCTACGTGCACGAATTTTCTGTGGTACGTGTATCTTGTCCAGACGCACAAAAAAGCCTCTTGGAGCCATGCCTAAATCAACAGGAAGTCGGCCATTTTGAATTTTACGTCAAATTTTGGATGATTTACACACTTCGTACTTTAACGAACTCCTCCTAGGGATTTAGTCCGACCGACCTCAAATTTGTGCTGTGCCTTCTAAAGGCATTGAAGATGAAAAGTTGTGCTATTTGCAAGTTTTCGTCAATGGGCGTGTCCGTGGCGTGGCGTCAAAGATCAACTCTTCGCCATGACACGGAAGTTGTCGTAACTTCAGTGTACATGCTCACATCTGGACCAAACTGTACATGTAGGATGAGAGTCCCGCCCTGAACACATGTACATGCTGACATTCACAGACAGTCATAGCGCCACCTGCTGGCAACAGGAAGTGACTTTTAACGAAGCAGCCCCCGCCGCACGTTTTACCTACGTGCACGAATTTTCTGTGGTACGTGTATCTTGTCCAGACGCACAAAAAAGCCTCTTGGAGCGATGCCCTAAAATCAACAGGAAGTCGGCCATTTTGAATTTTACGTCAAATTTTGGATGATTTACACACTTCGTACTTTAACGAACTCCTCCTAGGGATTTAGTCCGACCGACTTCAAATTTGTGCTGTGCCTTCTAAAGGCATTGAAGATGAAAAGTTGTGCTATTTGCGAGTTTTCGTCAATGGGTGTGTCCGTGGCGTGGCGTCAGAGATCAAGTCTTCGCCATGACACAGGAAGTTGTTGTAACTTCAGTGTACATGCTCACATCTGAACCAAACTTTACGTGCTTGATAACTCTCCCACCCGCTATGGAGGACCGATCCTGACACAGTCAGAAATAAATACAGAAATAAATAAATGCTCAATAAATAAATAAGCATCCAATTAAATACACAAAAAAATAAGTAAATAAATAAATGTAGGTAGTAATTAAATTATACAAGGAGACATAAATGTATATATTTTAATTAGTGCCTTTACTTATTCACCTTTGTTATAATTACCTTATTTGTTTATTCAACTTTATTTATTACTAATTTTTTAATGTATTTATTTATGTGTGTGTTTTAATATTTTTGTCTGTTTTATTCTTCCTTTGTATTTATTTACCTTATTTATTTTCACCCATGGTATTTATTTCTGCCTGTCTTTTTAAATTTTTGTATGCATTTCTGCCTCATTATGCAAATGAGGAGGGGCTGTGTCTCAAGGGGTCATCTTCTCTGCTATTGGTGGACCAGTCAGACAGGAGAGCTCCTACTCTGCCTGCAGACATCAACGATCTTGCCCCTCACACAGTCAGATGGCTTCCTTCAGTGCGCTGAGGTGTTTAACAACTCTGAAGACAATACTACCAGCAATGTCTTCCTTCTCTTTTCACGTAGACGCTCCGACAGACAGTGCTTTCAGTTTGCTGCATGCATGGACACAGAACTGCGGTATAGGGAGAAGCACACGGTCAGCTGGCTGCAGCTAAATCTGGAGTGCACTCGTATTCAATTCTGTATGGTAAATTCAGTTTTAACGGAGCAGAGCGAGCTGACAGGCAGAGTTAGAGACTTTTTCTGTCGTTTCTCTCTTTACAAAGACGCATGTTGCAGTCAGAGTCTTCTCTGAGATGCGAGCACGACATACAACACAATTTATCAAATTACACAACGGATATACAGTATGAAAATAAGATTGATTGGATTATACTCACAGGAAGTATAAAACCTCTTACATGGGTCTATTAAAAGTAAAGTAACACAAAAATGTCAGGGAAATTACTTTACTTAGATTTAAGTACTGCAGTTGTACATTTGAAATACCTTCCTACCTTTCTGATAGGAAGCCTTCTTGAGGTGGTATAAAACATTTCTTCTTATATTCTGATTTGAGTTGTGGACAACTATGACCACATGAATTAAAAAAAACATTTCACTGCCCAAGTCAGCTATAACACAAGTCTTGTTCATCAGACTACATGCTGTACAGTATTGTGGACAGATTTTGTCCCAGGATTTCTTATGCATTTCTTCTTCTTCGTTGCATGATTTAGAATAATAAGGTGAGAAATGGGTCTATTCTGAGTTCATCCTGCACTGCAGCAGCTAATAAAGTCCATTTAATCCCAAAAACGCTTTTCTTTTAGGCAGGCTGGAGCAGAAAACAACTCACCTTTCTCAAGTTGTACAGTAATGTCACATGTGTATGAAGGTGGATCAAACAAGCTAATCTTAAATGTCAAAGTAGAGAGGAGCCTAGTAGGCCTTTATTTTCATTCATTACACAATATGAATAAGCTATGCAGACAGTTGTAAAGAAAGAACATCTTTTTCTTCTGTTCTCTACTTGTTATAGTTACACAGTATTAGGGGTGTGGGCTGTATTAAAAGTATCCACTGTTCTCCCATGCTCTAACACACAGTAACGATGAAATGTGTGCTGTTCTCACATTCTTCCTCTGTATGTACACATAAACAACAAGGCAGGGAAATTTATTTTATTGTTTGGGTACATTATTGTTCAGTGTACATGCTCACATCTGAAACAAACTTTACGTGCTTGATAACTCTCCCACCCGCAGACATCTACACGCCAATACCGATTTATATTCATAGCGGCAAGTGCTATGTAGCTCCACATAGGGGACACAGGAAGTGACATATAGCACTTCATGCGGCGTCGGAACCGCGTAGGAAATTCACAGCCGCACCGGCAGAGCTCCAGAATGTGCAACTCGGCGGCTCACGCGCGGACGCGCTACAAGTGCGAGGGCCGCCCAACGCTGCTTGCAGCTTTAATTAGGGCCCGAGCACGACCGTGCGAGGTCCCTATTGAATTGCTCGGATTATTTTTTTTTTTTTTTTTTTTTTTTTTTTTTTTTTTTCTGCAAAGTAGGCCCAAATGACATGGCCTAAACATACTCGAAAACTCACCAAAATTTGCAAACATGTCAGAACCGGTGAAAAATTTCGTATTCTACAAGTTTCGCACATGGGCGTGGCAAAATGACTCGCTAGCGCCACCTAGAAAATTGGAAATGATTAGCCCCTCGTTCACGTTCAACCTACATGTACGAAATTTTCTGGGGACATGTATCGTATCAAGACGCACAAAAAAGCCTCAAGAACCCATAGCCTAAAGTCAACAGGAAGTCGGCCATTTTGAATTTTATGGCCATTTTTGGATGATTTACACACTTCGTACTTTAACGAACTCCTCCTAGGGATTTAGTCGGATCGACGTCAAATTTCTGCTGTGCCTTCTAAAGGCATTGACGATGAAAAGTTGTGCTATTTGCGAGTTTTCGTCAATGGGCGTGTCCGTGGCGTCGATGATTCGCATGAAACAGGAAGTTGTTGTAACTTCAGTGTACATGCTCACATCTGGACCAAACTGTACATGTAGGATGAGAGTCCCGCCCTGAACACATGTACATGCCGACATTCACCCACAGTCATAGCGCCACCTGCTGGCAACAGAAAGTGACCTTTAACGAAGCAGCCCCCGCCGCACGTTTCACCTACGTGCACGAATTTTCTGTGGTACGTGTATTGTCCAGACGCACAAAAAAGCTCTTGGAGCCATAGCCTAAAATCAACAGGAAGTCGGCCATTTTGAATTTTACGTCAAATTTTGGATGATTTACACACTTCGTACTTTAACGAACTCCTCCTAGGGATTTAGTCCGACCGACCTCAAATTTTGCTGTGCCTTCTAAAGGCATTGAAGATGAAAAGTTGTGCTATTTGCAAGTTTTCGTCAATGGGCGTGTCCGTGGCGTGGCGTCAAAGATCACTCTTCGCCATGACACGGAAGTTGTCGTAACTTCAGTGTACATGCTCACATCTGGACCAAACTGTACATGTAGGATGAGAGTCCCGCCCTGAACACATGTACATGCTGACATTCACCCACAGTCATAGCGCCACCTGCTGGCAACAGGAAGTGACTTTTAACGAAGCAGCCCCCGCCGCACGTTTCACCTACGTGCACGAATTTTCTGTGGTACGTGTATCTTGTCCAGACGCACAAAAAAGTCTCTTGGAGCCATAGCCTAAAACCAACAGGAAGTCGGCCATTTTGAATTTTACGTCAAATTTTGGATGATTTACACACTTCGTACTTTAACGAACTCCTCCTAGGGATTTAGTCCGACCGACCTCAAATTTGTGCTGTGCCTTCTAAAGGCATTGAAGATGAAAAGTTGTGCTATTTGCAAGTTTTCGTCAATGGGCGTGTCCGTGGCGTGGCGTCAAAGATCAGCTCTTCGCCATGACACGGAAGTTGTCGTAACTTCAGTGTACATGCTCACATCTGGACCAAACTGTACATGTAGGATGAGAGTCCCGCCCTGAACACATGTACATGCTGACATTCACCCACAGTCATAGCGCCACCTGCTGGCAACAGGAAGTGACTTTTAACGAAGCAGCCCCCGCCGCACGTTTCACCTACGTGCACGAATTTTCTGTGGTACGTGTATCTTGTCCAGACGCACAAAAAAGCCTCTTGGAGCGATGCCCTAAAATCAACAGGAAGTCGGCCATTTTGAATTTTACGTCAAATTTTGGATGATTTACACACTTCGTACTTTAACGAACTCCTCCTAGGGATTTAGTCCGACCGACTTCAAATTTGTGCTGTGCCTTCTAAAGGCATTGAAGATGAAAAGTTGTGCTATTTGCGAGTTTTCGTCAATGGGTGTGTCCGTGGCGTGGCGTCAAGATCAAGTCTTCGCCATGACACAGGAAGTTGTTGTAACTTCAGTGTACATGCTCACATCTGAACCAAACTTTACGTGCTTGATAACTCTCCCACCCCGTATGGAGGACCGATCCTGACACAGTCAGAAATAAATACAGAAATAAATAAATGCTCAATAAATAAATAAGCATCCAATTAAATACACAAAAAAATAAAGTAATAAATAAATGTAGGTAGTAATTAAATTATACAAGGAGACATAAATGTATATATTTAATTAGTGCCTTTACTTATTCACCTTTGTTATAATTACATTATTTTTTATTCAACTTTATTATTACTAATTTTTTAATGTATTTATTTATGTGTGTGTTTTAATTTTTGTCGTTTTATTCTTCCTTTGTATTTATTTACCTTATTTATTTTCACCCATGGTATTTATTTCTGCCTGTCTTTTTAAATTTTTGTATGCATTTCTGCCTCATTATGCAAATGAGGAGGGGCTGTGTCTCAAGGGGTCATCTTCTCTGCTATTGGTGGACCAGTCAGACAGGAGAGCTCCTACTCTGCCTGCAGACATCAACGATCTTGCCCCTCACACAGTCAGATGGCTTCCTTCAGTGCGCTGAGGTGTTTAACAACTCTGAAGACAATACTACCAGCAATGTCTTCCTTTCTTTTCACGTAGACGCTCCGACAGACAGTGCTTTCAGTTTGCTGCATGCATGGACACAGAACTGCGGTACAGCACACAGTAACGATGAAATGTGTGCTGTTCTCACATTCTTCCTCTGTATGTACACATAAACAACAAGGCAGGGAAATATAAAAGGAATTTATTTTATTGTTTGGGTACATTATTGTTCAGTGTACATGCTCACATCTGAAACAAACTTTACGTGCTTGATAACTCTCCCACCCCGCAGACATCTACACGCCAAACCGATTTATATTCATAGCGGCAAGTGCTATGTAGCTCCACATAGGGGACACAGGAAGTGACATATACACCTTCATGCGGCGTCATAACCGCGTAGCAAATTCACAGCCGCACCGGCAGAGCTCCAGAATATGCAACTCGGCCGGCTCACACGCGGACGCGCTATAGTGCGAGGGCCCGCCCAACGCTGCTTGCAGCTTTAATTAGGGCGAGCACGACCGTGCGAGGTCCCTATTGAATTGCTCGGATTATTTTTTTTTTTTTTTTTTTTTTTTTTCTGCAAAGTAGGCCCAAATGACATGGCCTAAACATACTCGAAAACTCACCAAAATTTGCAAACATGTCAGAACCGGTGAAAAATTTCGTATTCTACAAGTTTCGCACATGGGCGTGGCAAAATGACTCGCTAGCGCCACCTAGAAAATTGGAAATGATTAGCCCCTCGTTCACGTTCAACCTACATGTACGAAATTTTCTGGGGACATGTATCGTATCAAGACGCACAAAAAAGCCTCAAGAACCCATAGCCTAAAGTCAACAGGAAGTCGGCCATTTTGAATTTTATGGCCATTTTTGGATGATTTACACACTTCGTACTTTAACGAACTCCTCCTAGGGATTTAGTCGGATCGACGTCAAATTTCTGCTGTGCCTTCTAAAGGCATTGACGATGAAAAGTTGTGCTATTTGCGCGTTTTCGTCAATGGGCGTGTCCGTGGCGTCGATGATTCGCAATGAAACAGGAAGTTGTTGTAACTTCAGTGTACATGCTCACATCTGGACCAAACTGTACATGTAGGATGAGAGTCCCGCCCTGAACACATGTACATGCCGACATTCACCCACAGTCATAGCGCCACCTGCTGGCAACAGAAAGTGACCTTTAACGAAGCAGCCCCCGCCGCACGTTTCACCTACGTGCACGAATTTTCTGTGGTACGTGTATCTTGTCCAGACGCACAAAAAAGCCTCTTGGAGCCATAGCCTAAATCAACAGGAAGTCGGCCATTTTGAATTTTACGTCAAATTTTGGATGATTTACACACTTCGTACTTTAACGAACTCCTCCTAGGGATTTAGTCCGACCGACCTCAAATTTGTGCTGTGCCTTCTAAAGGCATTGAAGATGAAAAGTTGTGCTATTTGCAAGTTTTCGTCAATGGGCGTGTCCGTGGCGTGGCGTCAAAGATCAGCTCTTCGCCATGACACGGAAGTTGTCGTAACTTCAGTGTACATGCTCACATCTGGACCAAACTGTACATGTAGGATGAGAGTCCCGCCCTGAACACATGTACATGCTGACATTCACACAGTCATAGCGCCACCTGCTGGCAACAGGAAGTGACTTTTAACGAAGCAGCCCCCGCCGCACGTTTACCTACGTGCACGAATTTTCTGTGGTACGTGTATCTTGTCCAGACGCACAAAAAAGCCTCTTGGAGCATAGCCTAAAATCAACAGGAAGTCGGCCATTTTGAATTTTACGTCAAATTTTGGATGATTTACACACTTCGTACTTTAACGAACTCCTCCTAGGGATTTAGTCCGACCGACCTCAAATTTGTGCTGTGCCTTCTAAAGGCATTGAAGATGAAAAGTTGTGCTATTTGCAAGTTTTCGTCAATGGGCGTGTCCGTGGCGTGGCGTCAAAGATCAACTCTTCGCCATGACACGGAAGTTGTCGTAACTTCAGTGTACATGCTCACATCTGGACCAAACTGTACATGTAGGATGAGAGTCCCGCCCTGAACACATGTACATGCTGACATTCACAGACAGTCATAGCGCCACTGCTGGCAACAGGAAGTGACTTTTAACGAAGCAGCCCCCGCCGCACGTTTACCTACGTGCACGAATTTTCTGTGGTACGTGTATCTTGTCCAGACGCACAAAAAAGCCTCTTGGAGCGATGCCCTAAAATCAACAGGAAGTCGGCCATTTTGAATTTTACGTCAAATTTTGGATGATTTACACACTTCGTACTTTAACGAACTCCTCCTAGGGATTTAGTCCGACCGACTTCAAATTTGTGCTGTGCCTTCTAAAGGCATTGAAGATGAAAAGTTGTGCTATTTGCGAGTTTTCGTCAATGGGTGTGTCCGTGGCGTGGCGTCAGAGATCAAGTCTTCGCCATGACACAGGAAGTTGTTGTAACTTCAGTGTACATGCTCACATCTGAACCAAACTTTACGTGCTTGATAACTCTCCCACCCCGCTATGGAGGACCGATCCTGACACAGTCAGAAATAAATACAGAAATAAATAAATGCTCAATAAATAAATAAGCATCCAATTAAATACACAAAAAAAAAGTAAATAAATAAATGTAGGTAGTAATTAAATTATACAAGGAGACATAAATGTATATTTTAATTAGTGCCTTTACTTATTCACCTTTGTTATAATTACCTTATTTGTTTATTCAACTTTATTTATTACTAATTTTTTTAATGTATTTATTTATGTGTGTTTAAATTTTTGTCTGTTTTATTCTTCCTTTGTATTTATTTTCACCCATGGTATTTATTTCTGCCTGTCTTTTTAAATTTTGTATGCATTTCTGCCTCATTATGCAAATGAGGAGGGGCTGTGTCTCAAGGGGTCATCTTCTCTGCTATTGGTGGACCAGTCAGACAGGAGAGCTCCTACTCTGCCTGCAGACATCAACGATCTTGCCCCTCACACAGTCAGATGGCTTCCTTCAGTGCGCTGAGGTGTTTAACAACTCTGAAGACAATACTACCAGCAATGTCTTCCTTCTCTTTTCACGTAGACGCTCCGACAGACAGTGCTTTCAGTTTGCTGCATGCATGGACACAGAACTGCGGTATAGGGAGAAGCACACGGTCAGCTGGCTGCAGCTAAATCTGGAGTGCACTCGTATTCAATTCTGTATGGTAAATTCAGTTTTAACGGAGCAGAGCGAGCTGACAGGCAGAGTTAGAGACTTTTTCTGTCGTTCTCTCTTTACAAAGACGCATGTTGCAGTCAGAGTCTTCTCTGAGATGCGAGCACGACATACAACACAATTTATCAAATTACACAACGGATATACAGTATGAAAATAAGATTGATTGGATTATACTCACAGGAAGTATAAAACCTGTTACATGTCGTAAAGTAACACAAAAATGTCAGGGAAATTACTTTACTTAGATTTAAGTACTGCAGTTGTACATTTGAAATACCTTCCTACCTTTCTGATAGGAAGCCTTCTTGAGGTGGTATAAAACATTTCTTCTTATATTCTGATTTGAGTTGTGGACAACTATGACCACATGAATTAAAAAAAACATTTCACTGCCCAAGTCAGCTATAACACAAGTCTTGTTCATCAGACTACATGCTGTACAGTATTGTGGACAGATTTTGTCCCAGGATTTTTATGCATTTCTTCTTCTTCGTTGCATGATTTAGAATAATAAGGTGAGAAATGGGTCTATTCTGAGTTCATCCTGCACTGCAGCAGCTAATAAAGTCCATTTAATCCCAAAAACGCTTTTCTTTTAGGCAGGCTGGAGCAGAAAACAACTCACCTTTCTCAAGTTGTACAGTAATGTCACATGTGTATGAAGGTGGATCAAACAAGCTAATCTTAAATGTCAAAGTAGAGAGGAGCCTAGTAGGCCTATTTATTTTCATTCATTACACAATATGAATAAGCTATGCAGACAGTTGTAAAGAAAGAACATCTTTTTCTTCTGTTCTCTACTTGTTATAGTTACACAGTATTAGGGGTGTGGGCTGTATTAAAAGTATCCACTGTTCTCCCATGCTCTAACACACAGTAACGATGAAATGTGTGCTGTTCTCACATTCTTCCTCTGTATGTACACATAAACAACAAGGCAGGGAAATATAAAAGGAATTTATTTTATTGTTTGGGTACATTATTGTTCAGTGTACATGCTCACATCTGAAACAAACTTTACGTGCTTGATAACTCTCCCACCCGCAGACATCTACACGTCAATACCGATTTATATTCATAGCGGCAAGTGCTATGTAGCTCCACATAGGGGACACAGGAAGTGACATATAGCACCTTCATGCGGCGTCGGAACCGCGTAGGAAATTCACAGCCGCACCGGCAGAGCTCCAGAATATGCAACTCGGCCGGCTCACGCGCGGACGCGCTTACAAGTGCGAGGGCCCGCCCAACGCTGCTTGCAGCTTTAATTTTTTTTTTTTTTTTTTTTTTTTTCTGCAAAGTAGGCCCAAATGACATGGCCTAAACATACTCGAAAACTCACCAAAATTTGCAAACATGTCAGAACCGGTGAAAAATTTCGTATTCTACAAGTTTCGCACATGGGCGTGGCAAAATGACTCGCTAGCGCCACCTAGAAAATTGGAAATGATTAGCCCCTCGTTCACGTTCAACCTACATGTACGAAATTTTCTGGGGACATGTATCGTATCAAGACGCACAAAAAAGCCTCAAGAACCCATAGCCTAAAGTCAACAGGAAGTCGGCCATTTTGAATTTTATGGCCATTTTTGGATGATTTACACACTTCGTACTTTAACGAACTCCTCCTAGGGATTTAGTCGGATCGACGTCAAATTTCTGCTGTGCCTTCTAAAGGCATTGACGATGAAAAGTTGTGCTATTTGCGCGTTTTCGTCAATGGGCGTGTCCGTGGCGTCGATGATTCGCAATGAAACAGGAAGTTGTTGTAACTTCAGTGTACATGCTCACATCTGGACCAAACTGTACATGTAGGATGAGAGTCCCGCCCTGAACACATGTACATGCCGACATTCACCCACAGTCATAGCGCCACCTGCTGGCAACAGAAAGTGACCTTTAACGAAGCAGCCCCCGCCGCACGTTTCACCTACGTGCACGAATTTTCTGTGGTACGTGTATCTTGTCCAGACGCACAAAAAAGTCTCTTGGAGCCATAGCCTAAATCAACAGGAAGTCGGCCATTTTGAATTTTACGTCAAATTTTGGATGATTTACACACTTCGTACTTTAACGAACTCCTCCTAGGGATTTAGTCCGACCGACCTCAAATTTGTGCTGTGCCTTCTAAAGGCATTGAAGATGAAAAGTTGTGCTATTTGCAAGTTTTCGTCAATGGGCGTGTCCGTGGCGTGGCGTCAAAGATCAGCTCTTCGCCATGACACGGAAGTTGTCGTAACTTCAGTGTACATGCTCACATCTGGACCAAACTGTACATGTAGGATGAGAGTCCCGCCCTGAACACATGTACATGCTGACATTCACCCACAGTCATAGCGCCACCTGCTGGCAACAGGAAGTGACTTTTAACGAAGCAGCCCCCGCCGCACGTTTACCTACGTGCACGAATTTTCTGTGGTACGTGTATCTTGTCCAGACGCACAAAAAAGCCTCTTGGAGCGATGCCTAAAATCAACAGGAAGTCGGCCATTTTGAATTTTACGTCAAATTTTGGATGATTTACACACTTCGTACTTTAACGAACTCCTCCTAGGGATTTAGTCCGACCGACCTCAAATTTGTGCTGTGCCTTCTAAAGGCATTGAAGATGAAAAGTTGTGCTATTTGCAAGTTTTCGTCAATGGGCGTGTCCGTGGCGTGGCGTCAAAGATCAACTCTTCGCCATGACACGGAAGTTGTCGTAACTTCAGTGTACATGCTCACATCTGGACCAAACTGTACATGTAGGATGAGAGTCCCGCCCTGAACACATGTACATGCTGACATTCACAGACAGTCATAGCGCCACCTGCTGGCAACAGGAAGTGACTTTTAACGAAGCAGCCCCCGCCGCACGTTTACCTACGTGCACGAATTTTCTGTGGTACGTGTATCTTGTCCAGACGCACAAAAAAGCCTCTTGGAGCGATGCCCTAAAATCAACAGGAAGTCGGCCATTTTGAATTTTACGTCAAATTTTGGATGATTTACACACTTCGTACTTTAACGAACTCCTCCTAGGGATTTAGTCCGACCGACTTCAAATTTGTGCTGTGCCTTCTAAAGGCATTGAAGATGAAAAGTTGTGCTATTTGCGAGTTTTCGTCAATGGGTGTGTCCGTGGCGTGGCGTCAGAGATCAAGTCTTCGCCATGACACAGGAAGTTGTTGTAACTTCAGTGTACATGCTCACATCTGAACCAAACTTTACGTGCTTGATAACTCTCCCACCCCGCTATGGAGGACCGATCCTGACACAGTCAGAAATAAATACAGAAATAAATAAATGCTCAATAAATAAATAAGCATCCAATTAAATACACAAAAAAATAAAGTAAATAAATAAATGTAGGTAGTAATTAAATTATACAAGGAGACATAAATGTATATATTTTAATTAGTGCCTTTACTTATTCACCTTTGTTATAATTACCTTATTTGTTTATTCAACTTTATTTATTACTAATTTTTTTAATGTATTTATTTATGTGTGTTTTAATATTTTTGTCTGTTTTATTCTTCCTTTGTATTTATTTACCTTATTTATTTTCACCCATGGTATTTATTTCTGCCTGTCTTTTTAAATTTTTGTATGCATTTCTGCCTCATTATGCAAATGAGGAGGGGCTGTGTCTCAAGGGGTCATCTTCTCTGCTATTGGTGGACCAGTCAGACAGGAGAGCTCCTACTCTGCCTGCAGACATCAACGATCTTGCCCCTCACACAGTCAGATGGCTTCCTTCAGTGCGCTGAGGTGTTTAACAACTCTGAAGACAATACTACCAGCAATGTCTTCCTTCTCTTTTCACGTAGACGCTCCGACAGACAGTGCTTTCAGTTTGCTGCATGCATGGACACAGAACTGCGGTATAGGGAGAAGCACACGGTCAGCTGGCTGCAGCTAAATCTGGAGTGCACTCGTATTCAATTCTGTATGGTAAATTCAGTTTTAACGGAGCAGAGCGAGCTGACAGGCAGAGTTAGAGACTTTTTCTGTCCGTTTCTCTCTTTACAAAGACGCATGTTGCAGTCAGAGTCTTCTCTGAGATGCGAGCACGACATACAACACAATTTATCAAATTACACAACGGATATACAGTATGAAAATAAGATTGATTGGATTATACTCACAGGAAGTATAAAACCTCTTACATGGTCTATTAAAAGTAAAGTAACACAAAAATGTCAGGGAAATTACTTTACTTAGATTTAAGTACTGCAGTTGTACATTTGAAATACCTTCCTACCTTTCTGATAGGAAGCCTTCTTGAGGTGGTATAAAACATTTCTTCTTATATTCTGATTTGAGTTGTGGACAACTATGACCACATGAATTAAAAAAAAACATTTCACTGCCCAAGTCAGCTATAACACAAGTCTTGTTCATCAGACTACATGCTGTACAGTATTTGTGGACAGATTTTGTCCCAGGATTTATTATGCATTTCTTCTTCTTCGTTGCATGATTTAGAATAATAAGGTGAGAAATGGGTCTATTCTGAGTTCATCCTGCACTGCAGCAGCTAATAAAGTCCATTTAATCCCAAAAACGCTTTTCTTTTAGGCAGGCTGGAGCAGAAAACAACTCACCTTTCTCAAGTTGTACAGTAATGTCACATGTGTATGAAGGTGGATCAAACAAGCTAATCTTAAATGTCAAAGTAGAGAGGAGCCTAGTAGGCCTATTTATTTTCATTCATTACACAATATGAATAAGCTATGCAGACAGTTGTAAAGAAAGAACATCTTTTTCTTCTGTTCTCTACTTGTTATAGTTACACAGTATTAGGGGTGTGGGCTGTATTAAAAGTATCCACTGTTCTCCCATGCTCTAACACACAGTAACGATGAAATGTGTGCTGTTCTCACATTCTTCCTCTGTATGTACACATAAACAACAAGGCAGGGAAATATAAAAGGAATTTATTTTATTGTTTGGGTACATTATTGTTCAGTGTACATGCTCACATCTGAAACAAACTTTACGTGCTTGATAACTCTCCCACCCCGCAGACATCTACACGTCAATACCGATTTATATTCATAGCGGCAAGTGCTATGTAGCTCCACATAGGGGACACAGGAAGTGACATATAGCACCTTCATGCGGCGTCGGAACCGCGTAGGAAATTCACAGCCGCACCGGCAGAGCTCCAGAATGCAACTCGGCCGGCTCACGCGCGGACGCGCTTACAAGTGCGAGGGCCCGCCCAACGCTGCTTGCAGCTTTAATTTTTTTTTTTTTTTTTTTTTTTTCTGCAAAGTAGGCCCAAATGACATGGCCTAAACATACTCGAAAACTCACCAAAATTTGCAAACATGTCAGAACCGGTGAAAAATTTCGTATTCTACAAGTTTCGCACATGGGCGTGGCAAAATGACTCGCTAGCGCCACCTAGAAAATTGGAAATGATTAGCCCCTCGTTCACGTTCAACCTACATGTACGAAATTTTCTGGGGACATGTATCGTATCAAGACGCACAAAAAAGCCTCAAGAACCCATAGCCTAAAGTCAACAGGAAGTCGGCCATTTTGAATTTTATGGCCATTTTTGGATGATTTACACACTTCGTACTTTAACGAACTCCTCCTAGGGATTTAGTCGGATCGACGTCAAATTTCTGCTGTGCCTTCTAAAGGCATTGACGATGAAAAGTTGTGCTATTTGCGCGTTTTCGTCAATGGGCGTGTCCGTGGCGTCGATGATTCGCAATGAAACAGGAAGTTGTTGTAACTTCAGTGTACATGCTCACATCTGGACCAAACTGTACATGTAGGATGAGAGTCCCGCCCTGAACACATGTACATGCCGACATTCACCCACAGTCATAGCGCCACCTGCTGGCAACAGAAAGTGACCTTTAACGAAGCAGCCCCCGCCGCACGTTTCACCTACGTGCACGAATTTTCTGTGGTACGTGTATCTTGTCCAGACGCACAAAAAAGTCTCTTGGAGCCATAGCCTAAACCCAACAGGAAGTCGGCCATTTTGAATTTTACGTCAAATTTTGGATGATTTACACACTTCGTACTTTAACGAACTCCTCCTAGGGATTTAGTCCGACCGACCTCAAATTTGTGCTGTGCCTTCTAAAGGCATTGAAGATGAAAAGTTGTGCTATTTGCAAGTTTTCGTCAATGGGCGTGTCCGTGGCGTGGCGTCAAAGATCAGCTCTTCGCCATGACACGGAAGTTGTCGTAACTTCAGTGTACATGCTCACATCTGGACCAAACTGTACATGTAGGATGAGAGTCCCGCCCTGAACACATGTACATGCTGACATTCACCCACAGTCATAGCGCCACCTGCTGGCAACAGGAAGTGACTTTTAACGAAGCAGCCCCCGCCGCACGTTTACCTACGTGCACGAATTTTCTGTGGTACGTGTATCTTGTCCAGACGCACAAAAAAGCCTCTTGGAGCGAGCCTAAATCAACAGGAAGTCGGCCATTTTGAATTTTACGTCAAATTTTGGATGATTTACACACTTCGTACTTTAACGAACTCCTCCTAGGGATTTAGTCCGACCGACCTCAAATTTGTGCTGTGCCTTCTAAAGGCATTGAAGATGAAAAGTTGTGCTATTTGCAAGTTTTCGTCAATGGGCGTGTCCGTGGCGTGGCGTCAAAGATCAACTCTTCGCCATGACACGGAAGTTGTCGTAACTTCAGTGTACATGCTCACATCTGGACCAAACTGTACATGTAGGATGAGAGTCCCGCCCTGAACACATGTACATGCTGACATTCACAGACAGTCATAGCGCCACCTGCTGGCAACAGGAAGTGACTTTTAACGAAGCAGCCCCCGCCGCACGTTTACCTACGTGCACGAATTTTCTGTGGTACGTGTATCTTGTCCAGACGCACAAAAAAGCCTCTTGGAGCGATGCCCTAAAATCAACAGGAAGTCGGCCATTTTGAATTTTACGTCAAATTTTGGATGATTTACACACTTCGTACTTTAACGAACTCCTCCTAGGGATTTAGTCCGACCGACTTCAAATTTGTGCTGTGCCTTCTAAAGGCATTGAAGATGAAAAGTTGTGCTATTTGCGAGTTTTCGTCAATGGGTGTGTCCGTGGCGTGGCGTCAGAGATCAAGTCTTCGCCATGACACAGGAAGTTGTTGTAACTTCAGTGTACATGCTCACATCTGAACCAAACTTTACGTGCTTGATAACTCTCCCACCCCGCTATGGAGGACCGATCCTGACACAGTCAGAAATAAATACAGAAATAAATAAATGCTCAATAAATAAATAAGCATCCAATTAAATACACAAAAAAATAAGTAAATAAATAAATGTAGGTAGTAATTAAATTATACAAGGAGACATAAATGTATATATTTTAATTAGTGCCTTTACTTATTCACCTTTGTTATAATTACCTTATTTGTTTATTCAACTTTATTTATTACTAATTTTTTTAATGTATTTATTTATGTGTGTGTTTTAATATTTTTGTCTGTTTTATTCTTCCTTTGTATTTATTTACCTTATTTATTTTCACCCATGGTATTTATTTCTGCCTGTCTTTTTAAATTTTTGTATGCATTTCTGCCTCATTATGCAAATGAGGAGGGGCTGTGTCTCAAGGGGTCATCTTCTCTGCTATTGGTGGACCAGTCAGACAGGAGAGCTCCTACTCTGCCTGCAGACATCAACGATCTTGCCCCTCACACAGTCAGATGGCTTCCTTCAGTGCGCTGAGGTGTTTAACAACTCTGAAGACAATACTACCAGCAATGTCTTCCTTCTCTTTTCACGTAGACGCTCCGACAGACAGTGCTTTCAGTTTGCTGCATGCATGGACACAGAACTGCGGTATAGGGAGAAGCACACGGTCAGCTGGCTGCAGCTAAATCTGGAGTGCACTCGTATTCAATTCTGTATGGTAAATTCAGTTTTAACGGAGCAGAGCGAGCTGACAGGCAGAGTTAGAGACTTTTTCTGTCGTTTCTCTCTTTACAAAGACGCATGTTGCAGTCAGAGTCTTCTCTGAGATGCGAGCACGACATACAACACAATTTATCAAATTACACAACGGATATACAGTATGAAAATAAGATTGATTGGATTATACTCACAGGAAGTATAAAACCTCTTACATGGTCTATTAAAAGTAAAGTAACACAAAAATGTCAGGGAAATTACTTTACTTAGATTTAAGTACTGCAGTTGTACATTTGAAATACCTTCCTACCTTTCTGATAGGAAGCCTTCTTGAGGTGGTATAAAACATTTCTTCTTATATTCTGATTTGAGTTGTGGACAACTATGACCACATGAATTAAAAAAAACATTTCACTGCCCAAGTCAGCTATAACACAAGTCTTGTTCATCAGACTACATGCTGTACAGTATTTGTGGACAGATTTTGTCCCAGGATTTATTATGCATTTCTTCTTCTTCGTTGCATGATTTAGAATAATAAGGTGAGAAATGGGTCTATTCTGAGTTCATCCTGCACTGCAGCAGCTAATAAAGTCCATTTAATCCCAAAAACGCTTTTCTTTTAGGCAGGCTGGAGCAGAAAACAACTCACCTTTCTCAAGTTGTACAGTAATGTCACATGTGTATGAAGGTGGATCAAACAAGCTAATCTTAAATGTCAAAGTAGAGAGGAGCCTAGTAGGCCTATTTATTTTCATTCATTACACAATATGAATAAGCTATGCAGACAGTTGTAAAGAAAGAACATCTTTTTCTTCTGTTCTCTACTTGTTATAGTTACACAGTATTAGGGGTGTGGGCTGTATTAAAAGTATCCACTGTTCTCCCATGCTCTAACACACAGTAACGATGAAATGTGTGCTGTTCTCACATTCTTCCTCTGTATGTACACATAAACAACAAGGCAGGGAAATATAAAAGGAATTTATTTTATTGTTTGGGTACATTATTGTTCAGTGTACATGCTCACATCTGAAACAAACTTTACGTGCTTGATAACTCTCCCACCCCGCAGACATCTACACGTCAATACCGATTTATATTCATAGCGGCAAGTGCTATGTAGCTCCACATAGGGGACACAGGAAGTGACATATAGCACCTTCATGCGGCGTCGGAACCGCGTAGGAAATTCACAGCCGCACCGGCAGAGCTCCAGAATGCAACTCGGCCGGCTCACGCGCGGACGCGCTTACAAGTGCGAGGGCCCGCCCAACGCTGCTTGCAGCTTTATTTTTTTTTTTTTTTTTTTTTTTTTTTCTGCAAAGTAGGCCCAAATGACATGGCCTAAACATACTCGAAAACTCACCAAAATTTGCAAACATGTCAGAACCGGTGAAAAATTTCGTATTCTACAAGTTTCGCACATGGGCGTGGCAAAATGACTCGCTAGCGCCACCTAGAAAATTGGAAATGATTAGCCCCTCGTTCACGTTCAACCTACATGTACGAAATTTTCTGGGGACATGTATCGTATCAAGACGCACAAAAAAGCCTCAAGAACCCATAGCCTAAAGTCAACAGGAAGTCGGCCATTTTGAATTTTATGGCCATTTTTGGATGATTTACACACTTCGTACTTTAACGAACTCCTCCTAGGGATTTAGTCGGATCGACGTCAAATTTCTGCTGTGCCTTCTAAAGGCATTGACGATGAAAAGTTGTGCTATTTGCGCGTTTTCGTCAATGGGCGTGTCCGTGGCGTCGATGATTCGCAATGAAACAGGAAGTTGTTGTAACTTCAGTGTACATGCTCACATCTGGACCAAACTGTACATGTAGGATGAGAGTCCCGCCCTGAACACATGTACATGCCGACATTCACCCACAGTCATAGCGCCACCTGCTGGCAACAGAAAGTGACCTTTAACGAAGCAGCCCCCGCCGCACGTTTCACCTACGTGCACGAATTTTCTGTGGTACGTGTATCTTGTCCAGACGCACAAAAAAGTCTCTTGGAGCCATAGCCTAAACCCAACAGGAAGTCGGCCATTTTGAATTTTACGTCAAATTTTGGATGATTTACACACTTCGTACTTTAACGAACTCCTCCTAGGGATTTAGTCCGACCGACCTCAAATTTGTGCTGTGCCTTCTAAAGGCATTGAAGATGAAAAGTTGTGCTATTTGCAAGTTTTCGTCAATGGGCGTGTCCGTGGCGTGGCGTCAAAGATCACTCTTCGCCATGACACGGAAGTTGTCGTAACTTCAGTGTACATGCTCACATCTGGACCAAACTGTACATGTAGGATGAGAGTCCCGCCCTGAACACATGTACATGCTGACATTCACCCACAGTCATAGCGCCACCTGCTGGCAACAGGAAGTGACTTTTAACGAAGCAGCCCCCGCCGCACGTTTCACCTACGTGCACGAATTTTCTGTGGTACGTGTATCTTGTCCAGACGCACAAAAAAGCCTCTTGGAGCGATGCCTAAAATCAACAGGAAGTCGGCCATTTTGAATTTTACGTCAAATTTTGGATGATTTACACACTTCGTACTTTAACGAACTCCTCCTAGGGATTTAGTCCGACCGACCTCAAATTTGTGCTGTGCCTTCTAAAGGCATTGAAGATGAAAAGTTGTGCTATTTGCAAGTTTTCGTCAATGGGCGTGTCCGTGGCGTGGCGTCAAAGATCAACTCTTCGCCATGACACGGAAGTTGTCGTAACTTCAGTGTACATGCTCACATCTGGACCAAACTGTACATGTAGGATGAGAGTCCCGCCCTGAACACATGTACATGCTGACATTCACAGACAGTCATAGCGCCACCTGCTGGCAACAGGAAGTGACTTTTAACGAAGCAGCCCCCGCCGCACGTTTTACCTACGTGCACGAATTTTCTGTGGTACGTGTATCTTGTCCAGACGCACAAAAAAGCCTCTTGGAGCGATGCCCTAAAATCAACAGGAAGTCGGCCATTTTGAATTTTACGTCAAATTTTGGATGATTTACACACTTCGTACTTTAACGAACTCCTCCTAGGGATTTAGTCCGACCGACTTCAAATTTGTGCTGTGCCTTCTAAAGGCATTGAAGATGAAAAGTTGTGCTATTTGCGAGTTTTCGTCAATGGGTGTGTCCGTGGCGTGGCGTCAGAGATCAAGTCTTCGCCATGACACAGGAAGTTGTTGTAACTTCAGTGTACATGCTCACATCTGAACCAAACTTTACGTGCTTGATAACTCTCCCACCCCGCTATGGAGGACCGATCCTGACACAGTCAGAAATAAATACAGAAATAAATAAATGCTCAATAAATAAATAAGCATCCAATTAAATACACAAAAAAATAAGTAAATAAATAAATGTAGGTAGTAATTAAATTATACAAGGAGACATAAATGTATATATTTTAATTAGTGCCTTTACTATTCACCTTTGTTATAATTACCTTATTTGTTTTATTCAACTTTATTTATTACTAATTTTTTAATGTATTTATGTGTGTGTTTTAATATTTTTGTCTGTTTTATTCTTCCTTTGTATTTATTTACCTTATTTATTTTCACCCATGGTATTTATTTCTGCCTGTCTTTTTAAATTTTGTATGCATTTCTGCCTCATTATGCAAATGAGGAGGGGCTGTGTCTCAAGGGGTCATCTTCTCTGCTATTGGTGGACCAGTCAGACAGGAGAGCTCCTACTCTGCCTGCAGACATCAACGATCTTGCCCTCACACAGTCAGATGGCTTCCTTCAGTGCGCTGAGGTGTTTAACAACTCTGAAGACAATACTACCAGCAATGTCTTCCTTCTCTTTTCACGTAGACGCCCGACAGACAGTGCTTTCAGTTTGCTGCATGCATGGACACAGAACTGCGGTATAGGGAGAAGCACACGGTCAGCTGGCTGCAGCTAAATCTGGAGTGCACTATTCAATTCTGTATGGTAAATTCAGTTTTAACGGAGCAGAGCGAGCTGACAGGCAGAGTTAGAGACTTTTTCTGTCCGTTTCTCTCTTTACAAAGACGCATGTTGCAGTCAGAGTCTTCTCTGAGATGCGAGCACGACATACAACACAATTTATCAAATTACACACGGATATACAGTATGAAAATAAGATTGATGGATTATACTCACAGGAAGTATAAAACCTGTTACATGGTCTATTAAAAGTAAAGTAACACAAAAATGTCAGGGAAATTACTTTACTTAGATTAAGTACTGCAGTTGTACATTTGAAATACCTTCCTACCTTTCTGATAGGAAGCCTTCTTGAGGTGGTATAAAACATTTCTTCTTATATTCTGATTTGAGTTGTGGACAACTATGACCACATGAATTAAAAAATTAAACATTTCACTGCCCAAGTCAGCTATAACACAAGTCTTGTTCATCAGACTACATGCTGTACAGTATTTGTGGACAGATTTTGTCCCAGGATTATTATGCATTTCTTCTTCGTTGCATGATTTAGAATAATAAGGTGAGAAATGGGTCTATTCTGAGTCATCCTGCACTGCAGCAGCTAATAAAGTCCATTTAATCCCAAAAACGCTTTTCTTTTAGGCAGGCTGGAGCAGAAAACAACTCACCTTTCTCAAGTTGTACAGTAATGTCATGTGTATGAAGGTGGATCAAACAAGCTAATCTTAAATGTCAAGTAGAGAGGAGCCTAGTAGGCCTATTATTTTCATCATTACACAATATGAATAAGCTATGCAGACAGTTGTAAAGAAAGAACATCTTTTTCTTCTGTTCTCTACTTGTTATAGTTACACAGTATTAGGGGTGTGGGCTGTATTAAAAGTATCCACTGTTCTCCCATGCTAACAACAGTAACGATGAAATGTGTGCTGTTCTCACATTCTTCCTCTGTATGTACACATAAACAACAAGGCAGGGAAATATAAAAGGAATTTATTTTATTGTTTGGTACATTATTGTTCAGTGTACATGCTCACATCTGAAACAAACTTTACGTGCTTGATAACTCTCCCACCCCGCAGACATCTACACGTCAATACCGATTATATTCATAGCGGCAAGGCTATGTAGCTCACATAGGGGACACAGGAAGTGACATATAGCACCTTCATGCGGCGTCGGAACCGCGTAGGAAATTCACAGCCGCACCGGCAGAGCTCCAGAATGTGCAACTCGGCCGGCTCACGCGCGGACGCGCTTAAAGTGCGAGGGCCGCCCACGCTGTGCAGGCTTTAATTTATTATTTTATTTTTTTTTTTTTTTTTTCTGCAAAGTAGGCCCAAATGACATGGCCTAAACATACTCGAAAACTCACCAAAATTTGCAAACATGTCAGAACCGGTGAAAAATTTCGTATTCTACAAGTTTCGCACATGGGCGTGGCAAAATGACTCGCTAGCGCCACCTAGAAAATTGGAAATGATTAGCCCCTCGTTCACGTTCAACCTACATGTACGAAATTTCTGGGGACATGTATCGTATCAAGACGCACAAAAAAGCCTCAAGAACCCATAGCCTAAAGTCAACAGGAAGTCGGCCATTTTGAATTTTATGGCCATTTTTGGATGTTACACTTCGTACTTTAACGAACTCCTCCTAGGGATTTAGTCGGATCGACGTCAAATTTCTGCTGTGCCTTCTAAAGGCATTGACGATGAAAAGTTGTGCTATTTGCGAGTTTTCGTCAATGGGCGTGTCGTGGCGTCGATGATTCCAATGAAACAGGAAGTTGTTGTAACTTCAGTACATGCTCACATCTGGACCAAACTGTACATGTAGGATGAGAGTCCCGCCCTGAACACATGTACATGCCGACATTCACCCACAGTCATAGCGCCACCTGCTGGCAACAGAAAGTGACCTTTAACGAAGCAGCCCCCGCCGCACGTTTCACCTACGTGCACGAATTTTCTGTGGTACGTGTATCTTGTCCAGACGCACAAAAAAGCTCTTGGAGCCATAGCCTAAAACCCAACAGGAAGTCGGCCATTTTGAATTTTACGTCAAATTTTGGATGATTTACACACTTCGTACTTTAACGAACTCCTCCTAGGGATTTAGTCCGACCGACCTCAAATTGTGCTGTGCCTTCTAAAGGCATTGAAGATGAAAAGTTGTGCTATTTGCAAGTTTTCGTCAATGGGCGTGTCCGTGGCGTGGCGTCAAAGATCAGCTCTTCGCCATGACACGGAAGTTGTCGTAACTTCAGTGTACATGCTCACATCTGGACCAAACTGTACATGTAGGATGAGAGTCCCGCCTGAACACATGTACATGGACATTCACACAGTCATAGCGCCACCTGCTGGCAACAGGAAGTGACTTTTAACGAAGCAGCCCCCGCCGCACGTTTACCTACGTGCACGAATTTTCGTGGTACGTGTATCTTGTCCAGACGCACAAAAAAGCCTCTTGGAGATGCCCTAAATAAACAGGAAGTCGGCCATTTTGAATTTTACGTCAAATTTTGGATGATTTACACACTTCGTACTTAACGAACTCCTCCTAGGGATTTAGTCCGACCGACCTCAAATTTGTGCTGTGCCTTCTAAAGGCATTGAAGATGAAAAGTGTGATTTGCAAGTTTTCGTCAATGGGCGTGTCCGTGGCGTGGCGTCAAAGATCAGCTCTTCGCCATGACACGGAAGTTGTCGTAACTTCAGTGTACATGCTCACATCTGGACCAAACTGTACATGTAGGATGAGAGTCCGCCCTGAACACAGTACAGGCTGACATTCACAGACAGTCATAGCGCCACCTGCTGGCAACAGGAAGTGACTTTAACGAAGCAGCCCCCGCCGCACGTTTACCTACGTGCACGAATTTCTGTGGTACGTGTATCTTGTCCAGACGCAAAAAAAGCTCTTGGAGCGATGCCCTAAAATCAACAGGAAGTCGGCCATTTGAATTTTACGTCAAATTTTGGATGATTTACACACTTCGTACTTTAACGAATCCTCCTAGGGATTTAGTCCGACCGACTTCAAATTTGTGCTGTGCCTTCTAAAGGCATTGAAGATGAAAAGTTGTGCTATTTGCGAGTTTTCGTCAATGGGTGTGTCCGTGGCGTGGCGTCAGAGATCAAGTCTTCGCCATGACAGGAAGTTGTTGTAACTTCAGTGTACATGCTCACATCTGAACCAAACTTTAAGTGCTTGATAACTCTCCCACCCCGCTATGGAGGACCGATCCTGACACAGTCAGAAATAAATACAGAAATAAATAAATGCTCAATAAATAAATAAGCATCCAATTAAATACACAAAAAAAATAAAGTAAATAAATAAATGTAGGTAGTAATTAAATATACAAGGAGACATAAATGTATATATTTAATTAGTGCCTTTACTTATTCACCTTGTTATAAT
>NW_024041150.1:55868457-55887788 GCF_014851395.1 Micropterus salmoides
TACGACCGACCTCAAATTTGTGCTGTGCCTTCTAAAGGCATTGAAGATGAAAAGTTGTGCTATTGCAAGTGTTCGTCAATGGGCGTGTCCGTGGCGTGGCGTCAAAGATCAGCTCTTCGCCATGACACGGAAGTTGTCGTAACTTCAGTGTACATCTCACATCTGGACCAAAACGTACATGAGTAGGAATGGAGAGTCCCGCCTGAAATCAACATGACACTGATGACATTCCAGACAGTCATAGCGCCCCTGCTGGCAACAGGAAGGACTTTTAACGAAGCAGCCCCCCGCCGCACGTTTCTACATGCACGAATTTTCTGTGGTACGTGTATCTTGTCCAGACGCACAAAAAAGCCTCTTGGAGCGATGCCCTAAAATCAACAGGAAGTCGGCCATTTGAATTTTACGTCAAATTTTGGATGATTTACACACTTCGTATTTAACGAACGCCCTCTAGGGATTTAGTCCGACCGACCTCAAATTTGTGCTGTGCCTTCTAAAGGCATTGAAGATGAAAAGTGTGCTATTTGCAAGTTTTCGTCAATGGGCGTGTCCGTGGCGTGGCGTCAAAGATCAGCTCTTCGCCATGACACGGAAGTGTCGTAACTTCAGTGTACATGCTCACATCTGACCAAACTGTACATGTAGGATGAGAGTCCCGCCCTGAACATGTACATGCTGACATTCACAGACAGTCATAGCGCCACCTGCTGGCAACAGGAAGTGACTTTTAACGAAGCAGCCCCCGCCGCACGTTTACCTACGTGCACGAATTTCTGTGGTACGTGTATCTTGTCCAGACGCACAAAAAAGCCTCTTGGAGCGATGCCCTAAAATCAACAGGAAGTCGGCCATTTTGAATTTTACGTCAAATTTTGGATGATTTACACACTTCGTACTTTAACGAACTCCTCCTAGGGATTTAGTCCGACCGACTTCAAATTTGTGCTGTGCCTTCTAAAGGCATGAAGATGAAAAGTTGTGCTATTTGCGAGTTTTCGTCAATGGGTGTGTCCGTGGCGTGGCGTCAGAGATCAAGTCTTCGCCATGACACAGGAAGTTGTTGTAACTTCAGTGTACATGCTCACATCTGAACCAAACTTTACGTGCTTGATAACTCTCCCACCCGCTATGGAGGACCGATCCTGACACAGTCAGAAATAAATACAGAAATAAATAAATGCTCAATAAATAAATAAGCATCCAATTAAATACACAAAAAAATAAAGTAAATAAATAAATGTAGGTAGTAATTAAATTATACAAGGAGACATAAATGTATATATTTTAATTAGTGCCTTTACTTATTCACCTTGTTATAATTACCTTATTTGTTTATTCAACTTTATTTATTACTAATTTTTTAATGTATTTATTATGTGTGTGTTTTAATATTTTTGTCTGTTTTATTCTTCCTTTGTATTTATTTACCTTATTTTTTTCACCCATGGTATTATTTCTGCCTGTCTTTTTAAATTTTTGTATGCATTTCTGCCTCATTATGCAAATGAGGAGGGGCTGTGTCTCAAGGGGTCATCTTCTCTGCTATTGGTGGACCAGTCAGACAGGAGAGCTCCTACTCTGCCTGCAGACATCAACGATCTTGCCCCTCACACAGTCAGATGGCTTCCTTCAGTGCGCTGAGGTGTTTAACAACTCTGAAGACAATACTACCAGCAATGTCTTCCTTCTCTTTTCACGTAGAGCTCCGACAGACAGTGCTTTCAGTTTGCTGCATGCATGGACACAGAACTGGTATAGGGAGAAGCACACGGTCAGCTGGCTGCAGCTAAATCTGGAGTGCACTCGTATTCAATTCTGTATGGTAAATTCAGTTTTAACGGAGCAGAGCGAGCTGACAGGCAGAGTTAGAGACTTTTTCTGTCGTTTCTCTCTTTACAAAGACGCATGTTGCAGTCAGAGTCTTCTCTGAGATGCGAGCACGACATACAACACAATTTATCAAATTACACAACGGATATACAGTATGAAAATAAGATTGATTGGATTATACTCACAGGAAGTATAAAACCTCTTACAGGTCTATTAAAAGTAAAGTAACACAAAAATGTCAGGGAAATTACTTTACTTAGATTTAAGTACTGCAGTTGTACATTTGAAATACCTTCCTACCTTTCTGATAGGAAGCCTTCTTGAGGTGGTATAAAACATTTCTTCTTATATTCTGATTTGAGTTGTGGACAACTATGACCACATGAATTAAAAAAATTAAACATTTCACTGCCCAAGTCAGCTATAACACAAGTCTTGTTCATCAGACTACATGCTGTACAGTATTTGTGGACAGATTTTGTCCCAGGATTTCTTATGCATTCTTCTTCTTCGTTGCATGATTTAGAATAATAAGGTGAGAAATGGGTCTATTCTGAGTTCATCCTGCACTGCAGCAGCTAATAAAGTCCATTTAATCCCAAAACGCTTTTCTTTTAGGCAGGCTGGAGCAGAAAACAACTCACCTTTCTCAAGTTGTACAGTAATGTCACATGTGTATGAAGGTGGATCAAACAAGCTAATCTTAAATGTCAAAGTAGAGAGGAGCCTAGTAGGCCTATTTATTTTCATTCATTACACAATATGAATAAGCTATGCAGACAGTTGTAAAGAAAGAACATTTTTCTTCTGTTCTCTACTTGTTATAGTTACACAGTATTAGGGGTGTGGGCTGTATTAAAAGTATCCACTGTTCTCCCATGCTCTAACACACAGTAACGATGAAATGTGTGCTGTTCTCACATTCTTCCTCTGTATGTACACATAAACAACAAGGCAGGGAAATATAAAAGGAATTTATTTTATTGTTTGGGTACATTATTGTTCAGTGTACATGCTCACATCTGAAACAAACTTTACGTGCTTGATAACTCTCCCACCCGCAGACATCTACACGCCAATACCGATTTATATTCATAGCGGCAAGTGCTATGTAGCTCCACATAGGGGACACAGGAAGTGACATATACACCTTCATGCGGCGTCAAACCGCGTAGGAAATTCACAGCCGCACCGGCAGAGCTCCAGAATATGCAACTCGGCCGGCTCACGCGGACGCGCTTACAAGTGCGAGGGCCCGCCCAACGCTGCTTGCAGCTTTAATTTTTTTTTTTTTTTTTTTTCTGCAAAGTAGGCCCAAATGACATGGCCTAAACATACTCGAAAACTCACCAAAATTTGCAAACATGTCAGAACCGGTGAAAAATTTCGTATTCTACAAGTTTCGCACATGGGCGTGGCAAAATGACTCGCTAGCGCCACCTAGAAAATTGGAAATGATTAGCCCCTCGTTCACGTTCAACCTACATGTACGAAATTTTCTGGGGACATGTATCGTATCAAGACGCACAAAAAAGCCTCAAGAACCCATAGCCTAAAGTCAACAGGAAGTCGGCCATTTTGAATTTTATGGCCATTTTTGGATGATTTACACACTTCGTACTTTAACGAACTCCTCCTAGGGATTTAGTCCGACCGACCTCAAATTTGTGCTGTGCCTTCTAAAGGCATTGAAGATGAAAAGTTGTGCTATTTGCAAGTTTTCGTCAATGGGCGTGTCCGTGGCGTGGCGTCAAAGATCAGCTCTTCGCCATGACACGGAAGTTGTCGTAACTTCAGTGTACATGCTCACATCTGGACCAAACTGTACATGTAGGATGAGAGTCCCGCCCTGAACACATGTACATGCTGACATTCACAGACAGTCATAGCGCCACCTGCTGGCAACAGGAAGTGACTTTTAACGAAGCAGCCCCCGCCGCACGTTTACCTACGTGCACGAATTTTCTGTGGTACGTGTATCTTGTCCAGACGCACAAAAAAGCCTCTTGGAGCGATGCCCTAAAATCAACAGGAAGTCGGCCATTTTGAATTTTACGTCAAATTTTGGATGATTTACACACTTCGTACTTTAACGAACTCCTCCTAGGGATTTAGTCCGACCGACTTCAAATTTGTGCTGTGCCTTCTAAAGGCATTGAAGATGAAAAGTTGTGCTATTTGCGAGTTTTCGTCAATGGGTGTGTCCGTGGCGTGGCGTCAGAGATCAAGTCTTCGCCATGACACAGGAAGTTGTTGTAACTTCAGTGTACATGCTCACATCTGAACCAAACTTTACGTGCTTGATAACTCTCCCACCCCGCTATGGAGGACCGATCCTGACACAGTCAGAAATAAATACAGAAATAAATAAATGCTCAATAAATAAATAAGCATCCAATTAAATACACAAAAAAATAAGTAAATAAATAAATGTAGGTAGTAATTAAATTATACAAGGAGACATAAATGTATATATTTTAATTAGTGCCTTTACTTATTCACCTTTGTTATAATTACCTTATTTGTTTATTCAACTTTATTTATTACTAATTTTTTAATGTATTTATTTATGTGTGTGTTTTAATATTTTTGTCTGTTTTATTCTTCCTTTGTATTTATTTACCTTATTTATTTTCACCCATGGTATTTATTTCTGCCTGTCTTAAATTTTTGTATGCATTTCTGCCTCATTATGCAAATGAGGAGGGGCTGTGTCTCAAGGGGTCATCTTCTCTGCTATTGGTGGACCAGTCAGACAGGAGAGCTCCTACTCTGCCTGCAGACATCAACGATCTTGCCCCTCACACAGTCAGATGGCTTCCTTCAGTGCGCTGAGGTGTTTAACAACTCTGAAGACAATACTACCAGCAATGTCTTCCTTCTCTTTTCACGTAGACGCTCCGACAGACAGTGCTTTCAGTTTGCTGCATGCATGGACACAGAACTGCGGTATAGGGAGAAGCACACGGTCAGCTGGCTGCAGCTAAATCTGGAGTGCACTCGTATTCAATTCTGTATGGTAAATTCAGTTTTAACGGAGCAGAGCGAGCTGACAGGCAGAGTTAGAGACTTTTTCTGTCGTTTCTCTCTTTACAAAGACGCATGTTGCAGTCAGAGTCTTCTCTGAGATGCGAGCACGACATACAACACAATTTATCAAATTACACAACGGATATACAGTATGAAAATAAGATTGATTGGATTATACTCACAGGAAGTATAAAACCTCTTACATGTCTATTAAAAGTAAAGTAACACAAATGTCAGGGAAATTACTTTACTTAGATTTAAGTACTGCAGTTGTACATTTGAAATACCTTCCTACCTTTCTGATAGGAAGCCTTCTTGAGGTGGTATAAAACATTTCTTCTTATATTCTGATTTGAGTTGTGGACAACTATGACCACATGAATTAAAAAAATTAAACATTTCACTGCCCAAGTCAGCTATAACACAAGTCTTGTCATCAGACTACATGCTGTACAGTATTTGTGGACAGATTTTGTCCCAGGATTTATTATGCATTTCTTCTTCTTCGTTGCATGATTTAGAATAATAAGGTGAGAAATGGGTCTATTCTGAGTTCATCCTGCACTGCAGCAGCTAATAAAGTCCATTTAATCCCAAAACGCTTTTCTTTTAGGCAGGCTGGAGCAGAAAACAACTCACCTTTCTCAAGTTGTACAGTAATGTCACATGTGTATGAAGGTGGATCAAACAAGCTAATCTTAAATGTCAAAGTAGAGAGGAGCCTAGTAGGCCTATTTATTTTCATTCATTACACAATATGAATAAGCTATGCAGACAGTTGTAAAGAAAGAACATCTTTTTCTTCTGTTCTCTACTTGTTATAGTTACACAGTATTAGGGGTGTGGGCTGTATTAAAAGTATCCACTGTTCTCCCATGCTCTAACACACAGTAACGATGAAATGTGTGCTGTTCTCACATTCTTCCTCTGTATGTACACATAAACAACAAGGCAGGGAAATATAAAAGGAATTTATTTTATTGTTTGGGTACATTATTGTTCAGTGTACATGCTCACATCTGAAACAAACTTTACGTGCTTGATAACTCTCCCACCCCGCAGACATCTACACGTCAATACCGATTTATATTCATAGCGGCAAGTGCTATGTAGCTCCACATAGGGGACACAGGAAGTGACATATAGCACCTTCATGCGGCGTCGGAACCGCGTAGGAAATTCACAGCCGCACCGGCAGAGCTCCAGAATATGCAACTCGGCCGGCTCACGCGCGGACGCGCTTACAAGTGCGAGGGCCCGCCCAACGCTGCTTGCAGCTTTAATTAGGGCGAGCACGACCGTGTGTCCCTATTGAATTGCTCTTTTTTTTTTTTTTTTTTTTTTTTTTTTTTTTTGCAAAGTAGGCCCAAATGACATGGCCTAAACATACTCGAAAACTCACCAAAATTTGCAAACATGTCAGAACCGGTGAAAAATTTCGTATTCTACAAGTTTCGCACATGGGCGTGGCAAAATGACTCGCTAGCGCCACCTAGAAAATTGGAAAATTAGCCCCTCGTTCACGTTCAACCTACATGTACGAAATTTTCTGGGGACATGTATCGTATCAAGACGCACAAAAAAGCCTCAAGAACCCATAGCCTAAAGTCAACAGGAAGTCGGCCATTTTGAATTTTATGGCCATTTTTGGATGATTTACACACTTCGTACTTTAACGAACTCCTCCTAGGGATTTAGTCGGATCGACGTCAAATTTCTGCTGTGCCTTCTAAAGGCATTGACGATGAAAAGTTGTGCTATTTGCGCGTTTTCGTCAATGGGCGTGTCCGTGGCGTCGATGATTCGCAATGAAACAGGAAGTTGTTGTAACTTCAGTGTACATGCTCACATCTGGACCAAACTGTACATGTAGGATGAGAGTCCCGCCCTGAACACATGTACATGCCGACATTCACCCACAGTCATAGCGCCACCTGCTGGCAACAGAAAGTGACCTTTAACGAAGCAGCCCCCGCCGCACGTTTCACCTACGTGCACGAATTTTCTGTGGTACGTGTATCTTGTCCAGACGCACAAAAAAGTCTCTTGGAGCCATAGCCTAAACCCAACAGGAAGTCGGCCATTTTGAATTTTACGTCAAATTTTGGATGATTTACACACTTCGTACTTTAACGAACTCCTCCTAGGGATTTAGTCCGACCGACCTCAAATTTGTGCTGTGCCTTCTAAAGGCATTGAAGATGAAAAGTTGTGCTATTTGCAAGTTTTCGTCAATGGGCGTGTCCGTGGCGTGGCGTCAAAGATCAGCTCTTCGCCATGACACGGAAGTTGTCGTAACTTCAGTGTACATGCTCACATCTGGACCAAACTGTACATGTAGGATGAGAGTCCCGCCCTGAACACATGTACATGCTGACATTCACCCACAGTCATAGCGCCACCTGCTGGCAACAGGAAGTGACTTTTAACGAAGCAGCCCCCGCCGCACGTTTACCTACGTGCACGAATTTTCTGTGGTACGTGTATCTTGTCCAGACGCACAAAAAAGTCTCTTGGAGCCATAGCCTAAACCCAACAGGAAGTCGGCCATTTTGAATTTTACGTCAAATTTTGGATGATTTACACACTTCGTACTTTAACGAACTCCTCCTAGGGATTTAGTCCGACCGACCTCAAATTTGTGCTGTGCCTTCTAAAGGCATTGAAGATGAAAAGTTGTGCTATTTGCAAGTTTTCGTCAATGGGCGTGTCCGTGGCGTGGCGTCAAAGATCAACTCTTCGCCATGACACGGAAGTTGTCGTAACTTCAGTGTACATGCTCACATCTGGACCAAACTGTACATGTAGGATGAGAGTCCCGCCCTGAACACATGTACATGCTGACATTCACACAGTCATAGCGCCACCTGCTGGCAACAGGAAGTGACTTTTAACGAAGCAGCCCCCGCCGCACGTTTACCTACGTGCACGAATTTTCTGTGGTACGTGTATCTTGTCCAGACGCACAAAAAAGCCTCTTGGAGCGATGCCCTAAAATCAACAGGAAGTCGGCCATTTTGAATTTTACGTCAAATTTTGGATGATTTACACACTTCGTACTTTAACGAACTCCTCCTAGGGATTTAGTCCGACCGACTTCAAATTTGTGCTGTGCCTTCTAAAGGCATTGAAGATGAAAAGTTGTGCTATTTGCGAGTTTTCGTCAATGGGTGTGTCCGTGGCGTGGCGTCAGAGATCAAGTCTTCGCCATGACACAGGAAGTTGTTGTAACTTCAGTGTACATGCTCACATCTGAACCAAACTTTACGTGCTTGATAACTCTCCCACCCCGCTATGGAGGACCGATCCTGACACAGTCAGAAATAAATACAGAAATAAATAAATGCTCAATAAATAAATAAGCATCCAATTAAATACACAAAAAAATAAAGTAAATAAATAAATGTAGGTAGTAATTAAATTATACAAGGAGACATAAATGTATATATTTTAATTAGTGCCTTTACTTATTCACCTTTGTTATAATTACCTTATTTGTTTATTCAACTTTATTTATTACTAATTTTTTTAATATATTATTTATGTGTGTGTTTAATATTTTTGTCTGTTTTATTCTTCCTTTGTATTTTTACCTTATTTATTTTCACCCATGGTATTTATTTCTGCCTGTCTTTTTAAATTTTGTATGCATTTCTGCCTCATTATGCAAATGAGGAGGGGCTGTGTCTCAAGGGGTCATCTTCTCTGCTATTGGTGGACCAGTCAGACAGGAGAGCTCCTACTCTGCCTGCAGACATCAACGATCTTGCCCCTCACACAGTCAGATGGCTTCCTTCAGTGCGCTGAGGTGTTTAACAACTCTGAAGACACTACCAGCAATGTCTTCCTTCTCTTTTCACGTAGACGCTCCGACAGACAGTGCTTTCAGTTTGCTGCATGCATGGACACAGAACTGCGGTACAGCACACAGTAACGATGAAATGTGTGCTGTTCTCACATTCTTCCTCTGTATGTACACATAAACAACAAGGCAGGGAAATATAAAAGGAATTTATTTTATTGTTTGGGTACATTATTGTTCAGTGTACATGCTCACATCTGAAACAAACTTTACGTGCTTGATAACTCTACCCCGCAGACATCTACACGTCAATACCGATTTATATTCATAGCGGCAAGTGCTATGTAGCTCCACATAGGGGACACAGGAAGTGACATATAGCACCTTCATGCGGCGACATAACCGCGTAGGAAATTCACAGCCGCACCGGCAGAGCTCCAGAATATGCAACTCGGCCGGCTCACACGCGGACGCGCTTACAAGTGCGAGGGCCCGCCCAACGCTGCTTGCAGCTTTAATTTTTTTTTTTTTTTTTTTTTTTTCTGCAAAGTAGGCCCAAATGACATGGCCTAAACATACTCGAAAACTCACCAAAATTTGCAAACATGTCAGAACCGGTGAAAAATTTCGTATTCTACAAGTTTCGCACATGGGCGTGGCAAAATGACTCGCTAGCGCCACCTAGAAAATTGGAAAATTAGCCCCTCGTTCACGTTCAACCTACATGTACGAAATTTTCTGGGGACATGTATCGTATCAAGACGCACAAAAAAGCCTCAAGAACCCATAGCCTAAAGTCAACAGGAAGTCGGCCATTTTGAATTTTATGGCCATTTTTGGATGATTTACACACTTCGTACTTTAACGAACTCCTCCTAGGGATTTAGTCGGATCGACGTCAAATTTCTGCTGTGCCTTCTAAAGGCATTGACGATGAAAAGTTGTGCTATTTGCGCGTTTTCGTCAATGGGCGTGTCCGTGGCGTCGATGATTCGCAATGAAACAGGAAGTTGTTGTAACTTCAGTGTACATGCTCACATCTGGACCAAACTGTACATGTAGGATGAGAGTCCCGCCCTGAACACATGTACATGCCGACATTCACCCACAGTCATAGCGCCACCTGCTGGCAACAGAAAGTGACCTTTAACGAAGCAGCCCCCGCCGCACGTTTCACCTACGTGCACGAATTTTCTGTGGTACGTGTATCTTGTCCAGACGCACAAAAAAGCCTCTTGGAGCCATAGCCTAAAATCAACAGGAAGTCGGCCATTTTGAATTTTACGTCAAATTTTGGATGATTTACACACTTCGTACTTTAACGAACTCCTCCTAGGGATTTAGTCCGACCGACCTCAAATTTGTGCTGTGCCTTCTAAAGGCATTGAAGATGAAAAGTTGTGCTATTTGCAAGTTTTCGTCAATGGGCGTGTCCGTGGCGTGGCGTCAAAGATCAGCTCTTCGCCATGACACGGAAGTTGTCGTAACTTCAGTGTACATGCTCACATCTGGACCAAACTGTACATGTAGGATGAGAGTCCCGCCCTGAACACATGTACATGCTGACATTCACCCACAGTCATAGCGCCACCTGCTGGCAACAGGAAGTGACTTTTAACGAAGCAGCCCCCGCCGCACGTTTACCTACGTGCACGAATTTTCTGTGGTACGTGTATCTTGTCCAGACGCACAAAAAAGCCTCTTGGAGCGATGCCTAAAATCAACAGGAAGTCGGCCATTTTGAATTTTACGTCAAATTTTGGATGATTTACACACTTCGTACTTTAACGAACTCCTCCTAGGGATTTAGTCCGACCGACCTCAAATTTGTGCTGTGCCTTCTAAAGGCATTGAAGATGAAAAGTTGTGCTATTTGCAAGTTTTCGTCAATGGGCGTGTCCGTGGCGTGGCGTCAAAGATCACTCTTCGCCATGACACGGAAGTTGTCGTAACTTCAGTGTACATGCTCACATCTGGACCAAACTGTACATGTAGGATGAGAGTCCCGCCCTGAACACATGTACATGCTGACATTCACAGACAGTCATAGCGCCACCTGCTGGCAACAGGAAGTGACTTTTAACGAAGCAGCCCCCGCCGCACGTTTACCTACGTGCACGAATTTTCTGTGGTACGTGTATCTTGTCCAGACGCACAAAAAAGCCTCTTGGAGCGATGCCCTAAAATCAACAGGAAGTCGGCCATTTTGAATTTTACGTCAAATTTTGGATGATTTACACACTTCGTACTTTAACGAACTCCTCCTAGGGATTTAGTCCGACCGACTTCAAATTTGTGCTGTGCCTTCTAAAGGCATTGAAGATGAAAAGTTGTGCTATTTGCGAGTTTTCGTCAATGGGTGTGTCCGTGGCGTGGCGTCAGAGATCAAGTCTTCGCCATGACACAGGAAGTTGTTGTAACTTCAGTGTACATGCTCACATCTGAACCAAACTTTACGTGCTTGATAACTCTCCCACCCCGCTATGGAGGACCGATCCTGACACAGTCAGAAATAAATACAGAAATAAATAAATGCTCAATAAATAAATAAGCATCCAATTAAATACACAAAAAAATAAGTAAATAAATAAATGTAGGTAGTAATTAAATTATACAAGGAGACATAAATGTATATTTTAATTAGTGCCTTTACTTATTCACCTTTGTTATAATTACCTTATTTGTTTATTCAACTTTATTTATTACTAATTTTTTAATGTATTTATTTATGTGTGTTTTAATATTTTTGTCTGTTTTATTCTTCCTTTGTATTTATTTACCTTATTTATTTTCACCCATGGTATTTATTTCTGCCTGTCTTAAATTTTGTATGCATTTCTGCCTCATTATGCAAATGAGGAGGGGCTGTGTCTCAAGGGGTCATCTTCTCTGCTATTGGTGGACCAGTCAGACAGGAGAGCTCCTACTCTGCCTGCAGACATCAACGATCTTGCCCCTCACACAGTCAGATGGCTTCCTTCAGTGCGCTGAGGTGTTTAACAACTCTGAAGACAATACTACCAGCAATGTCTTCCTTCTCTTTTCACGTAGAGCTCCGACAGACAGTGCTTTCAGTTTGCTGCATGCATGGACACAGAACTGCGGTATAGGGAGAAGCACACGGTCAGCTGGCTGCAGCTAAATCTGGAGTGCACTCGTATTCAATTCTGTATGGTAAATTCAGTTTTAACGGAGCAGAGCGAGCTGACAGGCAGAGTTAGAGACTTTTTCTGTCCGTTTCTCTCTTTACAAAGACGCATGTTGCAGTCAGAGTCTTCTCTGAGATGCGAGCACGACATACAACACAATTTATCAAATTACACAACGGATATACAGTATGAAAATAAGATTGATTGGATTATACTCACAGGAAGTATAAAACCTCTTACATGGGTCTATTAAAAAAAGTAACACAAAAATGTCAGGGAAATTACTTTACTTAGATTTAAGTACTGCAGTTGTACATTTGAAATACCTTCCTACCTTTCTGATAGGAAGCCTTCTTGAGGTGGTATAAAACATTTCTTCTTATATTCTGATTTGAGTTGTGGACAACTATGACCACATGAATTAAAAAAAACATTTCACTGCCCAAGTCAGCTATAACACAAGTCTTGTTCATCAGACTACATGCTGTACAGTATTTGTGGACAGATTTTGTCCCAGGATTTATTATGCATTTCTTCTTCTTCGTTGCATGATTTAGAATAATAAGGTGAGAAATGGGTCTATTCTGAGTTCATCCTGCACTGCAGCAGCTAATAAAGTCCATTTAATCCCAAAAACGCTTTTCTTTTAGGCAGGCTGGAGCAGAAAACAACTCACCTTTCTCAAGTTGTACAGTAATGTCACATGTGTATGAAGGTGGATCAAACAAGCTAATCTTAAATGTCAAAGTAGAGAGGAGCCTAGTAGGCCTATTTATTTTCATTCATTACACAATATGAATAAGCTATGCAGACAGTTGTAAAGAAAGAACATCTTTTTCTTCTGTTCTCTACTTGTTATAGTTACACAGTATTAGGGGTGTGGGCTGTATTAAAAGTATCCACTGTTCTCCCATGCTCTAACACACAGTAACGATGAAATGTGTGCTGTTCTCACATTCTTCCTCTGTATGTACACATAAACAACAAGGCAGGGAAATATAAAAGGAATTTATTTTATTGTTTGGGTACATTATTGTTCAGTGTACATGCTCACATCTGAAACAAACTTTACGTGCTTGATAACTCTCCCACCCCGCAGACATCTACACGTCAATACCGATTTATATTCATAGCGGCAAGTGCTATGTAGCTCCACATAGGGGACACAGGAAGTGACATATAGCACTTCATGCGGCGTCGGAACCGCGTAGGAAATTCACAGCCGCACCGGCAGAGCTCCAGAATATGCAACTCGGCCGGCTCACGCGCGGACGCGCTTACAAGTGCGAGGGCCCGCCCAACGCTGCTTGCAGCTTGCAGCTTTATTATTTTTTTTTTTTTTTTTTTTTTTTTTCTGCAAAGTAGGCCCAAATGACATGGCCTAAACATACTCGAAAACTCACCAAAATTTGCAAACATGTCAGAACCGGTGAAAAATTTCGTATTCTACAAGTTTCGCACATGGGCGTGGCAAAATGACTCGCTAGCGCCACCTAGAAAATTGGAAATGATTAGCCCCTCGTTCACGTTCAACCTACATGTACGAAATTTTCTGGGGACATGTATCGTATCAAGACGCACAAAAAAGCCTCAAGAACCCATAGCCTAAAGTCAACAGGAAGTCGGCCATTTTGAATTTTATGGCCATTTTTGGATGATTTACACACTTCGTACTTTAACGAACTCCTCCTAGGGATTTAGTCGGATCGACGTCAAATTTCTGCTGTGCCTTCTAAAGGCATTGACGATGAAAAGTTGTGCTATTTGCGCGTTTTCGTCAATGGGCGTGTCCGTGGCGTCGATGATTCGCAATGAAACAGGAAGTTGTTGTAACTTCAGTGTACATGCTCACATCTGGACCAAACTGTACATGTAGGATGAGAGTCCCGCCCTGAACACATGTACATGCCGACATTCACCCACAGTCATAGCGCCACCTGCTGGCAACAGAAAGTGACCTTTAACGAAGCAGCCCCCGCCGCACGTTTCACCTACGTGCACGAATTTTCTGTGGTACGTGTATCTTGTCCAGACGCACAAAAAAGTCTCTTGGAGCCATAGCCTAAACCAACAGGAAGTCGGCCATTTTGAATTTTACGTCAAATTTTGGATGATTTACACACTTCGTACTTTAACGAACTCCTCCTAGGGATTTAGTCCGACCGACCTCAAATTTGTGCTGTGCCTTCTAAAGGCATTGAAGATGAAAAGTTGTGCTATTTGCAAGTTTTCGTCAATGGGCGTGTCCGTGGCGTGGCGTCAAAGATCACTCTTCGCCATGACACGGAAGTTGTCGTAACTTCAGTGTACATGCTCACATCTGGACCAAACTGTACATGTAGGATGAGAGTCCCGCCCTGAACACATGTACATGCTGACATTCACCCACAGTCATAGCGCCACCTGCTGGCAACAGGAAGTGACTTTTAACGAAGCAGCCCCCGCCGCACGTTTCACCTACGTGCACGAATTTTCTGTGGTACGTGTATCTTGTCCAGACGCACAAAAAAGCCTCTTGGAGCATGCCTAAAATCAACAGGAAGTCGGCCATTTTGAATTTTACGTCAAATTTTGGATGATTTACACACTTCGTACTTTAACGAACTCCTCCTAGGGATTTAGTCCGACCGACCTCAAATTTGTGCTGTGCCTTCTAAAGGCATTGAAGATGAAAAGTTGTGCTATTTGCAAGTTTTCGTCAATGGGCGTGTCCGTGGCGTGGCGTCAAAGATCACTCTTCGCCATGACACGGAAGTTGTCGTAACTTCAGTGTACATGCTCACATCTGGACCAAACTGTACATGTAGGATGAGAGTCCCGCCCTGAACACATGTACATGCTGACATTCACACAGTCATAGCGCCACCTGCTGGCAACAGGAAGTGACTTTTAACGAAGCAGCCCCCGCCGCACGTTTCACCTACGTGCACGAATTTTCTGTGGTACGTGTATCTTGTCCAGACGCACAAAAAAGCCTCTTGGAGCGATGCCTAAAACCAACAGGAAGTCGGCCATTTTGAATTTTACGTCAAATTTTGGATGATTTACACACTTCGTACTTTAACGAACTCCTCCTAGGGATTTAGTCCGACCGACTCAAATTGTGCTGTGCCTTCTAAAGGCATTGAAGATGAAAAGTTGTGCTATTTGCAAGTTTTCGTCAATGGGCGTGTCCGTGGCGTGGCGTCAAAGATCAATCTTCGCCATGACACGGAAGTTGTCGTAACTTCAGTGTACATGCTCACATCTGACCAAACTGTACATGTAGGATGAGAGTCCCGCCCTGAACACATGTACATGCTGACATTCACCCACAGTCATAGCGCCACCTGCTGGCAACAGGAAGTGACTTTTAACGAAGCAGCCCCCGCCGCACGTTTTACCTACGTGCACGAATTTTCTGTGGTACGTGTATCTTGTCCAGACGCACAAAAAGCCTCTTGGAGCGATGCCCTAAAATCAACAGGAAGTCGGCCATTTTGAATTTTACGTCAAATTTTGGATGATTTACACACTTCGTACTTTAACGAACTCCTAGGGATTAGTCCGACGACTTCAAATTTGTGCTGTGCCTTCTAAAGGCATTGAAGATGAAAAGTTGTGCTATTTGCGAGTTTTCGTCAATGGGTGTGTCCGTGGCGTGGCGTCAGAGATCAAGTCTTCGCCATGACACAGGAAGTTGTTGTAACTTCAGTGTACATGCTCACATCTGAACCAAACTTACGTGCTTGATAACTCTCCACCCCCTATGGAGGACCGATCCTGACACAGTCAGAAATAAATACAGAAATAAATAAATGCTAATAAATAAATAAGCATCCAATTAAATACACAAAAAAATAAAGTAAATAAATAAATGTGGAGTAATTAAATTATACAAGGAGACATAAATGTATTATTTTAATTAGTGCCTTTACTTATTCACCTTTGTTATATATTATTATTTGTTTATTCAACTTTATTTAAATTTTTTAATGTATTTATTTATGTGTGTGTTTTAATATTTTGTCTGTTTTATTCTTCTTTGTATTTTTTACCTTATTTATTTTCACCCATGGTATTTATTTCTGCCTGTTTTTAAATTTCTGCCTCATTATGCAAATGAGGAGGGGCTGTGTCTCAAGGGGTCATCTTCTCTGCTATTGGTGGACCAGTCAGACAGGAGAGCTCCTACTCTGCCTGCAGACATCAACGATCTTGCCCCTCACACAGTCAGATGGCTTCCTTCAGTGCGCTGAGGTGTTTAACAACTCTGAAGACAATACTACCAGCAATGTCTTCCTTCTTTTCACGTAGAAGCTCCGACAGACAGTGCTTTCAGTTTGCTGCATGCATGGACACAGAACTGCGGTATAGGGAGAAGCACACGGTCAGCTGGCTGCAGCTAAATCTGGAGTGCACTCGTATTCAATCTGTATGGTAAATTCAGTTTTAACGGAGCAGAGCGAGCTGACAGGCAGAGTTAGAGACTTTTTCTGTCCGTTTCTCTCTTTACAAAGACGCATGTTGCAGTCAGAGTCTTCTCTGAGATGCGAGCAGACATACAACACAATTTATCAAATTACACAACGGTATACAGTATGAAAATAAGATTGATTGGATTATACTCACAGGAAGTATAAAACTACATGTATTAAAGTAAAGTAACACAAAATGTCAGGGAAATTACTTTACTTAGATTAAGTACTGCAGTTGTACATTTGAAATACCTTCCTACCTTTCTGATAGGAAGCCTTCTTGAGGTGGTATAAAACATTTCTTCTTATATTCTGATTGAGTTGTGGACAACTATGACCACATGAATTAAAAAAACATTTCACTGCCCAAGTCAGCTATAAACAAGTCTTGTTCATCAGACTACATGCTGTACAGTATTTGTGGACAGATTTTGTCCCAGGATTTTATGCATTTCTTCTTCTTCGTTGCATGATTTAGAATAATAAGGTGAGAAATGGGTCTATTCTGAGTTCATCCTGCACTGCAGCAGCTATAAAGTCCATTTAATCCCAAAACGCTTTTCTTTTAGGCAGGCTGGAGCAGAAAACAACTCACCTTTCTCAAGTTGTACAGTAATGTCACATGTGTATGAAGGTGGATCAAACAGCTAATCTTAAATGTCAAAGTAGAGAGGAGCCTAGTAGGCCTATTTATTTCATTCATTACACAATATGAATAAGCTATGCAGACAGTTGTAAAGAAAGAACATCTTTTTCTTCTGTTCTCTACTTGTTATAGTTACACAGTATTAGGGGTGTGGGCTGTATTAAAGTATCCACTGTTCTCCATGCTCTAACACACAGTAACGAAAATGTGTGCTGTTCTCACATTCTTCCTCTGTATGTACACATAAACAACAAGGCAGGGAAATAAAAGGAATTTATTTTATTGTTTGGGTACATTATTGTTCAGTGTACATGCTCACATCTGAAAACAAACTTTACGTGCTTGATAACTCTCCCACCCCGCAGACATCTACACGTCAATACCGATTTATATTCATAGCGGCAAGTGCTATGTAGCTCCACATAGGGGACACAGGAAGTGACATATAGAACATTCATGCGGCGTCGGAAACGCGTAGGAAATTCACAGCCGCACCGGCAGAGCTCCAGAATGTGCAACTCGGCCGGCTCACGCGCGGACGCGCCAAGTGCGAGGGCCCGCCCAACGCTGCTTGCAGCTTTAATTTTTTTTTTTTTTTTTTTTTTTTTCTGCAAAGTAGGCCCAAATGACATGGCCTAAACATACTCGAAACTCACCAAAATTTGCAAACATGTCAGAACCGGTGAAAAATTTCGTTCTACAAGTTTCGCACATGGGCGTGCAAAATGACTCGCTAGCGCCACCTAGAAAATTGGAAAGATTAGCCCCTCGTTCACGTTCAACCTACATGTACGAAATTTTCTGGGGACATGTATCGTATCAAGACGCACAAAAAAGCCTCAAGAACCATAGCCTAAAGTCAACAGGAAGTCGGCCATTTTGAATTTTATGGCCATTTTTGGATGATTTACACTTCGTACTTTAACGAACTCCTCCTAGGGATTAGTCGGATCGACGTCAAATTTTGCTGTGCCTTCTAAAGGCATTGACGATGAAAAGTTGTGCTATTTGCGCGTTTTGTCAATGGGCGTGTCCGTGGCGTCGATGATTCGCAATGAAACAGGAAGTTGTTGTAACTTCAGTGTACATGCTCACATCTGGACCAAACTGTACATGTAGGATGAGAGTCCCGCCCTGAACACATGTACATGCGACATTCACCCACAGTCATAGCGCCACCTGCTGGCAACAGAAAGTGACCTTTAACGAAGCAGCCCCCGCCGCACGTTTCACCTACGTGCACGAATTTTCTGTGGTACGTGTATCTTGTCCAGACGCACAAAAAAGTCTCTTGGAGCCATAGCCTAAACCCAACAGGAAGTCGGCCATTTTGAATTTTACGTCAAATTTTGGATGATTTACACACTTCGTACTTTAACGAACCTCCTAGGGATTAGTCCGACCGACCTCAAATTTGCTGTGCCTTCTAAAGGCATTGAAGATGAAAAGTTGTGCTATTTGCAAGTTTTCGTCAATGGGCGTGTCCGTGGCGTGGCGTCAAAGATCAGCTCTTCGCCATGACACGGAAGTTGTCGTAACTTCAGTGTACATGCTCACATCTGGACCAAACTGTACATGTAGGATGAGAGTCCCGCCCTGAACACATGTACATGCTGACATTCACCACAGTCATAGCGCCACCTGCTGGCAACAGGAAGTGACTTTAACGAAGCAGCCCGCCGCACGTTTTACCTACGTGCACGAATTTTCTGTGGTACGTGTATCTTGTCCAGACGCACAAAAAAGTCTTTGGAGCATAGCCCTAAACCCAACAGGAAGTCGGCCATTTGAATTTACGTCAAATTTTGGATGATTTACACACTTCGTACTTTAACGAAACTCCTAGGGATTTAGTCCGACCGACCTCAAATTTGTGCTGTGCCTTCTAAAGGCATTGAAGATGAAAAGTTGTGCTATTTGCAAGTTTTCGTCATGGGCGTGTCCGTGGCGTGGCGTCAAAGATCAACTCTCGCCAGGACACGGAAGTTGTCGTAATCAGTGTACATGCTCACATCTGGACCAAACTGTACATGTAGGATGAGAGTCGCCCTGAACACATGTACATGCTGACATTCACAGACAGTCATAGCGCCACCTGCTGGCAACAGGAAGTGACCTTTAACGAAGCAGCCCCGCCGCACGTTTTACCTACGTGCACGAATTTTCTGTGGTACGTGTATCTTGTCAGACGCACAAAAAGTCTTTGGAGCCATGCCCTAAACCAACAGGAAGTCGGCCATTTTGAATTTTACGTCAAATTTTGGATGATTTACACACTTCGTACTTTAACGAACTCCTCCTAGGGATTTAGTCCGACCGACCTCAAATTTGTGCTGTGCCTTCTAAAGGCATTGAAGATGAAAAGTGTGCTATTGCTAGTTTTCGTCAATGGTCGTGTCCGTGGCGTGGCGTCA
>NW_024041150.1:55888288-55904614 GCF_014851395.1 Micropterus salmoides
ACACTTCATGCGGCGTCGGAACCGCGTAGGAAATTCACAGCCGCACGGCAGAGCTCCAGAATATGCAACTCGGCCGGCTCACGCGGACGCGCTACAAGTGCGAGGGCCCGCCCAACGCTGCTTGCAGCTTTAATTAGGGCCGAGCACGACCGTGCGAGGGTCCCTATTGAATCTGCTCGGATATATATATTTTTTTTTTTTTTTTTTTTTTTTTTCTGCAAAGTAGGCCCAAATGACATGGCCTAAAAATACTCGAAAACTCACCAAAATTTGCAAAATGTCAGACCGAACCGGTGAAAAATTTCGTATTCTAAAGTTTCGCACATGGGCGTGGCAAAATGACTCGCTAGCGCCACCTTGAAAATTGGAAAGATTAGCCCCTCGTTCACGTTCAACCTACATGTACGAAATTTTCTGGGGACAGGTATCGATCACAGACGCACAAAAAAGCCTCAAGAACCCATAGCCTAAAGTCAACAGGAAGGTCGGCCATTTTGAATTTATGGCCATTTTTGGATGATTTACACACTTCGTACTTTAACGAACTCCTCCTAGGGATTTAGTCGGATCGACGTCAAATTTCTGCTGTGCCTTCTAAAGGCATTGACGATGAAAAGTTGTGCTATTTGCGAGGTTTTCGTCAATGGGCGTGTCCGTGGCGTCGATGATCGCATGAAACAGGAAGTTGTAACTTCAGTGTACATGCTCACATCTGGACCAAACTGTACATGTAGGATGAGAGTCCCGCCCTGAACACATGTACATGCGACATTCACCCACAGTCATAGCGCCACCTGGCAACAAAGTGACTTAACGAAGCAGCCCCCGCCGCACGTTTCACCTACGTGCACGAATTTTCTGTGGTACGTGTATCTTGTCCAGACGCACAAAAAAGCCTCTTGGAGCCATAGCCTAAACCAACAGGAAGTCGGCCATTTTGAATTTTACGTCAAATTTTGGATGATTTACACTTCGTACTTTAACGAACTCCTCCTAGGGATTTAGTCCGACCGACCTCAAATTGTGCTGTGCCTTCTAAAGGCATTGAAGATGAAAAGTTGTGCTATTTGCAAGTTTTCGTCAATGGGGTGTCCGTGGCGTGGCGTCAAAGATCACTCTTCGCCATGACACGGAAGTTGTGTAACTTCAGTGTACATGCTCACATCTGGACCAAACTGTACATGTAGGATGAGAGTCCCGCCCTGAACACATGTACATGCTGACATTCACCCACAGTCATAGCGCCACCTGCTGGCAACAGGAAGTGACTTTAACGAAGCAGCCCCCGCCGCACGTTTACCTACGTGCACGAATTTCTGTGGTACGTGTATCTTGTCCAGACGCACAAAAAAGCCTCTTGGAGCCATAGCCTAAAATCAACAGGAAGTCGGCCATTTTGAATTTTACGTCAAATTTTGGATGATTTACACACTTCGTACTTTAACGAACTCCTCCTAGGGATTTAGTCCGACCGACCTCAAATTTGTGCTGTGCCTTCTAAAGGCATTGAAGATGAAAAGTTGTGCTATTTGCAAGTTTTCGTCAATGGGCGTGTCCGTGGCGTGGCGTCAAAGATCAGCTCTTCGCCATGACACGGAAGTTGTCGTAACTTCAGTGTACATGCTCACATCTGGACCAAACTGTACATGTAGGATGAGAGTCCCGCCCTGAAACACATGTACATGCTGACATTCACCCACAGTCATAGCGCCACCTGCTGGCAACAGGAAGTGACTTTTAACGAAGCAGCCCCGCCGCACGTTTACCTACGTGCACGAATTTTCTGTGGTACGTGTATCTTGTCCAGACGCACAAAAAAGCCTCTTGGAGCGATGCCTAAAATCAACAGGAAGTCGGCCATTTGAATTTTACGTCAAATTTTGGATGATTTACACACTTCGTACTTAACGAACTCCTCTAGGGATTTAGTCCGACCGACCTCAAATTTGCTGTGCCTTCTAAAGGCATTGAAGATGAAAAGTTGTGCTATTTGCAAGTTTCGTCAATGGGCGTGTCCGTGCGTGGCGTCAAAGATCAACTCTTCGCCATGACACGGAAGTTGTCGTAACTTCAGTGTACATGCTCACATCTGACCAAACTGTACATGTAGGATGAGAGTCCCGCCTGAACACATGTACATGCTGACATTCACAGTCATAGCGCCACCTGCTGGCAACAGGAAGTGACTTTTAACGAAGCAGCCCCGCCGCACGTTTCACCTACGTGCACGAATTTTCTGTGGTACGTGTATCTTGTCCAGACGCACAAAAAAGTCTCTGGAGCGATGCCCTAAAATCAACAGGAAGTCGGCCATTTGAATTTTACGTCAAATTTTGGATGATTTACACACTTCGTACTTTAACGAACTCCTCCTAGGGATTAGTCCGACCGACTTCAAATTTGTGCTGTGCCTTCTAAAGGCATTGAAGATGAAAAGTTGTGCTATTTGCGAGTTTTCGTCAATGGGTGTGTCCGTGGCGTGGCGTCAGAGATCAAGTCTTCGCCATGACACAGGAAGTTGTTGTAACTTCAGTGTACATGCTCACATCTGAACCAAACTTTACGTGCTTGATAACTCTCCCACCCCGCTATGGAGGACCGATCCTGACACAGTCAGAAATAAATACAGAAAAAATAAATGCTCAATAAATAAATAAGCATCCAATTAAATACACAAAAATAAAGTAAATAAATAAATGTAGGTAGTAATTAAATTATACAAGGAGACATAAATGTTATATTTAATTAGTGTTACTTATTCACCTTTGTTATAATTACCTTATTTGTTTATTCAACTTTATTTATTACTAATTTTTAATGTATTTATTATGTGTGGTTTTAATATTTTTGTCTGTTTTATTCTTCCTTTGTATTATTTACCTTATTTATTTTCACCCATGGTATTTATTTCTGCCTGTCTTTTTAAATTTTGTATGCATTCTGCCTCATTATGCAAATGAGGAGGGGCTGTGTCTCAAGGGGTCATCTTCTCTGCTATTGGTGGACCAGTCAGACAGGAGAGCTCCTACTCTGCCTGCAGACATCAACGATCTTGCCCCTCACACAGTCAGATGGCTTCCTTCAGTGCGCTGAGGTGTTTAACAACTCTGAAGACAATACTACCAGCAATGTCTTCCTTCTCTTTTCACGTAGAGCTCAGACAGACAGTGCTTTCAGTTTGCTGCATGCATGGACACAGAACTGCGGTATAGGGAGAAGCACACGGTCAGCTGGCTGCAGCTAAATCTGGAGTGCACTCGTATTCAATTCTGTATGGTAAATTCAGTTTTAACGGAGCAGAGCGAGCTGACAGGCAGAGTTAGAGACTTTTTCTGTCGTTTCTCTCTTTACAAAGACGCATGTTGCAGTCAGAGTCTTCTCTGAGATGCGAGCACGACATACAACACAATTTATCAAATTACACAACGGATATACAGTATGAAAATAAGATGATTGGATTATACTCACAGGAAGTATAAAACCTCTTACATGGGTCTATTAAAAGTAAAGTAACACAAAAATGTCAGGGAAATACTTTACTTAGATTTAAGTACTGCAGTTGTACATTTGAAATACCTTCCTACCTTTTGATAGGAAGCCTTCTTGAGGTGGTATAAAACATTTCTTCTTATATTCTGATTTGAGTTGTGGACAACTATGACCACATGAATTAAAAAAATTTCACTGCCCAAGTCAGCTATAACACAAGTCTTGTTCATCAGACTACATGCTGTACAGTATTTGTACAGATTTTGTCCCAGGATTTCTATGCATTTTCTTCTTCGTTGCATGATTTAGAATAATAAGGTGAGAAATGGGTCTATTCTGAGTTCATCCTGCACTGCAGCAGCTAATAAAGTCCATTTAATCCCAAAACGCTTTTCTTTTAGGCAGGCTGGAGCAGAAAACAACTCACCTTTCTCAAGTTGTACAGTAATGTCACATGTGTATGAAGGTGGATCAAACAAGCTAATCTTAAATGTCAAAGTAGAGAGGAGCCTAGTAGGCCTATTTATTTTCATTCATTACACAATATGAATAAGCTATGCAGACAGTGTAAAGAAAGAACATCTTTTTCTTGTTCTACTTGTTATAGTTACACAGTATTAGGGGTGTGGGCTGTATTAAAAGTATCCACTGTTCTCCCATGCTCTAACACACAGTAACGATGAAATGTGTGCTGTTCTCACTCTTCCTCTGTATGTAACATAAACAACAAGGCAGGGAAATATAAAAGGAATTTATTTTATTGTTTGGGTACATTATTGTTCAGTGTACATGCTCACATCTGAAACAAACTTTACGTGCTTGATAACTCTCCCACCCGCAGACATCTACACACCAATACCGATTTATATTCATAGCGGCAAGTGCTATGTAGCTCCACATAGGGGACACAGGAAGTGACATATAGCCTTCATGCGGCGTCGGAACCGCGTAGGAAATTCACAGCCGCACCGGCAGAGCTCCAGAATATGCAACTCGGCCGGCTCACACGCGGACGCGCTTATAAGTGCGAGGGCCGCCCAACGCTGCTTGCAGCTTTAATTTTTTTTTTTTTTTTTTTTTTTTTTCTGCAAAGTAGGCCCAAATGACATGGCCTAAACATACTCGAAAACTCACCAAAATTTGCAAACATGTCAGAACCGGTGAAAAATTTCGTATTCTACAAGTTTCGCACGGGCGTGGCAAAATGACTCGCTAGCGCCACCTAGAAAATTGGAAATGATTAGCCCCTCGTTCACGTTCAACCTACATGTACGAAATTTTCTGGGGACATGTATCGTATCAAGACGCACAAAAAAGCCTCAAGAACCCATAGCCTAAAGTCAACAGGAAGTCGGCCATTTGAATTTTATCATTTTTGGATGATTTACACACTTCGTACTTTAACGAACTCCTCCTAGGGATTTAGTCGGATCGACGTCAAATTTTGCTGTGCCTTCTAAAGGCATTGACGATGAAAAGTTGTGCTATTTGCGTTTTCGTCAATGGGTGCGTGGCGTGGCGTCGATGATTCGCATGAAACAGGAAGTTGTTGTAACTTCAGTGTACATGCTCACATCTGGACCAAACTGTACATGTAGGATGAGAGTCCCGCCCTGAACACATGTACATGCCGACATTCACAGTCATAGCGCCACCTGCTGGCAACAGAAAGTGACCTTTAACGAAGCAGCCCGCCGCACGTTTACCTACGTGCACGAATTTTCTGTGGTACGTGTATCTTGTCCAGACGCACAAAAAAGCTCTTGGAGCCATAGCCTAAAATCAACAGGAAGTCGGCCATTTGAATTTTACGTCAAATTTTGGATGATTTACACACTTCGTACTTTAACGAACTCCTCCTAGGGATTTAGTCCGACCGACCTCAAATTTTGCTGTGCCTTCTAAAGGCATTGAAGATGAAAAGTTGTGCTATTTGCAAGTTTTCGTCAATGGGCGTGTCCGTGGCGTGGCGTCAAAGATCAGCTCTTCGCCATGACACGGAAGTTGTCGTAACTTCAGTGTACATGCTCACACTGGACCAAACTGTACATGTAGGATGAGAGTCCCGCCCTGAACACATGTACATGCTGACATTCACACAGTCATAGCGCCACCTGCTGGCAACAGGAAGTGACTTTAACGAAGCAGCCCCCGCCGCACGTTTACCTACGTGCACGAATTTTCTGTGGTACGTGTATCTTGTCCAGACGCACAAAAAAGCCTCTTGGAGCGATGCCCTAAAATCAACAGGAAGTCGGCCATTTGAATTTACGTCAAATTTTGGATGATTTACACACTTCGTACTTTAACGAACTCCTCCTAGGGATTTAGTCGACCGACTCAAATTTTGCTGTGCCTTCTAAAGGCATTGAAGATGAAAAGTTGTGCTATTTGCAAGTTTTCGTCAATGGGCGTGTCCGTGGCGTGGCGTCAAAGATCAGTCTTCGCCATGACAGGAAGTTGTCGTAACTCAGTGTACATGCTCACATCGGACCAAACTGTACATGTAGGATGAGAGTCCCGCTGAACACATGTACATGCTGACATTGACAACAGTCATAGCGCCACTGCTGGCAACAGGAAGTGACTTTTAACGAAGCAGCCCCCGCCGCACGTTACCTACGTGCACGAATTTTCTGTGGTACGTGTATCTTGTCCAGACGCACAAAAAAGCCTCTTGGAGCGATGCCCTAAATCAACAGGAAGTCGGCCATTTTGATTTTACGTCAAATTTGGATGATTACACACTTCGTACTTTAACGAACTCCTCCTAGGGATTTAGTCCGACCGACCTCAAATTTGTGCTGTGCCTTCTAAAGGCATTGAAGATGAAAAGTTGTGCTATTTGCAAGTTTTCGTCAATGGGCGGTGTGGCGTGGCGTCAAAGATCAAGTCTTCGCCATGACACGGAAGTTGTGTAACTTCAGTGTACATGCTCACATCTGGACCAAACTGTACATGTAGGATGAGAGTCCCGCTGAACACATGTACATGCTGACATTCACACAGTCATAGCGCCACCTGCTGGCAACAGGAAGTGACTTTAACGAAGCAGCCCCCGCCGCACGTTTCACCTACGTGCACGAATTTCTGTGGTACGTGTCTTGTCCAGACGCACAAAAAAAGCCTCTTGGAGCGATGCCTAAATCAACAGGAAGTCGGCCATTTGAATTTTACGTCAAATTTGGATGATTTACACACTTCGTACTTTAACGAACTCCTCCTAGGGATTTAGTCCGACGACTTCAAATTTGTGCTGTGCCTTCTAAAGGCATTGAAGATGAAAAGTTGTGCTATTTGCGAGTTTTCGTCAATGGGTGTGTCCGTGGCGTGGCGTCAGAGATCAAGTCTTCGCCATGACACAGGAAGTTGTGTAACTTCAGTGTACATGCTCACATCTGAACCAAACTTTACGTGCTTGACAAGGGGTCTCTTTCTGCTATTGGTGGACCAGTCAGACAGGAGAGCTCCTACTCTGCCTGCAGACATCAACGATCTTGCCCCTCACACAGTCAGATGGCTTCCTTCAGTGCGGAGGTGTTTAACAACTCTGAAGACAATACTACCAGCAATGTCTTCCTTCTCTTTCACGTAGACGCCGACAGACAGTGCTTTCAGTTTGCTGCATGCATGGACACAGAACTGCGGTATAGGAGAAGCACACGGTCAGCTGGCTGCAGCTAAATCTGGAGTGCACTCGTATTCAATTCTGTATGTAAATTCAGTTTTAACGGAGCAGAGCGAGCTGACAGGCAGAGTTAGAGACTTTTTCTGTCCGTTTCTCTCTTACAAAGACGCATGTTGCAGTCAGAGTCTTCTCTGAGATGCGAGCACGACATACAACACAATTTATCAAATTACACAACGGATATACAGTATGAAAATAAGATTGATTGGATTATACTCACAGGAAGTATAAAACCTGTTACATGCGTCTATTAAAAGTAAAGTAACACAAAAATGTCAGGGAAATTACTTTACTTAGATTTAAGTACTGCAGTGTACATTGAAATACCTTCCTACCTTTCTGATAGGAAGCCTTCTGAGGTGGTATAAAACATTTCTTCTTATATTCTGATTTGAGTTGTGGACAACTATGACCACATGAATTAAAAAAACATTTCACTGCCCAAGTCAGCTATAACACAAGTCTTGTTCATCAGACTACATGCTGTACAGTATTTGTGGACAGATTTGTCCCAGGATTTATTATGCATTTCTTCTTCTTCGTTGCATGATTAAGAATAATAAGGTGAGAAATGGGTCTTTTCTGAGTTCATCCTGCACTGCAGCAGCTAATAAAGTCCATTTAATCCCAAAACGCTTTTCTTTAGGCAGGCTGGAGCAGAAAACAACTAACCTTTCTCAAGTTGTACAGTAATGTCACATGTGTATGAAGGTGGATCAAACAAGCTAATCTTAAATGTCAAAGTAGAGAGGAGCCTAGTAGGCCTATTTATTTTCATTCATTACACAATATGAATAAGCTATGCAGACAGTTGTAAAGAAAGAACATCTTTTTCTTCTGTTCTCTACTTGTTTAGTTACACAGTATTAGGGGTGTGGGCTGTATTAAAAGTATCCACTGTTCTCCCATGCTCTAACACACAGTAACGATGAAATGTGTGCTGTTCTCACATTCTTCCTCTGTATGTACACATAAACAACAAGGCAGGGAAATATAAAAGGAATTATTTTATTGTTTGGGTACATTATTGTTCAGTGTACATGCTCACATCTGAAACAAACTTACGTGCTTGATAACTCTCCCACCCCGCAGACATCTACACGCCAATACCGATTTATATTCATAGCGGCAAGTGCTATGTAGCTCCACATAGGGGACACAGGAAGTGACATAACACCTTCATGCGGCGTCGGAACCGCGTAGAAATTCACAGCCGCACCGGCAGAGCTCCAGAATATGCAACTCGGCGGCTCACACGCGGACGCGCTACAAGTGCGAGGGCCCGCCCAACGCTGCTTGCAGCTTTAATTAGGGCCCGAGCACGACCGTGCGAGGTCCCTATTGAATTGCTCGGATTATTTTTTTTTTTTTTTTTTTTTTTTTTTTTTTTTTTTCTGCAAAGTAGGCCCAAATGACATGGCCTAAACATACTCGAAAACTCACCAAAATTTGCAAACATGTCAGAACCGGTGAAAAATTTCGTATTCTACAAGTTTCGCACATGGGCGTGGCAAAATGACTCGCTAGCGCCACCTAGAAAATTGGAAATGATTAGCCCTCGTTCACGTTCAACCTACATGTACGAAATTTTCTGGGGACATGTATCGTATCAAGACGCACAAAAAAGCCTCAAGAACCCATAGCCTAAAGTCAACAGGAAGTCGGCCATTTTGAATTTTATGGCCATTTTGGATGATTTACACTTCGTACTTTAACGAACTCCTCCTAGGGATTTAGTCGGATCGACTCAAATTTTGCTGTGCCTTCTAAAGGCATTGACGATGAAAAGTTGTGCTATTTGCGTTTTCGTCAATGGGCGTGTCCGTGGCGGCGTCGATGATTCGCATGAAACGGAAGTTGTTGTAACTTCAGTGTACATGCTCACATCTGGACCAAACTGTACATGTAGGATGAGAGTCCCGCCCTGAACACATGTACATGCCGACATTCACCCACAGTCATAGCGCCACCTGCTGGCAACAGAAAGTGACCTTTAACGAAGCAGCCCCCGCCGCACGTTTCACCTACGTGCACGAATTTTCTGTGGTACGTGTATCTTGTCCAGACGCACAAAAAAGCCTCTTGGAGCCATAGCCTAAAACCCAACAGGAAGTCGGCCATTTTGAATTTTACGTCAAATTTTGGATGATTTACACACTTCGTACTTTAACGAACTCCTCCTAGGGATTTAGTCCGACCGACCTCAAATTTGTGCTGTGCCTTCTAAAGGCATTGAAGATGAAAAGTTGTGCTATTTGCAAGTTTTCGTCAATGGGCGTGTCCGTGGCGTGGCGTCAAAGATCAGCTCTTCGCCATGACACGGAAGTTGTCGTAACTTCAGTGTACATGCTCACATCTGGACCAAACTGTACATGTAGGATGAGAGTCCCGCCCTGAACACATGTACATGCTGACATTCAGACAGTCATAGCGCCACCTGCTGGCAACAGGAAGTGACTTTTAACGAAGCAGCCCCCGCCGCACGTTTACCTACGTGCACGAATTTTCTGTGGTACGTGTATCTTGTCCAGACGCACAAAAAAGCCTCTTGGAGCGATGCCCTAAAATCAACAGGAAGTCGGCCATTTTGAATTTTACGTCAAATTTGGATGATTTACACACTTCGTACTTTAACGAACTCCTCCTAGGGATTTAGTCCGACCGACTTCAAATTTGTGCTGTGCCTTCTAAAGGCATTGAAGATGAAAAGTTGTGCTATTTGCGAGTTTTCGTCAATGGGTGTGTCCGTGGCGTGGCGTCAGAGATCAAGTCTTCGCCATGACACAGGAAGTTGTTGTAACTTCAGTGTACATGCTCACATCTGAACCAAACTTTACGTGCTTGATAACTCTCCCACCCGCTATGGAGGACCGATCCTGACACAGTCAGAAATAAATACAGAAATAATAAATGCTCAATAAATAAATAAGCATCCAATTAAATACACAAAAAAATAAGAAATAAATAAATGTAGGTAGTAATTAAATTATACAAGGAGACATAAATGTATATTTAATTAGTGCCTTTACTTATTCACCTTTGTTATAATTACCTTATTTGTTTATTCAACTTATTTATTACTAATTTTTTAATGTATTTGTGTGTGTTTTAATTTTTGTCTGTTATTCTTCCTTTGTATTTATTTACCTTATTATTTTCACCCATGGTATTTATTTCTGCCTGTTTAAATTTTGTATGCATTTCTGCCTCATTATGCAAATGAGGAGGGGCTGTGTCTCAAGGGGTCATCTTCTCTGCTATTGGTGGACCAGTCAGACAGGAGAGCTCCTACTCTGCCTGCAGACATCAACGATCTTGCCCCTCACACAGTCAGATGGCTTCCTTCAGTGCGCTGAGGTGTTTAACAACTCTGAAGACAATACTACCAGCAATGTCTTCCTTCTCTTTTCACGTAGAGCTCCGACAGACAGTGCTTTCAGTTTGCTGCATGCATGGACACAGAACTGCGGTATAGGGAGAAGCACACGGTCAGCTGGCTGCAGCTAAATCTGGAGTGCACTCGTATTCAATTCTGTATGGTAAATTCAGTTTTAACGGAGCAGAGCGAGCTGACAGGCAGAGTTAGAGACTTTTTCTGTCCGTTTCTCTCTTTACAAAGAGCATGTTGCAGTCAGAGTCTTCTCTGAGATGCGAGCACACATACAACACAATTTATCAAATTACAACGGATATACAGTATGAAAATAAGATTGATTGGATTATACTCACAGGAAGTATAAAACCTCTTACATGGGTCTATTAAAAGTAAGTAACAAAAATGTCAGGGAAATTACTTTACTTAGATTTAAGTACTGCAGTTGTACATTTGAAATACCTTCCTACCTTTCTGATAGGAAGCCTTCTTGAGGTGGTATAAAACATTTCTTCTTATATTCTGATTTGAGTTGTGGACAACTATGACCACATGAATTAAAAAAACATTTCACTGCCCAAGTCAGCTATAACACAAGTCTTGTTCATCAGACTACATGCTGTACAGTATTTGTGGACAGATTTTGTCCCAGGATTTTATGCATTTTTCTTCTTCGTTGCATGATTTAGAATAATAAGGTGAGAAATGGGTCTATTCTGAGTTCATCCTGCACTGCAGCAGCTAATAAAGTCCATTTAATCCCCAAAACGCTTTTTTTAGGCAGGCTGGAGCAGAAAACAACTCACCTTTCTCAAGTTGTACAGTAATGTCACATGTGTATGAAGGTGGATCAAACAAGCTAATCTTAAATGTCAAAGTAGAGAGGAGCCTAGTAGGCCTATTTATTTTCATTCATTACACAATATGAATAAGCTATGCAGACAGTTGTAAAGAAAGAACATCTTTTCTTCTGTTCTCTACTTGTTATAGTTACACAGTATTAGGGGTGTGGGCTGTATTAAAAGTATCCACTGTTCTCCCATGCTCTAACACACAGTAACGATGAAATGTGTGCTGTTCTCACATTCTTCCTCTGTATGTACACATAAACAACAAGGCAGGGAAATATAAAAGGAATTTATTTTATTGTTTGGGTACATTATTGTTCAGTGTACATGTCACATCTGAAACAAACTTTACGTGCTTGATAACCTCCCACCCCGCAGACATCTACACGTCAATACCGATTTATATTCATAGCGGCAAGTGCTATGTAGCTCCACATAGGGGACACAGGAAGTGACATATAGCACATTCATGCGGCGTCGGAACCGCGTAGGAAATTCACAGCCGCACCGGCAGAGCTCCAGAATGTGCAACTCGGCCGGCTCACGCGCGGACGCGCTTACAAGTGCGAGGGCCGCCCAACGCTGCTTGCAGCTTTAATTTTTTTTTTTTTTTTTTTTTTTTCTGCAAAGTAGGCCCAAATGACATGGCCTAAACATACTCGAAAACTCACCAAAATTTGCAAACATGTCAGAACCGGTGAAAAATTTCGTATTCTACAAGTTTCGCACATGGGCGTGGCAAAATGACTCGCTAGCGCCACCTAGAAAATTGGAAATGATTAGCCCCTCGTTCACGTTCAACCTACATGTACGAAATTTTCTGGGGACATGTATCGTATCAAGACGCACAAAAAAGCCTCAAGAACCCATAGCCTAAAGTCAACAGGAAGTCGGCCATTTGAATTTTATCATTTTGGATGATTTACACTTCGTACTTTAACGAACTCCTCCTAGGGATTTAGTCGGATCGACGTCAAATTTTGCTGTGCCTTCTAAAGGCATTGACGATGAAAAGTTGTGCTATTTGCGTTTTCGTCAATGGGCGTGTCCGTGGCGTCGATGATTCGCAATGAAACAGGAAGTTGTTGTAACTTCAGTGTACATGCTCACATCTGGACCAAACTGTACATGTAGGATGAGAGTCCCGCCCTGAACACATGTACATGCCGACATTCACCCACAGTCATAGCGCCACCTGCTGGCAACAGAAAGTGACCTTTAACGAAGCAGCCCCCGCCGCACGTTTCACCTACGTGCACGAATTTTCTGTGGTACGTGTTCTTGTCCAGACGCACAAAAAAGTCTCTTGGAGCCATAGCCTAAAAACAGGAAGTCGGCCATTTTGAATTTTACGTCAAATTTTGGATGATTTACACACTTCGTACTTTAACGAACTCCTCCTAGGGATTTAGTCCGACCGACCTCAAATTGTGCTGTGCCTTCTAAAGGCATTGAAGATGAAAAGTTGTGCTATTTGCAAGTTTTCGTCAATGGGCGTGTCCGTGGCGTGCGTCAAAGATCAGCTCTTCGCCATGACACGGAAGTTGTCGTAACTTCAGTGTACATGCTCACATCTGGACCAAACTGTACATGTAGGATGAGAGTCCCGCCCTGAACACATGTACATGCTGACATTCCCACAGTCATAGCGCCACCTGCTGGCAACAGGAAGTGACTTTTAACGAAGCAGCCCCCGCCGCACGTTTTCACCTACGTGCACGAATTTTCTGTGGTACGTGTATCTTGTCCAGACGCACAAAAAAGCCTCTTGGAGCGATGCCTAAATCAACAGGAAGTCGGCCATTTTGAATTTTACGTCAAATTTTGGATGATTTACACACTTCGTACTTTAACGAACTCCTCCTAGGGATTTAGTCGACCGACCTCAAATTTGTGCTGTGCCTTCTAAAGGCATTGAAGATGAAAAGTTGTGCTATTTGCAAGTTTTCGTCAATGGGCGTGTCCGTGGCGTGGCGTCAAAGATCAGCTCTTCGCCATGACACGGAAGTTGTCGTAACTTCAGTGTACATGCTCACATCTGGACCAAACTGTACATGTAGGATGAGAGTCCCGCCCTGAACACATGTACATGCTGACATTCACAGACAGTCATAGCGCCACCTGCTGGCAACAGGAAGTGACTTTTAACGAAGCAGCCCCCGCCGCACGTTTCACCTACGTGCACGAATTTTCTGTGGTACGTGTATCTTGTCCAGACGCACAAAAAAGTCTTGGAGCGATGCCCTAAATCAACAGGAAGTCGGCCATTTTGAATTTTACGTCAAATTTTGGATGATTTACACACTTCGTACTTTAACGAACTCCTCCTAGGGATTTAGTCCGACCGACTTCAAATTTGTGCTGTGCCTTCTAAAGGCATTGAAGATGAAAAGTTGTGCTATTTGCGAGTTTTCGTCAATGGGTGTGTCCGTGGCGTGGCGTCAGAGATCAAGTCTTCGCCATGACACAGGAAGTTGTTGTAACTTCAGTGTACATGCTCACATCTGAACCAAACTTACGTGCTTGATAACTCTCCCACCCGCTATGGAGGACCGATCCTGACACAGTCAGAAATAAATACAGAAATAAATAAATGCTCAATAAATAAATAAGCTCCAATTAAATACACAAAAAATAAAGTAAATAAATAAATGTAGGTAGTAATTAAATTATACAAGGAGACATAAATGTTATATTTTAATTAGTGCCTTTACTATTCACCTTTGTTATAATTACCTTATTGTTTATTCAACTTTATTTATTACTAATTTTTTTAATGTATTTATGTGTTGTGTTTAATATTTTGTCTGTTTTATTCTTCCTTTGTATTTATTTACCTTATTTATTTTCACCCATGGTATTTTTTCTGCCTGTCTTTTAAATTTTTGTATGCATTTCTGCCTCATTATGCAAATGAGGAGGGGCTGTGTCTCAAGGGGTCATCTTCTCTGCTATTGGTGGACCAGTCAGACAGGAGAGCTCCTACTCTGCCTGCAGACATCAACGATCTTGCCCCTCACACAGTCAGATGGCTTCCTTCAGTGCGCTGAGGTGTTTAACAACTCTGAAGACAATACTACCAGCAATGTCTTCCTTCTTTTCACGTAGAGCACCGACAGACAGTGCTTTCAGTTTGCTGCATGCATGGACACAGAACTGCGGTATAGGGAGAAGCACACGGTCAGCTGGCTGCAGCTAAATCTGGAGTGCACTCGTATTCAATTCTGTATGGTAAATTCAGTTTTAACGGAGCAGAGCGAGCTGACAGGCAGAGTTAGAGACTTTTCTGTCTGTTTCTCTCTTTACAAAGACGCATGTTGCAGTCAGAGTCTCTCTGAGATGCGAGCACGACATACAAACACAATTTATCAAATTACAAACGGATATACAGTATGAAAATAAGATTGATTGGATTATACTCACAGGAAGTAAAAACTCTTACATGGTCTATTAAAGTAAAGTAACACAAAAATGTCAGGGAAATTACTTTACTTAGATTTAAGTACTGCAGTTGTACATTTGAAATACCTTCCTACCTTTCTGATAGGAAGCCTTCTTGAGGTGGTATAAAACATTTCTTCTTAATTCTGATTTGAGTTGTGGACAACTATGACCACATGAATTAAAAAAAAACATTTCACTGCCCAAGTCAGCTATAACACAAGTCTTGTTCATCAGACTACATGCTGTACAGTATTTGTGGACAGATTTTGTCCCAGGATTTCTTATGCATTTCTTCTTCTTCGTTGCATGATTTAGAATAATAAGGTGAGAAATGGGTCTATTCTGAGTTCATCCTGCACTGCAGCAGCTAAAAGTCCATTTAATCCCAAAACGCTTTTCTTTTAGGCAGGCTGGAGCAGAAAACAACTCACCTTTCTCAAGTTGTACAGTAATGTCACATGTGTATGAAGGTGGATCAAAAGCTAATCTTAAATGTCAAAGTAGAGAGGAGCCTAGTAGGCCTATTTATTTTCTTCATTACACAATATGAATAAGCTATGCAGACAGTTGTAAAGAAAGAACATCTTTTTTTGTTCTCTACTTGTTATAGTTACACAGTATTAGGGGTGTGGGCTGTATTAAAAGTATCCACTGTTCTCCCATGCTCTAACACACAGTAACGATGAAATGTGTGCTGTTCTCACATTCTTCCTCTGTATGTACACATAAACAACAAGGCAGGGAAATATAAAAGGAATTTATTTATTGTTTGGGTACATTATTGTTCAGTGTACATTCACATCTGAAACAAACTTACGTGCTTGATAACTCTCCCACCCCGCAGACATCTACACGCCAATACCGATTTATATCATAGCGGCAAGTGCTATGTAGCTCCACATAGGGGACACAGGAAGTGACATATAGCACATTCATGCGGCGTCGGAACCGCGTAGAAATTCACAGCCGCACCGGCAGAGCTCCAGAATGTGCAACTCGGCCGGCTCACGCGCGGACGCGCTTACAAGTGCGAGGGCCCGCCCAACGCTGCTTGCAGCTTTAATTTTTTTTTTTTTTTTTTTTTTTTTTTTCTGCAAAGTAGGCCCAAATGACATGGCCTAAACATACTCGAAAACTCACCAAAATTTGCAAACATGTCAGAACGGTGAAAAATTTCGTATTCTACAAGTTTCGCACATGGGCGTGGCAAAATGACTCGCTAGCGCCACCTAGAAAATTGGAAAATTAGCCCTCCGTTCACGTTCAACCCATGTACGAAATTTTCGGGGACATGTATCGTATCAAGACGCACAAAAAAGCCTCAAGAACCCATAGCCTAAAGTCAACAGGAAGTCGGCCATTTGAATTTTACGGCCATTTTGGATGATTTACACACTTCGTACTTTAACGAACTCCTCCTAGGATTTAGTCGGATCGACGTCAAATTTTGCTGTGCCTTCTAAAGGCATTGACGATGAAAAGTT
>NW_024041150.1:55905114-55933678 GCF_014851395.1 Micropterus salmoides
AGATCCGGGGCAAACTTCCTGCCAATTCATAGCCGTCCCTTTAATCTGCAAGTAGTAATTTCCAAGTTAACATTAAAATCATTTCTGGTTAGATTAATGACTAAAAGCTCCAAGAGCTCTCATCTGGTCGTTTTGGGTCTGGGTATTTCTGAAAGATATTTTTTACACACTGGATGCCAGCTTCAATAGGAATGTTTGTATACAAATTGTTAACATCCATAGAAAAGAAGTAAAACTCAGATGGGATCCTCAGACTATGTACAATTTCCACAAAATGATAAGTGTCTCTCACATAGGCAGGGTGTTTTGTTGATAATGGGTTCAAATAATAATCCAGATATTCGGCTGTAAAATAAGTCTCACTCCCACAATCAGAGACAATTGGTCTCCCCGGGGGACTTCAAATGGGACAGTCCACTTTTCAGGTCCTTATGGATCTTAGGCAATATGTAGAAGAGCCTTTCCCGAGGTTCTGCCTCTCCAATTAAATATCGTCTCTGTTTCCCATTAATAAATTTCTTCCGTTTTAAGGAGTCTAGAATTGCAGTCACCCTCGGGATTGTGTCTAAATAAATTGGTTTAACCAGTTTTTTATAATAATTGGTGTCATTCAATTGCCGCTCTACTTCTAATATGTATTGATCTCTGCTTAATATCACCACAGCCGACCCTTTGTCGGCTGGCTTAATAACTATATGTTTAGTATCTCGTAGTTCCCGTAAAGCTCTAATATCTAGTTGCGATATGTTATCTTTTTCTGAAATGGGTTTATAATGTGCTTTAAGTGTGTTACAATCTGCCAAAATCAAATTTCTGACCTCTTGCGGCAATTGATCTAGTGGGGGTGTCCAATTTGAAATTCCCACAAACGGTAAAGCTTGTCCCCCACTTGAATTTTTAAAATAACTCGCCAATTTAATGCGTCTGTGATAGTTTTGTATGTCCCATTGAAACTGTGATTTTTGATCCCTGCCTATATCTGCTGAAGAAATAAAAGATAAACCTTTGTTCAGGAGGTTATACTGCGGTTCAGAAAGTGTGAAATTTTTAGCCAAGTTTATCACATTCTCACCTTGAAAGGACCGCGGTCCTTCAACCCCCACCTGTACCAGACTTAGGGGGTCCTGGCATTTAAAAAGTCCATCCAATGGTCGAACATAGCTCTCCAGTCTCCGCTGTCCAGTGTATGTCATCGTCCTGTGTTTGGAACTTCCCTCAGGCAGGAGGGGATGTAAGGCATGTTCCTCTCCAAATGTTCGTTGAGGATGCGGAGATTGTCCTGTTCCTCTTGGGGAAGAGCTGAAGAAAAGTTAACTAGGGGGATCCAAATGTCTGCGTAGGGGAACTGGCGTTTAGTGGACCTCAGTGCCCCCTGCACACTCTTTATGGTGGTCTCCTTTGATTTATTGCCCCTGCCGTTGATGCCAAAGGACAGGATTATCTTCTCCACCACCAGGTCTTGCGGTGGCACAGTCTTCTCCATGAGAGCCTGTGCGTGACGGAAGTGGCTCCCTGGAAAGCTGTCGATTTGCAAGTCTTTGTTAAAATAGTCAGGGAGACTCGAGAGATTAGAGTCCCCTATAATCAGCCATTTTCTTACCACCTCCAAACACCAGTCTGTCAGCTTCTTCTGGGTGTTGAGGTGTCTGTACACCTTGTACCTGCGTGGTCCTGGCTGTGTGAAGTGGTCAAACGAGTCCACAAACAGCTCGCCGTCTGTATGTGACTCCTCTCGGTGGACCTGAACCATACGTTCCCCCGAAGTCTGCGGGGTTGAGGCTCTAGCGTCCCCTCTCTCTTCCTCAGCCTGGAGCTCATCGAAAAGAGCCTCCAATTCCGAATGTGTGGGAGTGTGAGTGGAGGCCTCCAAACCCTCACCTCATCCGGCTGGTCAGGCTGTGCACCCTGAAGAATACTGTCTTCAGTTGCAATCATCACCCTGGCCCTCCTACCATCCCTCTGCTTCTCTCTCCGATCGCGTGGGAGATGGACTGCTGGTTCAGGATCTGCTGCTGGTGATGGAGGATGATGCCAATCTGCTGGCTGTTCAGGTTGATGGTCCACTGCATCAGTCATTGTGGCCGCCGTCCTCTTTCTTGTCGGCACCCGTGGACCCTGAGTCTGGACCTGGACCGCCGCAACCGTCTGAAGTGGGCCCGGTGCTGGCCCCGGGTCATCGCCATCCAGCCGAGCAGTAATCAGGGCCTCAGCGTGGTCGATGACATCCTGAGAGATCCGTTGTAGGTTTCTTCGGGCCCAGCGTGCCGCCACCTGGAAGGCCGCCTTCCAGTCAGGGGTGAGGATACCAGTTAATTCCTCCAAAAATTCTTCCAAGCGATTTTCATAGTGCTCCATGAGAATCAGGTAAGTAGTATGACCCAGTTCTTTGCATTCCCATATATGAGGTCCCGCGTGCGCTGTGATGGGGCTGCTGGCTTTATCATGTTGGACAGGACCTCAACCATCCGGGAAATCATCCTTGGCTCTGCTTTCCCAGGTTTCAGAGATACATTCTGCAGATGGTGGACCGTCTTGACCACCGCGTGGATTTTGCGGACCAAGCGTCCAAACTGTGGGTCCGCAGGCTGGCGTCGCACGTCTTGTCCTCTGTCACGTGGAGGAAACCCCCTCCAAGCTGGCTGACGAACAGCATCCGCATAGGAGCGGTAACGGGGACCGGCGTACCGGGTGGCCCTCGGGGGAGGCGCTGGCTGGTTAGGGAAGGGGACTGTCTCCCTCCGGAACGGGAAGGAGGGTGCACGGTCCATCCAGCCCTCGGACCTCCCGTAACCCCGGTCCCAAGCAGGTTCACGGGCCCGCTGACGGCGTCTCCCGTAGCGACCTCTGTCCATCCATACATCTTATATGGTGGAAAAACTAACTCCAAAAAACTAAATCCAAAAAAACTAAATCCAAAAAAAACAAGAGAGAGTCTCTTTATAATTAAATATATATTTTATTTTCAAAACCAAAAGAACTATTTACAATGAACAAAAAGTGTGCAAAATAACAACGTTTCGACCCGCAAAGGGTCTTCTTCAGGTCTAGCACACTGAACTCTCTCCTGAACTGTTGTTTGTGAGAGGTTTGAAGGAGAAATGAATTCTCCCTCTCCCCCTCCCTTCCACACTCACTCATGTGCCGGCTCCGCCCCCTTGTGGCCTCAAAGGTTCGTGTCCGGTCTTTTCACTTAAAAACCTTGTTTTTACCACAATTATAAATACCAAAAAAACTGAACTGATTTAAAACTTGTAAAACTGTTGGTGAGTATGCTTTGATTATTTTAACAATTTTTAGTAGTTCAATTGCATATTAAATAATAGAATTAAAGGTTCGTGTCCTGCAAATTTGTCCAAAAACATGCTTTAAAATTTGTAATCCTCTTTCAGATTGTATTTATAAGCTTTTGGAAGGCCCCTAAATGATGGTGCTGTTTTTAAGCATAAAAGGTAAGCCTTAAATTAATACCAGTAAGTATAAAATGAAAGTAAGTATAAAGGTTGCAGTTAAAATTAGGAAAAAGGTAAGTATTGTATGTCCAGCTGAGGTTATGACTTTTTTTATTAAAAATAAGTGTAAATATTCTAAAAATTACGTGTAAAGGATTAATTGCCAGCTATGTGTGAGGTTAGGGTTAGAATAACCGATAGGTTAGGATCAGGTAAATATTGATGTTGCAGAGAAAAAAAAGGTAAGTATAGGATTAAAATGGCAAATATGGGGTTAAGGTTAAGGTTAGGATAACCGACAAGTTAGGGTTCAAAAATCGTAGCTGTAGACAGTGAAGGTAAGTAATAGGTATATAACAGGTAAGTAATCTGACATTAATTATATTTAACATTTAACCCAAATGGTTTCATAGTCCCCAATAAAAAAATCCACTGCCTTTCTCTCTTTTTTCTCTCCAAATCTGACCAAGTAATATTCCTCTGCAATCCAGCAATTCTCATAGACAATAAACCATGTTCTAAAAAGTGTGTCACCAGAAGTGTGTCCATTTCTTTCTTATTTCTGATGTTGTATCTGTGCTGAACCATACGTGTAGACAAAGAATTTTTGGTTTCACCCACATACTGAACATGACACATTGTGCAAAAAATAACATAAACACAATTCTTTGACCTAGGGCTAAATCCCTGTGAAATCCTGTGAATAGTCTTATTCTTATTATTCCTAACAAATTTTAATCTAGCAAACTGTGATTCCAACATCAATAATTTATCTCTGGTTAAGGATGGTAACTTTGCCCGAACCAGGATGTCTCTTAGATTCCTATTTCTCCTATAGGCCGAAATCACCCTGGAGCCAGCCATTATGTTGCTCTGTCCTAATATGTCCTCAAAGTTGGATTTGAGTTTATTGTTTAAGATCTTTCCAACCGAGGAGAACGTAGTTATCAGAGGAATTGAACTCCCATCCTCACTCTCTTTCCTATTTTGGAAGGTCTTAAGGCAATTCCTCAAGAAGGACCTGGAGTATCCTCTCTTCCGTAAAATTTAAATAAAATCCCAACTGCTTCCCAAAAATCTTCATCTCTGGTGCAGATCCGCTTGAATCGAAGAATTTGTGACTTGACAATGCCCTTAAAAGTGTGCTTAGGATGGAAACTGTCTTTGAAGCAGTGCATGGGTATCTGTGCTTTTAAAAAACACTTTTATGTCCAATTTGGAATTACTGGTAAAATTTGGACCTTTAAAAACAGTAGTATCCAAAAAGTCAATTGACTGTTTGTTCAACTCTGTCTTCAGTTGAATGGAAGGATCATGGGAATTCAATACCTGTACAAATTGATCAAATTCCTGTTTAGATCCCACCCAAATTCCCCAAATGTCATCTAAATAGCGAAAATAATATGCTGGCTTCTTATCTCCTTTTAAAAGGGCTTGACTCTCCCAATCAGCCATAAAAATGTTGGCATAAGCCGGGGCAAACTTCTTGCCCATAGCCGTCCCTTTAATCTGCAAGTAGTAATTTCCATTAAACATAAAATCATTTCTGGTTAGATTAATGACTAAAAGCTCCAAGAGCTCTTCATCTGGTCGTTTTGGGTCTGGGTATTTCTGAAAGATATTTTTTACACACTGGATGCCAGCTTCAATAGGAATGTTTGTATACAATTGTTAACATCCATAGAAAAGAAGTAAAACTCAGATGGGATCCTCAGACTATGTACAATTTCCACAAAATGATAAGTGTCTCTCACATAGGCAGGGTGTTTTGTTGATAATGGGTTCAAATAATAATCCAGATATTCGGCTGTAAAATAAGTCTCACTCCCACAATCAGAGACAATTGGTCTCCCCGGGGGGACTTCAAATGGGACAGTCCACTTTTCAGGGTCCTTATGGATCTTAGGCAATATGTAGAAGAGCCTTTCCCGAGGTTCTGCCTCTCCAATTAAATATCGTCTCTGTTTCCCATTAATAAATTTCTTCCGTTTTAAGGAGTCTAGAATTGCAGTCACCCTCGGGATTGTGTCTAAATAAATTGGTTTAACCAGTTTTTTATAATAATTGGTGTCATTCAATTGCCGCTCTACTTCTAATATGTATTGATCTCTGCTTAATATCACCACAGCCGACCCTTTGTCGGCTGGCTTAATAACTATATGTTTAGTATCTCGTAGTTCCCGTAAAGCTCTAATTCTAGTTGCGATATGTTATCTTTTTCTGAAATGGGTTTATAATGTGCTTTAAGTGTGTTACAATCTGCCAAAATCAAATTTCTGACCTCTTGCGGCAATTGATCTAGTGGGGGTGTCCAATTTGAAATTCCCACAAACGGTAAAGCTTGTCCCCCACTTGAATTTTTAAAATAACTCGCCAATTTAATGCGTCTGTGATAGTTTTGTATGTCCCATTGAAACTGTGATTTTTGATCCCTGCCTATATCTGCTGAAGAAATAAAAGATAAACCTTTGTTCAGGAGGTTATACTGCGGTTCAGAAAGTGTGAAATTTTTAGCCAAGTTTATCACATTCTCACCTTGAAAGGACCGCGGTCCTTCAACCCCCACCTGTACCAGACTTAGGGGGTCCTGGCATTTAAAAAGTCCATCCAATGGTCGAACATAGCTCTCCAGTCTCCGCTGTCCAGTGTATGTCATCGTCCTGTGTTTGGAACTTCCCCTCAGGCAGGAGGGGGATGTAAGGCATGTTCCTCTCCAAATGTTCGTTGAGGATGCGGAGATTGTCCTGTTCCTCTTGGGGAAGAGCTGAAGAAAAGTTAACTAGGGGGATCCAAATGTCTGCGTAGGGGAACTGGCGTTTAGTGGACCTCAGTGCCCCCTGCACACTCTTTATGGTGGTCTCCTTTGATTTATTGCCCCTGCCGTTGATGCCAAAGGACAGATTATCTTCTCCACCACCAGGTCTTGCGGTGGCACAGTCTTCTCCATGAGAGCCTGTGCGTGACGGAAGTGGCTCCCTGGAAAGCTGTCATTTGCAAGTCTTTGTTAAAATAGTCAGGGAGACTCGAGAGATTAGAGTCCCCTATAATCAGCCATTTTCTTACCACCTCCAAACACCAGTCTGTCAGCTTCTTCTGGGTGTTGAGGTGTCTGTACACCTTGTACCTGCGTGGTCCTGGCTGTGTGAAGTGGTCAAACGAGTCCACAAACAGCTCGCCGTCTGTATGTGACTCCTCTCGGTGGACCTGAACCATACGTTCCCCCGAAGTCTGCGGGGTTGAGGCTCTAGCGTCCCCTCTCTCTTCCTCAGCCTGGAGCTCATCGAAAAGAGCCTCCAATTCCGAATGTGTGGGAGTGTGAGTGGAGGCCTCCAAAACCCTCACCTCATCCGGCTGGTCAGGCTGTGCACCTGAAGAATACTGTCTTCAGTTGCAATCATCACCCTGGCCCTCCTACCATCCCTCTGCTTCTCTCTCCGATCGCGTGGGAGATGGACTGCTGGTTCAGGATCTGCTGCTGGTGATGGAGGATGATGCCAATCTGCTGGCTGTTCAGGTTGATGGTCCACTGCATCAGTCATTGTGGCCGCCGTCCTCTTTCTTGTCGGCCCCGTGGACCCTGAGTCTGGACCTGGACCGCCGCAACCGTCTGAAGTGGGCCCGGTGCTGGCCCCGGGTCATCGCCATCCAGCCGAGCAGTAATCAGGGCCTCAGCGTGGTCGATGACATCCTGAGAGATCCGTTGTAGGTTTCTTCGGGCCCAGCGTGCCGCCACCTGGAAGGCCGCCTTCCAGTCAGGGGTGAGGATACCAGTTAATTCCTCCAAAAATTCTTCCAAGCGATTTTCATAGTGCTCCATGAGAATCAGGTAAGGGTTAGGGTTAGGGGTTAGGGTTAGGAGGAGGGGAAAAGTACTGGCTAACGACTTACGTAGCTTAGCGTTAGCCAGACTGGTGCACGGTCCTGTGATGTGCCTTCAGAGTCCCCAGAAAGTGAAAAACACCTCCCAACTCCACATTTCACCTTATAAAAGCCACAAAGGTGCATTACCTCTGCGCTGGTTCAAAAAATTGGACTCCACGGGTCCTGTAGCTGTTGATTCATTTATCTTTAATTCAGGCCGACTTGGTCCTGCTTCACTCTGCCTTGTTGCAACGTTTCGGAGGGCGGCTTGTCCTTCATCAGGCATGACAGAGTGGTCCCTTTAAATGTCCTTTTCCTTAGGTTTCCCTTTAATTTGGTTCAAAAACGGTAAGTATTTTCCTTTTTTCTAGTTTGAGGTAAGTGTTTTCTTGTTGTTCTCTTCAGCTTGAGGCCATTAATCAGAATAATATCTGCTAATTTTGCAATCTGCACCCTATTTGGGTGTCTGACGATTAAAATCCAATTCACTTCTTAGCCTTCTCCTGCTTGAGAATTTTAAATTTCCAGTGGGTCACAATAATCACTGATGTTAAGTTTAGGTGTTGCAGCTAGGTAAGGATGTCCTCACTCACCAGGGAAAGCTCCAGAATGACACACACGGCGCTGGCTGGTTAGGAGGAGGGGAAAAGTACTGGCTAACGACTTACGTAGCTTAGCGTTAGCCAGACTGGTGCACGGTCCTGTGATGTGCCTTCAGAGTCCCCAGAAAGTGAAAAACACCTCCCAACTCCACATTTCACCTTATAAAAGCCACAAAGGTGCATTACCTCTGCGCTGGTTCAAAAAATTGGACTCCACGGGTCCTGTAGCTGTTGATTCATTTATCTTTAATTCAGGCCGACTTGGTCCTGCTTCACTCTGCCTTGTTGCAACGTTTCGGAGGGCGGCTTGTCCTTCATCAGGCATGACAGAGTGGTCCCTTTAAATGTCCTTTTCCTTAGGTTTCCCTTTAATTTGGTTCAAAAACGGTAAGTATTTTCCTTTTTTCTAGTTTGAGGTAAGTGTTTTCTTGTTGTTCTCTTCAGCTTGAGGCCATTAATCAGAATAATATCTGCTAATTTTGCAATCTGCACCCTATTTGGGTGTCTGACGATTAAAATCCAATTCACTTCTTAGCCTTCTCCTGCTTGAGAATTTTAAATTTCCAGTGGGTCACAATAATCACTGATGTTAAGTTTAGGTGTTGCAGCTAGGTAAGGATGTCCTCACTCACCAGGGAAAGCTCCAGAATGACACACACGGCGCTGGCTGGTTAGGAGGAGGGGAAAAGTACTGGCTAACGACTTACGTAGCTTAGCGTTAGCCAGACTGGTGCACGGTCCTGTGATGTGCCTTCAGAGTCCCCAGAAAGTGAAAAACACCTCCCAACTCCACATTTCACCTTATAAAAGCCACAAAGGTGCATTACCTCTGCGCTGGTTCAAAAAATTGGACTCCACGGGTCCTGTAGCTGTTGATTCATTTATCTTTAATTCAGGCCGACTTGGTCCTGCTTCACTCTGCCTTGTTGCAACGTTTCGGAGGGCGGCTTGTCCTTCATCAGGCATGACAGAGTGGTCCCTTTAAATGTCCTTTTCCTTAGGTTTCCCTTTAATTTGGTTCAAAAACGGTAAGTATTTTCCTTTTTTCTAGTTTGAGGTAAGTGTTTTCTTGTTGTTCTCTTCAGCTTGAGGCCATTAATCAGAATAATATCTGCTAATTTTGCAATCTGCACCCTATTTGGGTGTCTGACGATTAAAATCCAATTCACTTCTTAGCCTTCTCCTGCTTGAGAATTTTAAATTTCCAGTGGGTCACAATAATCACTGATGTTAAGTTTAGGTGTTGCAGCTAGGTAAGGATGTCCTCACTCACCAGGGAAAGCTCCAGAATGACACACACGGCGCTGGCTGGTTAGGAGGAGGGAAAAGTACTGGCTAACGACTTACGTAGCTTAGCGTTAGCCAGACTGGTGCACGGTCCTGTGATGTGCCTTCAGAGTCCCCAGAAAGTGAAAAACACCTCCCAACTCCACATTTCACCTTATAAAAGCCACAAAGGTGCATTACCTCTGCGCTGGTTCAAAAATTGGACTCCACGGGTCCTGTAGCTGTTGATTCATTTATCTTTAATTCAGGCCGACTTGGTCCTGCTTCACTCTGCCTTGTTGCAACGTTTCGGAGGGCGGCTTGTCCTTCATCAGGCATGACAGAGTGGTCCCTTTAAATGTCCTTTTCCTTAGGTTTCCCTTTAATTTGGTTCAAAAACGGTAAGTATTTTCCTTTTTTCTAGTTTGAGGTAAGTGTTTTCTTGTTGTTCTCTTCAGCTTGAGGCCATTAATCAGAATAATATCTGCTAATTTTGCAATCTGCACCCTATTTGGGTGTCTGACGATTAAAATCCAATTCACTTCTTAGCCTTCTCCTGCTTGAGAATTTTAAATTTCCAGTGGGTCACAATAATCACTGATGTTAAGTTTAGGTGTTGCAGCTAGGTAAGGATGTCCTCACTCACCAGGGAAAGCTCCAGAATGACACACACGGCGCTGGCTGGTTAGGAGGAGGGAAAAGTACTGGCTAACGACTTACGTAGCTTAGCGTTAGCCAGACTGGTGCACGGTCCTGTGATGTGCCTTCAGAGTCCCCAGAAAGTGAAAAACACCTCCCAACTCCACATTTCACCTTATAAAAGCCACAAAGGTGCATTACCTCTGCGCTGGTTCAAAAAATTGGACTCCACGGGTCCTGTAGCTGTTGATTCATTTATCTTTAATTCAGGCCGACTTGGTCCTGCTTCACTCTGCCTTGTTGCAACGTTTCGGAGGGCGGCTTGTCCTTCATCAGGCATGACAGAGTGGTCCCTTTAAATGTCCTTTTCCTTAGGTTTCCCTTTAATTTGGTTCAAAAACGGTAAGTATTTTCCTTTTTTCTAGTTTGAGGTAAGTGTTTTCTTGTTGTTCTCTTCAGCTTGAGGCCATTAATCAGAATAATATCTGCTAATTTTGCAATCTGCACCCTATTTGGGTGTCTGACGATTAAAATCCAATTCACTTCTTAGCCTTCTCCTGCTTGAGAATTTTAAATTTCCAGTGGGTCACAATAATCACTGATGTTAAGTTTAGGTGTTGCAGCTAGGTAAGGATGTCCTCACTCACCAGGGAAAGCTCCAGAATGACACACACGGCGCTGGCTGGTTAGGAGGAGGGGAAAAGTACTGGCTAACGACTTACGTAGCTTAGCGTTAGCCAGACTGGTGCACGGTCCTGTGATGTGCCTTCAGAGTCCCAGAAAGTGAAAAACACCTCCCAACTCCACATTTCACCTTATAAAAGCCACAAAGGTGCATTACCTCTGCGCTGGTTCAAAAAATTGGACTCCACGGGTCCTGTAGCTGTTGATTCATTTATCTTTAATTCAGGCCGACTTGGTCCTGCTTCACTCTGCCTTGTTGCAACGTTTCGGAGGGCGGCTTGTCCTTCATCAGGCATGACAGAGTGGTCCCTTTAAATGTCCTTTTCCTTAGGTTTCCCTTTAATTTGGTTCAAAAACGGTAAGTATTTTCCTTTTTTCTAGTTTGAGGTAAGTGTTTTCTTGTTGTTCTCTTCAGCTTGAGGCCATTAATCAGAATAATATCTGCTAATTTTGCAATCTGCACCCTATTTGGGTGTCTGACGATTAAAATCCAATTCACTTCTTAGCCTTCTCCTGCTTGAGAATTTTAAATTTCCAGTGGGTCACAATAATCACTGATGTTAAGTTTAGGTGTTGCAGCTAGGTAAGGATGTCCTCACTCACCAGGGAAAGCTCCAGAATGACACACACGGCGCTGGCTGGTTAGGAGGAGGGAAAAGTACTGGCTAACGACTTACGTAGCTTAGCGTTAGCCAGACTGGTGCACGGTCCTGTGATGTGCCTTCAGAGTCCCAGAAAGTGAAAAACACCTCCCAACTCCACATTTCACCTTATAAAAGCCACAAAGGTGCATTACCTCTGCGCTGGTTCAAAAAATTGGACTCCACGGGTCCTGTAGCTGTTGATTCATTTATCTTTAATTCAGGCCGACTTGGTCCTGCTTCACTCTGCCTTGTTGCAACGTTTCGGAGGGCGGCTTGTCCTTCATCAGGCATGACAGAGTGGTCCCTTTAAATGTCCTTTTCCTTAGGTTTCCCTTTAATTTGGTTCAAAAACGGTAAGTATTTTCCTTTTTTCTAGTTTGAGGTAAGTGTTTTCTTGTTGTTCTCTTCAGCTTGAGGCCATTAATCAGAATAATATCTGCTAATTTTGCAATCTGCACCCTATTTGGGTGTCTGACGATTAAAATCCAATTCACTTCTTAGCCTTCTCCTGCTTGAGAATTTTAAATTTCCAGTGGGTCACAATAATCACTGATGTTAAGTTTAGGTGTTGCAGCTAGGTAAGGATGTCCTCACTCACCAGGGAAAGCTCCAGAATGACACACACGGCGCTGGCTGGTTAGGAGGAGGGGAAAAGTACTGGCTAACGACTTACGTAGCTTAGCGTTAGCCAGACTGGTGCACGGTCCTGTGATGTGCCTTCAGAGTCCCCAGAAAGTGAAAAACACCTCCCAACTCCACATTTCACCTTATAAAAGCCACAAAGGTGCATTACCTCTGCGCTGGTTCAAAAAATTGGACTCCACGGGTCCTGTAGCTGTTGATTCATTTATCTTTAATTCAGGCCGACTTGGTCCTGCTTCACTCTGCCTTGTTGCAACGTTTCGGAGGGCGGCTTGTCCTTCATCAGGCATGACAGAGTGGTCCCTTTAAATGTCCTTTTCCTTAGGTTTCCCTTTAATTTGGTTCAAAAACGGTAAGTATTTTCCTTTTTTCTAGTTTGAGGTAAGTGTTTTCTTGTTGTTCTCTTCAGCTTGAGGCCATTAATCAGAATAATATCTGCTAATTTTGCAATCTGCACCCTATTTGGGTGTCTGACGATTAAAATCCAATTCACTTCTTAGCCTTCTCCTGCTTGAGAATTTTAAATTTCCAGTGGGTCACAATAATCACTGATGTTAAGTTTAGGTGTTGCAGCTAGGTAAGGATGTCCTCACTCACCAGGGAAAGCTCCAGAATGACACACACGGCGCTGGCTGGTTAGGAGGAGGGGAAAAGTACTGGCTAACGACTTACGTAGCTTAGCGTTAGCCAGACTGGTGCACGGTCCTGTGATGTGCCTTCAGAGTCCCAGAAAGTGAAAAACACCTCCCAACTCCACATTTCACCTTATAAAAGCCACAAAGGTGCATTACCTCTGCGCTGGTTCAAAAAATTGGACTCCACGGGTCCTGTAGCTGTTGATTCATTTATCTTTAATTCAGGCCGACTTGGTCCTGCTTCACTCTGCCTTGTTGCAACGTTTCGGAGGGCGGCTTGTCCTTCATCAGGCATGACAGAGTGGTCCCTTTAAATGTCCTTTTCCTTAGGTTTCCCTTTAATTTGGTTCAAAAACGGTAAGTATTTTCCTTTTTTCTAGTTTGAGGTAAGTGTTTTCTTGTTGTTCTCTTCAGCTTGAGGCCATTAATCAGAATAATATCTGCTAATTTTGCAATCTGCACCCTATTTGGGTGTCTGACGATTAAAATCCAATTCACTTCTTAGCCTTCTCCTGCTTGAGAATTTTAAATTTCCAGTGGGTCACAATAATCACTGATGTTAAGTTTAGGTGTTGCAGCTAGGTAAGGATGTCCTCACTCACCAGGGAAAGCTCCAGAATGACACACACGGCGCTGGCTGGTTAGGAGGAGGGGAAAAGTACTGGCTAACGACTTACGTAGCTTAGCGTTAGCCAGACTGGTGCACGGTCCTGTGATGTGCCTTCAGAGTCCCAGAAAGTGAAAAACACCTCCCAACTCCACATTTCACCTTATAAAAGCCACAAAGGTGCATTACCTCTGCGCTGGTTCAAAAAATTGGACTCCACGGGTCCTGTAGCTGTTGATTCATTTATCTTTAATTCAGGCCGACTTGGTCCTGCTTCACTCTGCCTTGTTGCAACGTTTCGGAGGGCGGCTTGTCCTTCATCAGGCATGACAGAGTGGTCCCTTTAAATGTCCTTTTCCTTAGGTTTCCCTTTAATTTGGTTCAAAAACGGTAAGTATTTTCCTTTTTTCTAGTTTGAGGTAAGTGTTTTCTTGTTGTTCTCTTCAGCTTGAGGCCATTAATCAGAATAATATCTGCTAATTTTGCAATCTGCACCCTATTTGGGTGTCTGACGATTAAAATCCAATTCACTTCTTAGCCTTCTCCTGCTTGAGAATTTTAAATTTCCAGTGGGTCACAATAATCACTGATGTTAAGTTTAGGTGTTGCAGCTAGGTAAGGATGTCCTCACTCACCAGGGAAAGCTCCAGAATGACACACACGGCGCTGGCTGGTTAGGAGGAGGGGAAAAGTACTGGCTAACGACTTACGTAGCTTAGCGTTAGCCAGACTGGTGCACGGTCCTGTGATGTGCCTTCAGAGTCCACAGAAAGTGAAAAACACCTCCCAACTCCACATTTCACCTTATAAAAGCCACAAAGGTGCATTACCTCTGCGCTGGTTCAAAAAATTGGACTCCACGGGTCCTGTAGCTGTTGATTCATTTATCTTTAATTCAGGCCGACTTGGTCCTGCTTCACTCTGCCTTGTTGCAACGTTTCGGAGGGCGGCTTGTCCTTCATCAGGCATGACAGAGTGGTCCCTTTAAATGTCCTTTTCCTTAGGTTTCCCTTTAATTTGGTTCAAAAACGGTAAGTATTTTCCTTTTTTCTAGTTTGAGGTAAGTGTTTTCTTGTTGTTCTCTTCAGCTTGAGGCCATTAATCAGAATAATATCTGCTAATTTTGCAATCTGCACCCTATTTGGGTGTCTGACGATTAAAATCCAATTCACTTCTTAGCCTTCTCCTGCTTGAGAATTTTAAATTTCCAGTGGGTCACAATAATCACTGATGTTAAGTTTAGGTGTTGCAGCTAGGTAAGGATGTCCTCACTCACCAGGGAAAGCTCCAGAATGACACACACGGCGCTGGCTGGTTAGGAGGAGGGGAAAAGTACTGGCTAACGACTTACGTAGCTTAGCGTTAGCCAGACTGGTGCACGGTCCTGTGATGTGCCTTCAGAGTCCACAGAAAGTGAAAAACACCTCCCAACTCCACATTTCACCTTATAAAAGCCACAAAGGTGCATTACCTCTGCGCTGGTTCAAAAAATTGGACTCCACGGGTCCTGTAGCTGTTGATTCATTTATCTTTAATTCAGGCCGACTTGGTCCTGCTTCACTCTGCCTTGTTGCAACGTTTCGGAGGGCGGCTTGTCCTTCATCAGGCATGACAGAGTGGTCCCTTTAAATGTCCTTTTCCTTAGGTTTCCCTTTAATTTGGTTCAAAAACGGTAAGTATTTTCCTTTTTTCTAGTTTGAGGTAAGTGTTTTCTTGTTGTTCTCTTCAGCTTGAGGCCATTAATCAGAATAATATCTGCTAATTTTGCAATCTGCACCCTATTTGGGTGTCTGACGATTAAAATCCAATTCACTTCTTAGCCTTCTCCTGCTTGAGAATTTTAAATTTCCAGTGGGTCACAATAATCACTGATGTTAAGTTTAGGTGTTGCAGCTAGGTAAGGATGTCCTCACTCACCAGGGAAAGCTCCAGAATGACACACACGGCGCTGGCTGGTTAGGAGGAGGGGAAAAGTACTGGCTAACGACTTACGTAGCTTAGCGTTAGCCAGACTGGTGCACGGTCCTGTGATGTGCCTTCAGAGTCCCAGAAAGTGAAAAACACCTCCCAACTCCACATTTCACCTTATAAAAGCCACAAAGGTGCATTACCTCTGCGCTGGTTCAAAAAATTGGACTCCACGGGTCCTGTAGCTGTTGATTCATTTATCTTTAATTCAGGCCGACTTGGTCCTGCTTCACTCTGCCTTGTTGCAACGTTTCGGAGGGCGGCTTGTCCTTCATCAGGCATGACAGAGTGGTCCCTTTAAATGTCCTTTTCCTTAGGTTTCCCTTTAATTTGGTTCAAAAACGGTAAGTATTTTCCTTTTTTCTAGTTTGAGGTAAGTGTTTTCTTGTTGTTCTCTTCAGCTTGAGGCCATTAATCAGAATAATATCTGCTAATTTTGCAATCTGCACCCTATTTGGGTGTCTGACGATTAAAATCCAATTCACTTCTTAGCCTTCTCCTGCTTGAGAATTTTAAATTTCCAGTGGGTCACAATAATCACTGATGTTAAGTTTAGGTGTTGCAGCTAGGTAAGGATGTCCTCACTCACCAGGGAAAGCTCCAGAATGACACACACGGCGCTGGCTGGTTAGGAGGAGGGGAAAAGTACTGGCTAACGACTTACGTAGCTTAGCGTTAGCCAGACTGGTGCACGGTCCTGTGATGTGCCTTCAGAGTCCACAGAAAGTGAAAAACACCTCCCAACTCCACATTTCACCTTATAAAAGCCACAAAGGTGCATTACCTCTGCGCTGGTTCAAAAAATTGGACTCCACGGGTCCTGTAGCTGTTGATTCATTTATCTTTAATTCAGGCCGACTTGGTCCTGCTTCACTCTGCCTTGTTGCAACGTTTCGGAGGGCGGCTTGTCCTTCATCAGGCATGACAGAGTGGTCCCTTTAAATGTCCTTTTCCTTAGGTTTCCCTTTAATTTGGTTCAAAAACGGTAAGTATTTTCCTTTTTTCTAGTTTGAGGTAAGTGTTTTCTTGTTGTTCTCTTCAGCTTGAGGCCATTAATCAGAATAATATCTGCTAATTTTGCAATCTGCACCCTATTTGGGTGTCTGACGATTAAAATCCAATTCACTTCTTAGCCTTCTCCTGCTTGAGAATTTTAAATTTCCAGTGGGTCACAATAATCACTGATGTTAAGTTTAGGTGTTGCAGCTAGGTAAGGATGTCCTCACTCACCAGGGAAAGCTCCAGAATGACACACACGGCGCTGGCTGGTTAGGAGGAGGGGAAAAGTACTGGCTAACGACTTACGTAGCTTAGCGTTAGCCAGACTGGTGCACGGTCCTGTGATGTGCCTTCAGAGTCCACAGAAAGTGAAAAACACCTCCCAACTCCACATTTCACCTTATAAAAGCCACAAAGGTGCATTACCTCTGCGCTGGTTCAAAAAATTGGACTCCACGGGTCCTGTAGCTGTTGATTCATTTATCTTTAATTCAGGCCGACTTGGTCCTGCTTCACTCTGCCTTGTTGCAACGTTTCGGAGGGCGGCTTGTCCTTCATCAGGCATGACAGAGTGGTCCCTTTAAATGTCCTTTTCCTTAGGTTTCCCTTTAATTTGGTTCAAAAACGGTAAGTATTTTCCTTTTTTCTAGTTTGAGGTAAGTGTTTTCTTGTTGTTCTCTTCAGCTTGAGGCCATTAATCAGAATAATATCTGCTAATTTTGCAATCTGCACCCTATTTGGGTGTCTGACGATTAAAATCCAATTCACTTCTTAGCCTTCTCCTGCTTGAGAATTTTAAATTTCCAGTGGGTCACAATAATCACTGATGTTAAGTTTAGGTGTTGCAGCTAGGTAAGGATGTCCTCACTCACCAGGGAAAGCTCCAGAATGACACACACGGCGCTGGCTGGTTAGGAGGAGGGGAAAAGTACTGGCTAACGACTTACGTAGCTTAGCGTTAGCCAGACTGGTGCACGGTCCTGTGATGTGCCTTCAGAGTCCACAGAAAGTGAAAAACACCTCCCAACTCCACATTTCACCTTATAAAAGCCACAAAGGTGCATTACCTCTGCGCTGGTTCAAAAAATTGGACTCCACGGGTCCTGTAGCTGTTGATTCATTTATCTTTAATTCAGGCCGACTTGGTCCTGCTTCACTCTGCCTTGTTGCAACGTTTCGGAGGGCGGCTTGTCCTTCATCAGGCATGACAGAGTGGTCCCTTTAAATGTCCTTTTCCTTAGGTTTCCCTTTAATTTGGTTCAAAAACGGTAAGTATTTTCCTTTTTTCTAGTTTGAGGTAAGTGTTTTCTTGTTGTTCTCTTCAGCTTGAGGCCATTAATCAGAATAATATCTGCTAATTTTGCAATCTGCACCCTATTTGGGTGTCTGACGATTAAAATCCAATTCACTTCTTAGCCTTCTCCTGCTTGAGAATTTTAAATTTCCAGTGGGTCACAATAATCACTGATGTTAAGTTTAGGTGTTGCAGCTAGGTAAGGATGTCCTCACTCACCAGGGAAAGCTCCAGAATGACACACACGGCGCTGGCTGGTTAGGAGGAGGGGAAAAGTACTGGCTAACGACTTACGTAGCTTAGCGTTAGCCAGACTGGTGCACGGTCCTGTGATGTGCCTTCAGAGTCCCAGAAAGTGAAAAACACCTCCCAACTCCACATTTCACCTTATAAAAGCCACAAAGGTGCATTACCTCTGCGCTGGTTCAAAAAATTGGACTCCACGGGTCCTGTAGCTGTTGATTCATTTATCTTTAATTCAGGCCGACTTGGTCCTGCTTCACTCTGCCTTGTTGCAACGTTTCGGAGGGCGGCTTGTCCTTCATCAGGCATGACAGAGTGGTCCCTTTAAATGTCCTTTTCCTTAGGTTTCCCTTTAATTTGGTTCAAAAACGGTAAGTATTTTCCTTTTTTCTAGTTTGAGGTAAGTGTTTTCTTGTTGTTCTCTTCAGCTTGAGGCCATTAATCAGAATAATATCTGCTAATTTTGCAATCTGCACCCTATTTGGGTGTCTGACGATTAAAATCCAATTCACTTCTTAGCCTTCTCCTGCTTGAGAATTTTAAATTTCCAGTGGGTCACAATAATCACTGATGTTAAGTTTAGGTGTTGCAGCTAGGTAAGGATGTCCTCACTCACCAGGGAAAGCTCCAGAATGACACACACGGCGCTGGCTGGTTAGGAGGAGGGGAAAAGTACTGGCTAACGACTTACGTAGCTTAGCGTTAGCCAGACTGGTGCACGGTCCTGTGATGTGCCTTCAGAGTCCCAGAAAGTGAAAAACACCTCCCAACTCCACATTTCACCTTATAAAAGCCACAAAGGTGCATTACCTCTGCGCTGGTTCAAAAAATTGGACTCCACGGGTCCTGTAGCTGTTGATTCATTTATCTTTAATTCAGGCCGACTTGGTCCTGCTTCACTCTGCCTTGTTGCAACGTTTCGGAGGGCGGCTTGTCCTTCATCAGGCATGACAGAGTGGTCCCTTTAAATGTCCTTTTCCTTAGGTTTCCCTTTAATTTGGTTCAAAAACGGTAAGTATTTTCCTTTTTTCTAGTTTGAGGTAAGTGTTTTCTTGTTGTTCTCTTCAGCTTGAGGCCATTAATCAGAATAATATCTGCTAATTTTGCAATCTGCACCCTATTTGGGTGTCTGACGATTAAAATCCAATTCACTTCTTAGCCTTCTCCTGCTTGAGAATTTTAAATTTCCAGTGGGTCACAATAATCACTGATGTTAAGTTTAGGTGTTGCAGCTAGGTAAGGATGTCCTCACTCACCAGGGAAAGCTCCAGAATGACACACACGGCGCTGGCTGGTTAGGAGGAGGGGAAAAGTACTGGCTAACGACTTACGTAGCTTAGCGTTAGCCAGACTGGTGCACGGTCCTGTGATGTGCCTTCAGAGTCCACAGAAAGTGAAAAACACCTCCCAACTCCACATTTCACCTTATAAAAGCCACAAAGGTGCATTACCTCTGCGCTGGTTCAAAAAATTGGACTCCACGGGTCCTGTAGCTGTTGATTCATTTATCTTTAATTCAGGCCGACTTGGTCCTGCTTCACTCTGCCTTGTTGCAACGTTTCGGAGGGCGGCTTGTCCTTCATCAGGCATGACAGAGTGGTCCCTTTAAATGTCCTTTTCCTTAGGTTTCCCTTTAATTTGGTTCAAAAACGGTAAGTATTTTCCTTTTTTCTAGTTTGAGGTAAGTGTTTTCTTGTTGTTCTCTTCAGCTTGAGGCCATTAATCAGAATAATATCTGCTAATTTTGCAATCTGCACCCTATTTGGGTGTCTGACGATTAAAATCCAATTCACTTCTTAGCCTTCTCCTGCTTGAGAATTTTAAATTTCCAGTGGGTCACAATAATCACTGATGTTAAGTTTAGGTGTTGCAGCTAGGTAAGGATGTCCTCACTCACCAGGGAAAGCTCCAGAATGACACACACGGCGCTGGCTGGTTAGGAGGAGGGGAAAAGTACTGGCTAACGACTTACGTAGCTTAGCGTTAGCCAGACTGGTGCACGGTCCTGTGATGTGCCTTCAGAGTCCACAGAAAGTGAAAAACACCTCCCAACTCCACATTTCACCTTATAAAAGCCACAAAGGTGCATTACCTCTGCGCTGGTTCAAAAAATTGGACTCCACGGGTCCTGTAGCTGTTGATTCATTTATCTTTAATTCAGGCCGACTTGGTCCTGCTTCACTCTGCCTTGTTGCAACGTTTCGGAGGGCGGCTTGTCCTTCATCAGGCATGACAGAGTGGTCCCTTTAAATGTCCTTTTCCTTAGGTTTCCCTTTAATTTGGTTCAAAAACGGTAAGTATTTTCCTTTTTTCTAGTTTGAGGTAAGTGTTTTCTTGTTGTTCTCTTCAGCTTGAGGCCATTAATCAGAATAATATCTGCTAATTTTGCAATCTGCACCCTATTTGGGTGTCTGACGATTAAAATCCAATTCACTTCTTAGCCTTCTCCTGCTTGAGAATTTTAAATTTCCAGTGGGTCACAATAATCACTGATGTTAAGTTTAGGTGTTGCAGCTAGGTAAGGATGTCCTCACTCACCAGGGAAAGCTCCAGAATGACACACACGGCGCTGGCTGGTTAGGAGGAGGGGAAAAGTACTGGCTAACGACTTACGTAGCTTAGCGTTAGCCAGACTGGTGCACGGTCCTGTGATGTGCCTTCAGAGTCCACAGAAAGTGAAAAACACCTCCCAACTCCACATTTCACCTTATAAAAGCCACAAAGGTGCATTACCTCTGCGCTGGTTCAAAAAATTGGACTCCACGGGTCCTGTAGCTGTTGATTCATTTATCTTTAATTCAGGCCGACTTGGTCCTGCTTCACTCTGCCTTGTTGCAACGTTTCGGAGGGCGGCTTGTCCTTCATCAGGCATGACAGAGTGGTCCCTTTAAATGTCCTTTTCCTTAGGTTTCCCTTTAATTTGGTTCAAAAACGGTAAGTATTTTCCTTTTTTCTAGTTTGAGGTAAGTGTTTTCTTGTTGTTCTCTTCAGCTTGAGGCCATTAATCAGAATAATATCTGCTAATTTTGCAATCTGCACCCTATTTGGGTGTCTGACGATTAAAATCCAATTCACTTCTTAGCCTTCTCCTGCTTGAGAATTTTAAATTTCCAGTGGGTCACAATAATCACTGATGTTAAGTTTAGGTGTTGCAGCTAGGTAAGGATGTCCTCACTCACCAGGGAAAGCTCCAGAATGACACACACGGCGCTGGCTGGTTAGGAGGAGGGGAAAAGTACTGGCTAACGACTTACGTAGCTTAGCGTTAGCCAGACTGGTGCACGGTCCTGTGATGTGCCTTCAGAGTCCACAGAAAGTGAAAAACACCTCCCAACTCCACATTTCACCTTATAAAAGCCACAAAGGTGCATTACCTCTGCGCTGGTTCAAAAAATTGGACTCCACGGGTCCTGTAGCTGTTGATTCATTTATCTTTAATTCAGGCCGACTTGGTCCTGCTTCACTCTGCCTTGTTGCAACGTTTCGGAGGGCGGCTTGTCCTTCATCAGGCATGACAGAGTGGTCCCTTTAAATGTCCTTTTCCTTAGGTTTCCCTTTAATTTGGTTCAAAAACGGTAAGTATTTTCCTTTTTTCTAGTTTGAGGTAAGTGTTTTCTTGTTGTTCTCTTCAGCTTGAGGCCATTAATCAGAATAATATCTGCTAATTTTGCAATCTGCACCCTATTTGGGTGTCTGACGATTAAAATCCAATTCACTTCTTAGCCTTCTCCTGCTTGAGAATTTTAAATTTCCAGTGGGTCACAATAATCACTGATGTTAAGTTTAGGTGTTGCAGCTAGGTAAGGATGTCCTCACTCACCAGGGAAAGCTCCAGAATGACACACACGGCGCTGGCTGGTTAGGAGGAGGGAAAAGTACTGGCTAACGACTTACGTAGCTTAGCGTTAGCCAGACTGGTGCACGGTCCTGTGATGTGCCTTCAGAGTCCACAGAAAGTGAAAAACACCTCCCAACTCCACATTTCACCTTATAAAAGCCACAAAGGTGCATTACCTCTGCGCTGGTTCAAAAATTGGACTCCACGGGTCCTGTAGCTGTTGATTCATTTATCTTTAATTCAGGCCGACTTGGTCCTGCTTCACTCTGCCTTGTTGCAACGTTTCGGAGGGCGGCTTGTCCTTCATCAGGCATGACAGAGTGGTCCCTTTAAATGTCCTTTTCCTTAGGTTTCCCTTTAATTTGGTTCAAAAACGGTAAGTATTTTCCTTTTTTCTAGTTTGAGGTAAGTGTTTTCTTGTTGTTCTCTTCAGCTTGAGGCCATTAATCAGAATAATATCTGCTAATTTTGCAATCTGCACCCTATTTGGGTGTCTGACGATTAAAATCCAATTCACTTCTTAGCCTTCTCCTGCTTGAGAATTTTAAATTTCCAGTGGGTCACAATAATCACTGATGTTAAGTTTAGGTGTTGCAGCTAGGTAAGGATGTCCTCACTCACCAGGGAAAGCTCCAGAATGACACACACGGCGCTGGCTGGTTAGGAGGAGGGGAAAGTACTGGCTAACGACTTACGTAGCTTAGCGTTAGCCAGACTGGTGCACGGTCCTGTGATGTGCCTTCAGAGTCCACAGAAAGTGAAAAACACCTCCCAACTCCACATTTCACCTTATAAAAGCCACAAAGGTGCATTACCTCTGCGCTGGTTCAAAAAATTGGACTCCACGGGTCCTGTAGCTGTTGATTCATTTATCTTTAATTCAGGCCGACTTGGTCCTGCTTCACTCTGCCTTGTTGCAACGTTTCGGAGGGCGGCTTGTCCTTCATCAGGCATGACAGAGTGGTCCCTTTAAATGTCCTTTTCCTTAGGTTTCCCTTTAATTTGGTTCAAAAACGGTAAGTATTTTCCTTTTTTCTAGTTTGAGGTAAGTGTTTTCTTGTTGTTCTCTTCAGCTTGAGGCCATTAATCAGAATAATATCTGCTAATTTTGCAATCTGCACCCTATTTGGGTGTCTGACGATTAAAATCCAATTCACTTCTTAGCCTTCTCCTGCTTGAGAATTTTAAATTTCCAGTGGGTCACAATAATCACTGATGTTAAGTTTAGGTGTTGCAGCTAGGTAAGGATGTCCTCACTCACCAGGGAAAGCTCCAGAATGACACACACGGCGCTGGCTGGTTAGGAGGAGGGGAAAAGTACTGGCTAACGACTTACGTAGCTTAGCGTTAGCCAGACTGGTGCACGGTCCTGTGATGTGCCTTCAGAGTCCACAGAAAGTGAAAAACACCTCCCAACTCCACATTTCACCTTATAAAAGCCACAAAGGTGCATTACCTCTGCGCTGGTTCAAAAAATTGGACTCCACGGGTCCTGTAGCTGTTGATTCATTTATCTTTAATTCAGGCCGACTTGGTCCTGCTTCACTCTGCCTTGTTGCAACGTTTCGGAGGGCGGCTTGTCCTTCATCAGGCATGACAGAGTGGTCCCTTTAAATGTCCTTTTCCTTAGGTTTCCCTTTAATTTGGTTCAAAAACGGTAAGTATTTTCCTTTTTTCTAGTTTGAGGTAAGTGTTTTCTTGTTGTTCTCTTCAGCTTGAGGCCATTAATCAGAATAATATCTGCTAATTTTGCAATCTGCACCCTATTTGGGTGTCTGACGATTAAAATCCAATTCACTTCTTAGCCTTCTCCTGCTTGAGAATTTTAAATTTCCAGTGGGTCACAATAATCACTGATGTTAAGTTTAGGTGTTGCAGCTAGGTAAGGATGTCCTCACTCACCAGGGAAAGCTCCAGAATGACACACACGGCGCTGGCTGGTTAGGAGGAGGGGAAAAGTACTGGCTAACGACTTACGTAGCTTAGCGTTAGCCAGACTGGTGCACGGTCCTGTGATGTGCCTTCAGAGTCCACAGAAAGTGAAAAACACCTCCCAACTCCACATTTCACCTTATAAAAGCCACAAAGGTGCATTACCTCTGCGCTGGTTCAAAAAATTGGACTCCACGGGTCCTGTAGCTGTTGATTCATTTATCTTTAATTCAGGCCGACTTGGTCCTGCTTCACTCTGCCTTGTTGCAACGTTTCGGAGGGCGGCTTGTCCTTCATCAGGCATGACAGAGTGGTCCCTTTAAATGTCCTTTTCCTTAGGTTTCCCTTTAATTTGGTTCAAAACGGTAAGTATTTTCCTTTTTCTAGTTTGAGGTAAGTGTTTTCTTGTTGTTCTCTTCAGCTTGAGGCCATTAATCAGAATAATATCTGCTAATTTTGCAATCTGCACCCTATTTGGGTGTCTGACGATTAAAATCCAATTCACTTCTTAGCCTTCTCCTGCTTGAGAATTTTAAATTTCCAGTGGGTCACAATAATCACTGATGTTAAGTTTAGGTGTTGCAGCTAGGTAAGGATGTCCTCACTCACCAGGGAAAGCTCCAGAATGACACACACGGCGCTGGCTGGTTAGGAGGAGGGGAAAAGTACTGGCTAACGACTTACGTAGCTTAGCGTTAGCCAGACTGGTGCACGGTCCTGTGATGTGCCTTCAGAGTCCACAGAAAGTGAAAAACACCTCCCAACTCCACATTTCACCTTATAAAAGCCACAAAGGTGCATTACCTCTGCGCTGGTTCAAAAAATTGGACTCCACGGTCCTGTAGCTGTTGATTCATTTATCTTTAATTCAGGCCGACTTGGTCCTGCTTCACTCTGCCTTGTTGCAACGTTTCGGAGGGCGGCTTGTCCTTCATCAGGCATGACAGAGTGGTCCCTTTAAATGTCCTTTTCCTTAGGTTTCCCTTTAATTTGGTTCAAAACGGTAAGTATTTTCCTTTTTTCTAGTTTGAGGTAAGTGTTTCTTGTTGTTCTCTTCAGCTTGAGGCCATTAATCAGAATAATATCTGCTAATTTTGCAATCTGCACCCTATTTGGGTGTCTGACGATTAAAATCCAATTCACTTCTTAGCCTTCTCCTGCTTGAGAATTTTAAATTTCCAGTGGGTCACAATAATCACTGATGTTAAGTTTAGGTGTTGCAGCTAGGTAAGGATGTCCTCACTCACCAGGGAAAGCTCCAGAATGACACACACGGCGCTGGCTGGTTAGGAGGAGGGAAAAGTACTGGCTAACGACTTACGTAGCTTAGCGTTAGCCAGACTGGTGCACGGTCCTGTGATGTGCCTTCAGAGTCCACAGAAAGTGAAAAACACCTCCCAACTCCACATTTCACCTTATAAAAGCCACAAAGGTGCATTACCTCTGCGCTGGTTCAAAAAATTGGACTCCACGGGTCCTGTAGCTGTTGATTCATTTATCTTTAATTCAGGCCGACTTGGTCCTGCTTCACTCTGCCTTGTTGCAACGTTTCGGAGGGCGGCTTGTCCTTCATCAGGCATGACAGAGTGGTCCCTTTAAATGTCCTTTTCCTTAGGTTTCCCTTTAATTTGGTTCAAAAACGGTAAGTATTTTCCTTTTTCTAGTTTGAGGTAAGTGTTTTCTTGTTGTTCTCTTCAGCTTGAGGCCATTAATCAGAATAATATCTGCTAATTTTGCAATCTGCACCCTATTTGGGTGTCTGACGATTAAAATCCAATTCACTTCTTAGCCTTCTCCTGCTTGAGAATTTTAAATTTCCAGTGGGTCACAATAATCACTGATGTTAAGTTTAGGTGTTGCAGCTAGGTAAGGATGTCCTCACTCACCAGGGAAAGCTCCAGAATGACACACACGGCGCTGGCTGGTTAGGAGGAGGGGAAAAGTACTGGCTAACGACTTACGTAGCTTAGCGTTAGCCAGACTGGTGCACGGTCCTGTGATGTGCCTTCAGAGTCCACAGAAAGTGAAAACACCTCCCAACTCCACATTTCACCTTATAAAAGCCACAAAGGTGCATTACCTCTGCGCTGGTTCAAAAAATTGGACTCCACGGGTCCTGTAGCTGTTGATTCATTTATCTTTAATTCAGGCCGACTTGGTCCTGCTTCACTCTGCCTTGTTGCAACGTTTCGGAGGGCGGCTTGTCCTTCATCAGGCATGACAGAGTGGTCCCTTTAAATGTCCTTTTCCTTAGGTTTCCTTTAATTTGGTTCAAAAACGGTAAGTATTTTCCTTTTTTCTAGTTTGAGGTAAGTTTTCTTGTTGTTCTCTTCAGCTTGAGGCCATTAATCAGAATAATATCTGCTAATTTTGCAATCTGCACCCTATTTGGGTGTCTGACGATTAAAATCCAATTCACTTCTTAGCCTTCTCCTGCTTGAGAATTTTAAATTTCCAGTGGGTCACAATAATCACTGATGTTAAGTTTAGGTGTTGCAGCTAGGTAAGGATGTCCTCACTCACCAGGGAAAGCTCCAGAATGACACACACGGCGCTGGCTGGTTAGGAGGAGGGGAAAAGTACTGGCTAACGACTTACGTAGCTTAGCGTTAGCCAGACTGGTGCACGGTCCTGTGATGTGCCTTCAGAGTCCACAGAAAGTGAAAAACACCTCCCAACTCCACATTTCACCTTATAAAAGCCACAAAGGTGCATTACCTCTGCGCTGGTTCAAAAAATTGGACTCCACGGGTCCTGTAGCTGTTGATTCATTTATCTTTAATTCAGGCCGACTTGGTCCTGCTTCACTCTGCCTTGTTGCAACGTTTCGGAGGGCGGCTTGTCCTTCATCAGGCATGACAGAGTGGTCCCTTTAAATGTCCTTTCCTTAGGTTTCCTTTAATTTGGTTCAAAAACGGTAAGTATTTCCTTTTTTCTAGTTTGAGGTAAGTGTTTTCTTGTTGTTCTCTTCAGCTTGAGGCCATTAATCAGAATAATATCTGCTAATTTGCAATCTGCACCCTATTTGGGTGTCTGACGATTAAAATCCAATTCACTTCTTAGCCTCTTCCTGCTTGAGAATTTTAAATTTCCAGTGGGTCACAATAATCACTGATGTTAAGTTTAGGTGTTGCAGCTAGGTAAGGATGTCCTCACTCACCAGGGAAAGCTCCAGAATGACACACACGGCGCTGGCTGGTTAGGAGGAGGGGAAAAGTACTGGCTAACGACTTACGTAGCTTAGCGTTAGCCAGACTGGTGCACGGTCCTGTGATGTGCCTTCAGAGTCCACAGAAAGTGAAAAAACACCTCCCAACTCCACATTTCACCTTATAAAAGCCACAAAGGTGCATTACCTCTGCGCTGGTTCAAAAAATTGGACTCCACGGGTCCTGTAGCTGTTGATTCATTTATCTTTAATTCAGGCCGACTTGGTCCTGCTTCACTCTGCCTTGTTGCAACGTTTCGGAGGGCGGCTTGTCCTTCATCAGGCATGACAGAGTGGTCCCTTTAAATGTCCTTTTCCTTAGGTTTCCCTTTAATTTGGTTCAAAAACGGTAAGTATTTTCCTTTTTTCTAGTTTGAGGTAAGTGTTTTCTTGTTGTTCTCTTCAGCTTGAGGCCATTAATCAGAATAATATCTGCTAATTTTGCAATCTGCACCCTATTTGGGTGTCTGACGATTAAAATCCAATTCACTTCTTAGCCTTCTCTGCTTGAGAATTTTAAATTTCCAGTGGGTCACATAATCACTGATGTTAAGTTTAGGTGTTGCAGCTAGGTAAGGATGTCCTCACTCACCAGGGAAAGCTCCAGAATGACACACACGGCGCTGGCTGGTTAGGAGGAGGGGAAAAGTACTGGCTAACGACTTACGTAGCTTAGCGTTAGCCAGACTGGTGCACGGTCCTGTGATGTGCCTTCAGAGTCCACAGAAAGTGAAAAACACCTCCCAACTCCACATTTCACCTTATAAAAGCCACAAAGGTGCATTACCTCTGCGCTGGTTCAAAAAATTGGACTCCACGGGTCCTGTAGCTGTTGATTCATTTATCTTTAATTCAGGCCGACTTGGTCCTGCTTCACTCTGCCTTGTTGCAACGTTTCGGGGGCGGCTTGTCCTTCATCAGGCATGACAGAGTGGTCCCTTTAAATGTCCTTTTCCTTAGGTTTCCCTTTAATTTGGTTCAAAAACGGTAAGTATTTTCCTTTTTTCTAGTTTGAGGTAAGTGTTTTTGTTGTTCTCTTCAGCTTGAGGCCATTAATCAGAATAATATCTGCTAATTTTGCAATCTGCACCCTATTTGGGTGTCTGACGATTAAAATCCAATTCACTTCTTAGCCTTCTCCTGTGAGAATTTTAAATTTCCAGTGGGTCACAATAATCACTGATGTTAAGTTTAGGTGTTGCAGCTAGGTAAGGATGTCCTCACTCACCAGGGAAAGCTCCAGAATGACACACACGGCGCTGGCTGGTTAGGAGGAGGGGAAAAGTACTGGCTAACGACTTACGTAGCTTAGCGTTAGCCAGATGGTGCACGGTCCTGTGATGTGCCTTCAGAGTCCACAGAAAGTGAAAAACACCTCCCAACTCCACATTTCACCTTATAAAAGCCACAAAGGTGCATTACCTCTGCGCTGGTTCAAAAAATTGGACTCCAGGGTCCTGTAGCTGTTGATTCATTATCTTTAATTCAGGCCGACTTGGTCCTGCTTCACTCTGCCTTGTTGCAACGTTTCGGAGGGCGGCTTGTCCTTCATCAGGCATGACAGAGTGGTCCCTTTAAATGTCCTTTTCCTTAGGTTTCCTTTAATTGGTTCAAAAACGGTAAGTATTTTCCTTTTTTCTAGTTTGAGGTAAGTGTTTTCTTGTTGTTCTCTTCAGCTTGAGGCCATTAATCAGAATAATATCTGCTAATTTGCAATCTGCACCCTATTGGGTGTCTGACGATTAAAATCCAATTCACTTCTTAGCCTTCTCCTGCTTGAGAATTTTAAATTTCCAGTGGGTCACAATAATCACTGATGAAGTTTAGGTGTTGCAGCTAGGTAAGGATGTCCTCACTCACCAGGGAAAGCTCCAGAATGACACACACGGCGCTGGCTGGTTAGGAGGAGGGGAAAAGTACTGGCTAACGACTTACGTAGCTTAGCGTTAGCCAGACTGGTGCACGGTCCTGTGATGTGCCTTCAGAGTCCACAGAAAGTGAAAAACACCTCCCAATCCACATTTCACCTTATAAAAGCCACAAAGGTGCTTAC